>NC_080383.1:14097310-14407502 GCF_014773155.1 Arachis stenosperma
GGGTGTCGGGGTAGGCTCTTAATTCTTTCTCATCTAACCCTAGCTTGTCGAAAGCGGGCTTAAAAAGGATGTCCGCCGAGCTTCCTTGGTCTACTAGGGTTCTGTGGAGATGGGCATTTGCTAGAATCATGGTTATCACTACTGGATCATCATGTCCAGGGATTATTCCTTACCTATCTTCTTTTGTGAATGAAATGGTAGGGAGGTCGGATGACTCTTCCCCGACCTGATAGACTCTTTTGAGATGTCTTTTGCGAGAGGATTTGGTGAGTCTTCCTCCAGCGAACCCTCCGGAGATCATGTGGATATGTCTCTCTGGTGTCTGCGGTGGTGGGTCTCTTCTATCCGTGTCGTCTCGCTTTCTTTTTCCGTGACCGTCCGACCTTTCTATGAGATATCTATCAAGCCGACCTTCTCTAGCCAGCTTTTCTATCACATTTTTAAGGTCGTAACAGTCGTTTGTGGAGTGACCATATATCTTATGGTACTCGCAGTAATCGTTGCGGCTTCCCCCTTTTTTATTTTTAATGGGTCTAGGGGGTGGTGATGAGCGGATATTTTATACGCTTTTTGGGGGTAATTTCATGTAGATTTTAGTATGTTTTAATTAGTTTTTAGTAGAATATTATTAGTTTTTAGGCAAAAATTATATTTCTGGACTTTACTATGAGCTTGTGTGTTTTTCTGTGATTTCAGGTATTTTCTGGCTGAAATTGAGGGAGCTGAGCAAAAATCTGACTTAGGCTGAAAAAGGACTGCTGATGCTGTTGGATCCTGACCTTTCTGCACTCGGAATGGAATTTCTGGAGCTACAGGAGTCCAATTGGCGCGCTCTCAACGGCGTTGAAAAGTAGACATCCAGGGCTTTCCAGCAATATATAATAGTCCATACTTTGCGCGAAGATAGACGACGTAACTTGGCGTTGAACGCCAAGTTCATGCTGCTGTCTGGAGTTAAACGCCAGAAAAACGTCATGATCCGGAGTTGAACGCCCAAAACACGTCATAACCTGGAGTTTAACGCCAAGAAAGGCCTCTACTCGTGGATAGCTTTAGTCTCAGCCCCAGCACACACCAAGTGGGCCCCAGAAGTGGATTTCTGCACCAATTATCTTAGTTTACTCATATTCTGTAAACCTAGGTTACTAGTTTACTATTTAAACAACTTTTACAGACATTTCTTGTACCTCATGACATTTTTCAGATCTGAATTACATACTTTTGACGGCATGAGTCTCTAAACTCCATTGTTGGGGGTGAGGAGTTCTGCAGCGTCTCGATGATTTAATACAATTCCTTTGTTTCCCATTCAAACACGCTTGTTCTTATCTAAGATGTTTATTCGCGCTTAATTATGAAGAAGGTGATGATCCGTGACACTCATCACCTTCCCATGAACACGTGCCTGACAACCACCTCCGTTCTACATCAGACTGAATGAATATCTCTTAGATTCCTTAATCAGAATCTTCGTGGTATAAGCCGGATTGATGGCAGCACTCATGAGAATCCGGAAAGTCTAAACCTTGTCTGTGGTATTCCGAGTAGGATTCTGGGATTGAATGACTGTGACGTGCTTCAAACTCCTGAGGGCTGGGCGTTAGTGACAGACGCAAAAGAATCAATGGATTCTATTCCAACCTGATTGAGAACCGACAGATGATTAGCCGTGCTGTGATAGAGCATAGGAACGTTTTCACTGAGAGGATGGGAAGTAGCCATTGACAACGGTGACACCCTACATAGAGCTTGCCATGGAAGGAGCCTTGCGTGTATTGAAGGATTTTAAGGAAGAGTTGAAGTCAAAGGACAAAGCATCTCCAAAATTCCAACATATTTCTCATTACTGCACAACAAGTAACACTGTTATTCTCTTTTATTTTTATAATCAAATCTAGTAATTTCACTTTTAATCCTATTGGCCTCCTGACTAAGATTAATAAAATAAACATTGATTGCTTCAAGCCAATAATCTCCGTGGGATCGACCCTTACTCACGTAAGGTATTACTTGGACGACTCAGTACACTTGCTGGTTAGTTGTGCGAATCACAATTTCGTGCACCAAGTTTTTGGCGCCGTTGCCGGGGATTATTTGAGTTTGGACAATTGAAGGCTTATTTTATTTCTTAGATTAGGAATAATTCCTTTTTGTTGTTATAGAGTCATCAAATTTTGATAGGATAGTTTATTTTCAAAAATTTCTTTTCAAAATATTATTTTTCTTAATTAATTGTTAATTTTCGTAAGTTTAGTGTCTTATTCTAAGTTTGGTGTTAATTGCATATTTTATATTTTCTCTAAAATTCTCGTGTTAGTGTTCTTGGTTCTTCCTTGATTTTTAAGTTGTTCTTGATAATTGGTTATACCCTTTGGAACCTTTTTCAAAATAATTTTTCTTGGATTGAATCTTGTGCCAAACTTTAAGTTTGGTGTTTCTTGTTAATCTTTTATAATTTTCGAAAATTTTATTAAAGTTTTCTAAAAATTTTAAAAATTTTTAGTCTTGTGTCTTTTGTGTTTTTTCTCTTTCATCATAAAATTCAAAATTCAAAAAAAAAATTATATTTTCTAACTAATTTTGAACTTCTCTTTTCGAAAATTTTATATAAAAATTCAAATTTCAATTTCAAAATATTTCCAATTTCTTTTATTTATTTCGTTTTTTTATTTTATTTTATAAAAATTAATTCAAAAATAAAAAAATATATATATTCACAAAATATTTTCAAAATATTTTTATATATTCCATTCCTTATTTATTCCACTATTATAAAATTAATAATATCAACATACATATCATCCCTCTTGTATTCCATTATGGAAGTAAGTATGAATGGACAAGACAAGAGGACTCTGGGGTCATATGCCAACCCCACTACTGCTTCATATGGGAGTAGTATCTGTATACCCTCCATTGGAGTTAGTAGCTTTGAGCTGAATCCTCAGCTCATTATCATGGTGCAGCAAAACTGCCAGTATTCTGGTCTTCCACATGAAGAACCTACAGAGTTTCTGGCACAATTTTTACAAATTGCTGACACAGTACATGATAAAGAAGTGGATCAGGATGTCTACAGATTATTACTGTTTCCATTTGCTGTAAGAGATCAAGCTAAGAGGTGGTTAAATAACCAGCCTAAGAACAGTATAAAAACATAGAAACAGCTGTCAGAAAAATTCCTGAATCACTATTTCCCTCCCAAACGGATGACACAGCTAAGGCTAAACATCCAAGGCTTCAAACAAGGAGATAATGAATCCCTTTATGATGCCTGGAGAGATACAGAGAGATGCTAAGAAAATGCCCCTCTGAAATGTTTTCAGAATGGGTGCAATTAGACATCTTCTACTATGGGCTTACAGAAAAAGCTCAGATTTCTCTAGACCACTCAGCTGGTGGATCTATACATATGAGAAAGACAATTGAAGAAGCTCAAGAGCTTATTGATACAGTTGCTAGAAATCAACATCTGTACATAAGCAGTGATTCTTCTATGAAAGAAGAAGTTAAAACAGTAACTGCAGAACTCAGTCCAGTGGATCAGGCTAATGAATTCAATCAGCAATTAGACTTTCTAACTCAGCAGCTAGCCGAATTCAAGGAAATATTACAAGAAACAAGAATGGCTAACAGGAACATGGAAGTACAATTAAAGCAGACAGAAAAGCAACTGTCAAAACAAATAACAGAAGAATGCCAAGCAGTTCAATTAAGAAGTGGGAAAACATTAAATACCTCACTTCAAAGCAACAGGAAGCTAAGAAATGAACAGATGGCTAAGAAATGAACAGATGGCCAATCAAAATCCCTCTGAGGACAATCAGAGCCCAGAGAAGAATAATGCTGGCGCTGAACGCCCAGCCCATGCTCATTCCTGGCGTTCAACGCCAGAAACAAGCATGGATCTGGCGTTGAACGCCCAAAGGGAACATGGTTCTGGCGTTCAAACGCCAGTAACAAACAAGGAGGTGGCGTCTAACGCCACTCCAGCTTCCACCCCTGGCATTCAAATGCCAGTGGGGGATCAGTCACATGCAAGTGCTGATGACAACCCTTCTAAAAAGGCTTCCCAATCCACTCCTGTAGGTAATAAACCTGCAGCAACTAAGGTTGAGGAATACAAAGCCAAAATGCCGTATCCTCAAAAACTCCGCCAAGCGGAACAGGATAAGCAATTTGCCCGCTTTGCAGACTATCTCAGGACTCTTGAAATAAAGATTCCTTTTGCAGAAGCACTTGAGCAAATACCCTCTTATGCTAAGTTCATGAAAGAGATCTTAAGTCATAAGAAGGATTGGAGGGAAACTGAAAAAGTTTACCTCACTGAAGAATGCAGTGCAGTCATTCTGAAAAGCTTACCTGAGAAGCTTAAAGATCCTGGGAGCTTTATGATACCATGCACATTAGAGGGCACTTGCACCAAGCAAGCTTTATGTGATCTTGGGGCAAGTATCAACCTAATAGCTGCATCTACTATCAGAAAGCTTGGTTTAACTGAAGAAATCAAACCAACCAGGATATGTTTTCAACTTGCTGATGGCTCCATTAAATACCCATCAGAAGTGATTGAAGACATGATTGTCAAGGTTGGGCCATTCGCCTTTCCTACTGACTTTGTGGTGCTGGAAATGGAGGAGCACAAGAGTGCAACTCTCATTCTAGGAAGACCTTTCCTAGCAACTGGCCGAACCCTCATTGATGTCCAAAAAGGGGAGGTAACCTTGAGAGTCAATGAGGAGGAGTTCAAATTGAATGTTGTCAAAGCCATGCAACATCCAGACACCCCAAATGACTGCATGAGTGTTGATATTATTGACTCTCTGGTAAGAGAGGTCAATATGGCTGAGAGTCTCGAATCAGAGCTAGAGGACATCTTTAAAGACGTTCAGCCTGATCTGGAGGAGTCAAGAAAATAGTAGAACCTCTGAAAATCCCTCAGGAAGAGGAGAAACCTCCTAAACCCGAGCTCAAACCATTACCACCTTCCCTAAAATATGCATTTTTGGGAGAAGGTGATACCTTTCCTGTAATCATAAGCTCTATCTTAGAGCCACAGGAAGAGGAAGCACTAATTCAAGTGCTAAGGACACACAAGACAGCTCTTGGGTGGTCCATCAGTGATCTCAAGGGCATTAGCCCAGCTAGATGCATGCACAAAATCTTACTGGAGGGTGACGCCAAGCCAGTGGTTCAACCACAAAGGCGGCTGAACCCAGCCATGAAGGAAGTAGTGCAGAAAGAGGTTACTAAATTACTAGAGGCTGGGATTATTTATCCTATTTCTGACAGCCCCTGAGCCCTGTCCAAGTCGTCCCTAAAAGGTGCATGACAGTGGTTCATAATGAAAAAATGAACTGGTTCCTACAAGAACAGTTACTGGGTGGCGTATGTGCATTGATTATAGAAGGCTCAATACAGCCACCAGAAAGGATCATTTTCCTTTACCATTCATAGACCAGATGCTAGAAAGACTAGCAGGTCATGAATACTACTGCTTCCTGGATGGATATTCAGGTTATAATCAAATTGCAGTAGATCCCCAGGATCAGGAGAAAACGGCATTCACCTGCCCATCCGGAGTATTTGCATACAGAAGGATGCCATTTGGCCTGTGCAATGCACCTGCAACTTTTCAGAGGTGCATGCTCTCAATTTTCTCTGATATGGTGGAAAAATTCCTGGAAGTCTTCATGGATGACTTTTCAGTATTTGGAGACTCATTCAGCTCCTGCCTTAACCACTTAGCACTTGTTCTGAAAAGATGCCAAGAGACTAACCTGGTTTTAAACTGGGAAAAGTGTCACTTTATGGTGACTGAAGGAATTGTCCTTGGGCACAAAATTTTGAACAAGGGAATAGAGGTGGATCAAGCTAAGGTAGAGGTAATTGAAAAATTACCACCACCTGCCAATGTTAAGGCAATCAGAAGCTTCCTGGGGCATGCAGGATTCTATAGGAGGTTTATAAAGGATTTTTCAAAAATCGCTAAACCTCTGAGCAACCTGCTAGCCACTGACACGCCATTTATCTTTGATAAAGAGTGTCTGCAGGCATTTGAGACTCTGAAAGCTAAATTGGTTACAGCACCAATCATCTCTGCACCAAATTGGACATTACCATTTGAATTGATGTGTGATGCCAGTGACCATGCCATTGGTGCAGTGTTGGGACAAAGGCATGACAAGCTTCTGCACGTCATTTACTATGCCAGCCGTGTTCTAAATGACGCACAGAAGAATTACACAACCACAGAAAAAGAGCTACTTGCAGTGGTTTACGCCATTGACAAATTCAGATCCTATTTAGTAGGATCAAAAGTGATTGTGTACACTGATCATGCTGCTCTTAAATATCTACTCACAAAGCAGGATTCAAAACCCAGACTTATAAGATGGGTGTTGCTCCTGCAAGAGTTTGATATAGAAATAAGAGACAGAAAAGGGATAGAAAATCAAGTAGCAGATCACCTGTCCCGAATAGAACCAGTGGAAGGGGCATCCCTCCCTCTCACTGAGATCTCTGAAACCTTTCCGGATGAGCAACTGTTTGCCATCCAGGAAGTGCCGTGGTTTGCAGACATTGCAAACTACAAGGCAGTGAGATTCATACCCAAAGAGTACAGTAGACAGCAATCAAAGAAGCTGATCACAGATGCAAAGTATTATCTTTGGGATGAACCGTATCTCTTTAAGAGATGTGCAGACGGAGTAATCCGTAGATGTGTGCCTAAAGAAGAAGCACAGAAGATCCTTTGGCATTGCCATGGATCACAGTATGGAGGACATTTTGGAAGTGAGCGAACAGCCACAAGAGTCCTCCAAAGTGGCTTCTACTGGCCTACTCTCTATAAAGACTCCCGAGCGTTTGTGCTTAATTGTGACAGTTACCAAAGATCTGGCAATCTACCTCACAGTTATGCCATGCCTCAACAAGGGATCTTGGAGATTGAGTTGTTTGATGTATGGGGCATTGACTTCATGGGACCTTTCCCACCATCATACTCAAACACTTATATTCTGGTGGCAGTGGATTATGTATCCAAATGGGTGGAGGCTATTGCAACACCCACTAATGACACTAAAACAGTGTTAAAATTCCTCCAGAAACACATCTTCAGCAGATTTGGTATCCCTAGAGTATTAATCAGTGATGGGGGCACTCATTTCTGTAATAAACAGCTTTACTCTGCTCTGGTACGTTATGGGGTTAGCCACATGGTAGCTACTCCATATCACCCACAAACTAATGGGCAAGCTGAAGTCTCAAATAGAAAACTCAAAAGAATCCTGGAACGGACTGTAATTAACCGTAGAAGGGATTGGGCAAGAAGCTTGGATGATGCTCTGTGGGCATACAGAACAGCATTCAAGACCCCTATAGGGACCTCTCCATACCAGCTTGTGTATGGAAAGGCATGTCACTTGCCAGTGGAACTGGAACACAAGGCCTACTGGGTAACCAGATTCCTAAACCTTGATGCCAAGTTAGCTGGAGAAAAACGATTGCTCCAGTTAAATGAGCTAGAGGAATTTAGACTCAATGCTTTCGAGAATGCAAAAATTTACAAGGAGAAAGCAAAAAGATGGCATGATAAGAAATTGTCATCCAGAGTCTTTGAGCCAGGGCAGAAAGTTCTGCTATTTAATTCTAGGCTCAAATTATTCCCTGGGAAATTAAAATCCCGGTGGAGAGGTCCATATGTAATTACAAGTGTATCACCATATGGATACATAGAGCTTCAGGATAATGACTCTAACAAAAAGTTCATTGTTAATGGACAAAGAGTTAAACATTATCTTGAAGGTAATTTTGAGCAAGACCGCTCAAAACTGAGACTTGATTAGAGCTCAGTGGTAGTCCAGCTAAAGACAATAAAGAAGCGCTTGCTGGGAGGCAACCCAGCCATTTACAAAGTTTATTTACTAATTAAATAAATTTCCTTTTTTTACAGGTATGAGTCCAAGTATCTTCAAAGGGTAAAAATAGCAATTGATTGAATTCACAGAGTTACAGGGAAATTTGGAAGCTCACTGGCGTGAAAAAGCCAGTAAGAAACATTTTGGGCGTTGAACGCCCAAAAGAAGCACCCACTGGGCGTTCAACGCCAGTAAGGGTAGCCATCTGGGCGTTAAACGCCAGAAAGGAGCATCTTCTGGGCGTTGAACGCCAGAAAGAAGCACCTTCTGGGCGTTCAACGCCAGATTGTTAGCATCCTGGGCGTTCAGAAAAACGCCCAGTGACAAAGGACCTCCTGGCGTTCAACGCCAGAAAGATGCATCAGCTGGGCGTTGAACGCCCAGGAGAAGCAGCATTTGGGCGTTAAACGCCCAAAACATGCATCGTTTGGGCGTTTAACGCCAGGATGGTGGGGAGGAGGTAAAATTCACTTTTCTTTACAATTTTTCTAAATTTTTAAGTTCCAATTCATGATTTCTTGCATACACATGTTTCAAAATGTCATCCTTCAAAATCAAATTAGTTTTCTAAGAACCTTAATTTCTAAAATCCCTTTTTCAAAAATATCAAATATATCTTAATCCATACAGCCAAATTGTTTTCCAATCCAATCCAACTCTTTTAAGTTTGTTTTCAAAACTCAATTATCTTTTTAAAATCTTTTTCAAATCTTTTTCAACTCATCATGTCTTTTGATTTCGAAATTGCCTTTCCCTCTATTCCTCTTCTATCCTTTATTTTGCTTGAGGACAAGCAAACCTCTAAGTTTGGTGTGATTTGCCATGATCACTGAGCTAAAACTCATCAAGATCATGGCACCTAAGGGAACAGGAAGAGCAAGGATGTGAACTTAAGGGAGCTGATGTGTCAGAAATTAATTCTTGAAGGCACCCCACAGACTAGAGGAACATCCACTTCCCAAGATACAGGTTGTTAAGTTCTAATTCTAGCTTTAACTCTGTGATAGTATTATTATAGGATTTTACCTTAGAAGTTATATAGGAGTAGTAGTAATTAGCATATCTATTTTGGATTTATTTCCAATTAAGTTATAATTTATTTTTCCCATCATCATCAAACATGAATAAAATAGTAGATTTGTAGAATAAAGAGGCAATTTAATTTTTTCGAGTTCTTAATAAGGAAAATTCTAATTATTTATATGTGGTGGCAATACTTTTTGTCTTCTGAATGAATGCTTGAACAGTGCATATTTTGATCTTGTTGTTTATGAATGTTAAATTGTTGGCTCTTGAAAGAATGATGAACAAAGAGAATGTTATTGATGATCTGAAAATCATGAAATTGATTCTTGAAGCAAGAAAAAGCAGTGAAAAGCAAAGCTTGTGAAAAAAAAAGTGGCGAAAAAAAATTTAGAAAGAAAAAGAAAAGCAAGCAGAAAAAGCCAATAGCCCTTAAACCAAAGGCAAGGGTAAAAAGGATCCAAGGCTTTGAGCATCAATGGATAGGAGGGCCCAAGGAAAAAATCCAGGCCTAAGCGGCTAAATCAAGCTGTCCCTAACCATGTGCTTGTGTCATGAAGGTTCAAGTGAAAAGCTTGAGACTGAGTGGTTAAAGTCGTGATCCAAGCAAAAGAGTGTGCTTAAGAGCTCTGGACACCTCTAACTGGGGACTCTAGCAAAGCTGAGTCACAATCTGAAAAGGTTCACCCAGTTATGTGTCTGTGGCATTTATGTATCCGGTGGTAATACTGGAAAACAAAGTGCTTAGGGCCACGGCCAAGACTCATAAAAGTATCTGTGTTCAAGAATCAACATACTTAACTAGGAAAATCAATAATACTATCTGACTTCTGAGTTCCTATGGATGCCAATCATTCTGAATTTCAAAGGATAAAGTGAGATGCCAAAACTATTTGGAAGCAAAAAGCTACTAGCCCCGCTCATCTAATTAGAATCTGAGCTTCACTTAAAACTCTGAGATATTATTGCTTCTTGATTTCTTTTTATCCTCTTTTATTCATCTAGTTGCTTGAGGACAAGCAATAGTTTAAGTTTGGTGTTGTGATGAGCGGATATTTTATACGCTTTTTGGGGGTAATTTCATGTAGATTTTAGTATGTTTTAATTAGTTTTTAGTAGAATATTATTAGTTTTTAGGCAAAAATCATATTTCTGGACTTTACTATGAGCTTGTGTGTTTTTCTGTGATTTCAGGTATTTTCTGGCTGAAATTGAGGGAGCTGAGCAAAAATCTGACTTAGGCTGAAAAAGGACTGCTGATGCTGTTGGATCCTGACCTTTCTGCACTCGGAATGGAATTTCTGGAGCTACAGGAGTCCAATTGGCGCGCTCTCAACGGCGTTGAAAAGTAGACATCCAGGGCTTTCCAGCAATATATAATAGTCCATACTTTGCGCGAAGATAGACGACGTAACTTGGCGTTGAACGCCAAGTTCATGCTGCTGTCTGGAGTTAAACGCCAGAAAAACGTCATGATCCGGAGTTGAACGCCCAAAACACGTCATAACCTGGAGTTTAACGCCAAGAAAGGCCTCTACTCGTGGATAGCTTTAGTCTCAGCCCCAGCACACACCAAGTGGGCCCCAGAAGTGGATTTCTGCACCAATTATCTTAGTTTACTCATATTCTGTAAACCTAGGTTACTAGTTTACTATTTAAACAACTTTTACAGACATTTCTTGTACCTCATGACATTTTTCAGATCTGAATTACATACTTTTGACGGCATGAGTCTCTAAACTCCATTGTTGGGGGTGAGGAGCTCTGCAGCGTCTCGATGATTTAATACAATTCCTTTGTTTTCCATTCAAACACGCTTGTTCTTATCTAAGATGTTTATTCGCGCTTAATTATGAAGAAGGTGATGATCCGTGACACTCATCACCTTCCTCAATCCATGAACACGTGCCTGACAACCACCTCCGTTCTACATCAGACTGAATGAATATCTCTTAGATTCCTTAATCAGAATCTTCGTGGTATAAGCCGGATTGATGGCAGCACTCATGAGAATCCGGAAAGTCTAAACCTTATCTGTGGTATTCCGAGTAGGATTCTGGGATTGAATGACTGTGACGTGCTTCAAACTCCTGAGGGCTGGGCGTTAGTGACAGACGCAAAAGAATCAATGGATTCTATTCCAACCTGATTGAGAACCGACAGATGATTAGCCGTGCTGTGACAGAGCATAGGAACGTTTTCACTGAGAGGATGGGAAGTAGCCATTGACAACGGTGACACCCTACATAGAGCTTGCCATGGAAGGAGCCTTGCGTGTATTGAAGGATTTCAAGGAAGAGTTGAAGTCAAAGGACAAAGCATCTCCAAAATTCCAACATATTTCTCATTACTGCACAACAAGTAACACTGTTATTCTCTTTTATTTTTATAATCAAATCTAGTAATTTCACTTTTAATCCTATTGGCCTCCTGACTAAGATTAATAAAATAAACATTGATTGCTTCAAGCCAATAATCTCCGTGGGATCGACCCTTACTCACGTAAGGTATTACTTGGACGACCCAGTGCACTTGCTGGTTAGTTGTGCGAATCACAATTTCGTGCACCAGGTGGCAATCTCTCAGTGTTACAAATCTCTCTGTATACGTCTACTATAGAGACTTTCAGAGGAGTATAAGAGTGATATTTTCTTGGCCTCTCGAGACCGAGTTCTTCCTTTTTCTTGGTTTCCCTTTCCCTCTCTTTTGTTGAGGGAGGGGGCCCAGGCCGCCAACTCAGGTCTCTTAGTTTGGCGTTTTCCTCCATATTGATGTACTTTTCAGCTCTTTCCTGTACATCACTTAGAGAAACGGGATGTCTTTTGGATATGGACTGTGAGAAGGGACCTTCTCTGAGTCCACTGACTAATCCCATTATGACTGCCTCTGTGGGCAGGTCTTGAATCTCCAAACATGCTTTGTTGAATCTTTCCATATAGGCTCGCAAAGATTCTCCGATCTCCTGTTTTATTCCCAAGAGGCTCGGTGCATGTTTTACTTTGTCTTTCTGGATTGAGAACCTCATCAAAAACTTCCTTGAGAGGTCTTCAAAACAAGTAACCGACCTCGGGGGGAGGCTATCGAACCACTTCATCGCTGCTTTCGATAAAGTGGTCGGGAAGGCTTTGCATCGCGTAGCGTCGGAAGCATCAGCTAGATACATCCGACTTTTGAAGTTGCTCAGGTGATGCTTTGGATCCGTGGTTCCGTCATAGAGGTCCATATCAGGGCTTTTGAAGTTTCTCGGGACTTTAGCCCTCATTATGTCCTCACTGAAGGGATCCTCCCCACCTAAGGGTGGTTCTTCTTGTTCGTCGCGGGAGTTGCGACTTTTGAGGGAGGATTCCAACTTTAAGAGTTTTCTTTCTAACTCTTTTCGTCGTTCCATCTCCTCTTTTAGGCTCTTTTCAGTTTCCTTTTGCCGCTCTCGTTCCTGCTCTAACTGCTCTAGGTGGCTGTGGACTAATCCCATGAGTTCAGTTACATGGGGTGGTCCTTCTTTTTCTGACTCGTGCCCTTCTGAGGAGTTTACCTTCGGGTTCTTTACTCCGGAAGTGCCTTCCCTGTGTTGATTATTGATTTCCTGGTGGAGGGTGAGATCCACATCGTTGTTGCCTGTGTTTAGATTCTCTTGTTCAGAATCTGTCTCCACATGGCCTTCTTCGTGGGATCTATCCGCCATCGATGGATGATCTCTCGGGTCCCCGACAACGGCGCCAATGTTACGGTGGGTAACCGGAGATTGATGGACTGGGTAGAATTGGATGGCCCAATCGTCCGTGGATGGTGGCTTCTGAGCTAGTCTGCACGTTGGAGCCTCCTTCCGACTTGTGCTCGCGAATGAATGGGGGTGGTACCTGTAAAGACACTCCGATGCCTAAGTTAGCAAGGGTGTGAGCAGGTCTAGAGAGTATTGGGCTTAGAGATACATGAGGGGTGTCAGTGTATTTATAGTGGTGAGCCAATAACCACCGTTGGAGTAGTGCCATATTTTTAGGGTGTTAACCGTCCCATTATCTTAGGGAGGTTAAGATATGGCTCGATAAAGTAGTTAGAGAGATTTTAGGGGCAGTTACTCGTTTGAATGAGTACTTATCTGCCAACTATTCTCCGTCCCGACTTCTTGGGAGTAAGTCGGGTTTGACACCGACTTCTAGCGTGAAGGTTGGTGCTTAGTAAGACTCGATCCTTTGGACGAGGCCTTTTATTTGGACCTGAACCTTTATTATTGGGTCAGGATAGGAACAATTATATTTTTCAGTATAAATTTTATTAGTTGTGCAACAAACATTATCCTCTAAGAAATGCTAGTTCATACTTTATATAATACCACACCAATAGTTGCATCTTTATTTGTGTGGATGTCCCAAAAAATTATCTTTTTTCAAACATGCCCATTAGTTGAATTAATATGCAACAACAATTTAAGCCATTTCCTAATCAATAGATTGGGTTAGCATACTTTATAAATCTTGGAAATTGGATCATATATAGGGTGAATGCTATGATGTCTAAGTTATGGTGCCTAACTTATTAAAAAAAGTAAAAAAATAATATTTAATAAACTTTAATCATTTTATTTTTATTTTATATATTTTATTTTTTACCTATAAAAATAAATTAGATAATTTAAACACAACAATAAAAAAAACCATAGAATTCACCCATATATAGTCCACACAACATCATTGACTATTCACTTGAGAGACAATACAATAATATATTGCAGGAAGTTAAGTACATGATGTCACTGTCCTCGCCAAGCTATGGGAATTAGAGGACGTATATACAAATAAACATAGCTTCCCAAAACTTAATAAATTAGAAACATAGGGGATAGGACAGAGACACGAGAGAAACACTAAAACCGCTTTTGATTTTTCGTGTGGGAGAGAGAACCGTGTATGATAATATGGTATAAGGAGAGATGTGTTTTATTTAATTATGGAATGACATAAATTGAAAGCACTGATTTGTTTGTATTGTTTTATTTTTTAAACAAATAATTACAAATTAGATGATCTAATTTGTGATTTTGAAAATAAAAAAAAAATTAATGTTAAAATCGGACCGTCTGATTTTTATTTTAACAAATCGGATCTTTTTATTTGGAGTTTATTTTTTTCTTTAAACAAATTGGACTCTCCAATTTGTAATTTATTTTTTTCATCAAACAAATCGGACCGTTCGATTTGAATAAAACATCATATAAAAAAAACATCTAATTTTTCAATAACAATGTATTACATATATATTTAATCAATATAAAAAAACATTAGCCCACTAAAACACTATCGGAATTTATTATTTTTAGTTATCACTTTTAGTTATAAATTCATTTTTTTTAACTCACACTTTTAAATATTAATAATTAATTAATGATTAAAAACTAAAATTTGAATAATATAAAACATTATGACACAAATTGGATCAAAACCAGTGTTATTATTCTCCTTTTTCTCTTGCAATCGGCCGATATTATTCTGAGAGGATCTAATACAATTAATTTAATAAAATAATGTCATCTGGTTTACTATATAAGGAGTTTTAATAACCTGTTTACTGTGGTATATATATTCCAAAAAAGGATTTAATACGATTCACCATGTATGCGCTATAAATTAAAACTTTATCTATTGATTTTTTTTATTGTTTCGCTTTATATTGTATTTGTTAGCATGCCGATTTTATATCACCACCCCGTGCACCCACTTGTTTTTGTGTGACTAATCCTTTTATTTTGTATGCTCCATCTCATGCTATAAAAAACTTGTAACCAATATATTTTTTATTTGATTAACAAAACATTGGACAGGGGAATTTAAATAAACTCCTAGAAGGCTAGAACCGAAATAGTAATTGATAGGGTTTTTACTTTTTTGGTTTTCGTTAAATGGTTTCAAAATGTTTGAAACTTTTATTAGTTCTAATAAAAAACATTTTTTTTATTTTTTAATAATTATTAAATAATATTTTTAAATTTTATTTATTAATTAATTTTTTATATATTATTTAAATTTAAAAGTTAGATTTAATTTATAATTTGTTTTTTTATTATCATTATTCATTTATTTTATCTCTATTATTTTATTATTAATAAT
Organism: Arachis stenosperma; assembly: GCF_014773155.1. Classification (NCBI taxonomy): domain Eukaryota; kingdom Viridiplantae; phylum Streptophyta; class Magnoliopsida; order Fabales; family Fabaceae; genus Arachis; species Arachis stenosperma. The sequence goes on from NC_080383.1 coordinate 14,112,354, forward strand.
TTTAGTGTTTGTATTCGTATGTTAATAAATTTATGTGAATTGGTATGACAAAAACGTGAATAAATTAAAACATGATACACAAATTATATTTTTTAAAATATATCATATCATTATTTTTACCAGAATATTTTTATATTTTAATAAAAATAAAAATATTTTATTATTTAATTTTATAAGAAGACTAAATATTTTTTTTAATATTGGACAAAAGTTACCCAATTAAATTAGTCAAAAGTAAAACAAAAGTATATTTTTTTCAATTAATTTTAATTTTATAATTTTAAATTTTAAATAATTTAAAAAATAAAACAAAAGTATATCTAAAAAATAAGAAAAATTATTCATCTTTTCTAGGAATCTAGTGTTCTTTCTTCGTCTTCTTTCTCCTCTTCCTTCTCTTCTCTTCGGAGAGAAAGAAGAAGAAGTCCTCTTTCAGTTCCTTCGCGACCATCCCCCATCTATCTTAATCTAAATTATCTCTACTCCTTTCTTGGAGTTAGGTATGGAAATAGGTAGGATAGGATTTGAACTCAATCCTAATTCGATTCACGGTTTGAATTTGTTATTAAAATTCAACCCTAACCATACTCTATCTGCGGATTGAGAACAACGAATCTTAAGCGTAAATTTGGGTTGTTGGTGGCGATATTTTTTAAAAGGATAGTGTTAGGAAGCCAATGGTCTAAGCGTACAATGTGTACAATAGGTTAAATCTTAAGTTAATTTTGGAGTTCACCAAGGATCGAACCCTTGACCTTTCGAATCTAGAACTCTAATACCATGTCATGAACCCACTCATCCTAAAAGAAGCGTAACTTGACAGGACAATATAACACTAATGGTCATATCTCTAATACTTCCTAAACCTCCATTGTACACATTGTACGCTTAGACCATTAGCTCCTTATATTGACATACTATAACAAATTTAAAATAAACTTTTTTCTTTTGATTAATAAAATATTAGATAGAGAAATAATAATTGATATGATCCTTTTTTAAGAGTTTTTTATAATTTAAACTCCCAATTTTATAAGATAAAATCATTAAAAATTCAGCCTAAATATTCCCCATTAAGCTAATTCAATGATCAAAGTGCAGTAACTCAAATTTTATTAAACTTTATTTGGTCGACAGCTTTATTATATTTGATGGATGACATCACGTGAGTTGATATACATGGATAATGCTTTATAAGCAGAAAAGAAAGCCTCAAAGATTGTATTCCCTGAACCTGAGCATTGCCTTTTAAAGTAAAGATTCGATAAATGTTGCTACAAATTAATGATGCATCATGCATGGAACCCCAAATTAAAGCAAAATCCTAAAAATCCAGAGTTGTCATAAATCAATCAGATTTGTTACTAACAAAAAACTTGTGGTCATATGGTTTTGGAGACCTGTATTTCGACTAGGCTTTAGCCTTTAGGACCATCTTCTCATTCCCATCTTTTTAATTCTCCTCTTCTTATCATAGGGTAATTTAATAGGAAATGAATTCATACATAAAGTTCAGAGGGGTATCTCGTCTCTCATTAATCGTTATCTTTCAAATCAGATGAAATTGGAACAGGTTGACTTTAGTTTTGCCTTTTGTATGCTTTCAATTTACTCCAAGTATAGTTGAGTGCAATTCAAAGACTAACTACTAGAATTTATAGATTAGATTGTTTGAGGTTTTCCTGTGTGTATATATAAGGGTTACGTATCAAATGAAAATAATAGCGATCTAATTAAATATTATTTTGGAAAACAATTTTTTGTCTGTATAACTTTTCAAAACAATCAACTATTGGATTAGAAGTTTATATGTTATAAATAATCTTTATTAGAAAATTTCATGTCAACTAAAAATTGATTATGCTTTTTATATACTTGAAAATCAACCTAATATATTTGTAAAGCATTTAGATGCATAACCAGCCAGCTTTTAGATGCATCCTCATCTTTGTAAAGCAAATTAAAGCACCATTGTCATGGATAAATTAAACTAGTGAATTGAAATATTGAAGCAGCACAGTATAAATTATAAAATCTTTATTCAACCCACATTTATCCTAAAATATCAAGAAATCACAGCATTCAACATATTTAACCATAAAAAGAAAAAAAAAATTTAAGAAGTAAGTTTAACGAAGAACAATTCTGTTTCACAGGTTAAATGCAAAGAAATAAATTATGAGATTTGCACCTAAGAGAACTAACTAACTTTGAATTAGAAACTAAAACAGAGAAGTTATGTTATAACAATTCTATATTGGTTTGGTTCAAACTTACATAATAAGGAGTTATGGACTATCTATAGTTTACAGCAGAGCCAATAAGTTCAATGGCATCAAAGCAGCTGCAAAATTCACATTTTATTTTTTATTTCATATAAAGAAAGAAAGAAGTGATGAACACAGTCTTTGTTTCTTTATGAAAAGGAATCTTTTTTATATAACTGCTATAACTTAAGAAAGAGGTTTAATCAAATTGAAATCAGAGGTGAATTTTTTTTGTTCTGTTTTTTGTGGAAATTAATTATGCAGGGGATTTTTTCGTTTTATCTCTGAAACTAGAAAGAAACAAAGAGAGGAAGAAGATACTGAGACCATCATGTATCTTTCAAGTGCCATGAAATCTACATTCAGATCAATCTTCACTACAATTATGGTGAAATTTTTACTATAATCAATCAAATTACATACACAAATACCAATAAATTACAAACTTAATTCATCTAGTATTAAATTCTAATCTTATACCCAACCACCAAGTGCTATCCCAACTTGGCAAGGAGAACTAAACCTTAGTTCAACAAAACTAAATTACATAGAAACATTTTTTTGGTTTTTTCATGCATCTCTCTTGCCTCTTTTCTCATGACTTTTTCATATTTTCAACTCAGAATCATAAGTTTTTTTTCTCAAATGCAAAAAGATGACATTAGATAGCCATAACAAAAAAAATCTTAAATGAAGTACAAATTGAAGGAAAAAAAACTTCAATTCAAGTGTTTTGAGATGATACTCTTGTATCACTCTGTTTTTCTTAACTTTAATTGATGTTGTGAGGTCAGTTTTATAGGATGAAGCTTGCTTTTCAAATTTCAACACTTCCTCTTCCAATTCCTTTCTTGATTCTTCCAATTGAAGCTGTTTCCATTGGCATGCAATGCTTTTTCCATTCTACTCTACTAACTCTGCTTGTTTGAAGAGCTGCCATACCACCTCTGCTGTCTTCTTTGGTATGCATAGCATTTTCATTTTTGAGCCATTCCAACTATTAAGGATAAGGAGTAATAGTGTACAATAGCAATATGTAAACTGCACATTGCTGTCTTTTTTGATTAGTTATTATTATCTTTCTTGATAAGTCTTGAGTTTCAATAGTCAAGCATTATGTAATTTCTCTGTTAATTTTTTGCTTGATTACTCTCATTACAGTCTTTGTCTCTGTTTTAATTTTTCTTTTCCATTCAAACATATCACCGCTCTTTTTCATAGAGCTGAGTTTACTGTTCTTTCTTATATTCTCTAAATCTTTTATGGTATCAAGAGCCTATTGCTTAGTTTCAACTCCATAATGAAAATCATCCTTTCTGATTCAACAAAGAAGACCTTCTCCCCAATTGCTGAAAAACTAAACTACATGGAGGTATCTTGCAATTCTCACTATTGAAAGTCTTGGTCTTGAAAGTCATCTTGACCCCTCCAAGATTCCCGAGCAGTTTACAACTGATGCTACCAATAAAACGGTAATAGAATCCAAAGAATACAAAATCTGGCGCCAAAGAGATAGAACCCTCACAACATGGCTCGTTGCTTTCATGACTAATTGCTTCAAGAAGAAAGTGATTCACATCTTAAGATTTTTTGAAGTATGGGCGGAGATTGATGATTACTTTCAGGCAACCTCCGCTGCTCGTGTTCAAAGTCTCAAGAGCCAATTGAAATCGTGCAAGAAAATAGGTTCCGCTGCTAATTACTTGTCCAAAATTAGAAGAATTGTTGATGCTCTATTTGCTATGGGATATGAAGTGCCAGAAGATGATTATCTTTAGGCTATTATTGAGGTTCTTTCTGAAAAATATACCATGTATATTTCTTTCGTAACAGCAAAGAGAGGATCTTTTAAGTTTGTAGAGGCTGAAGCATTTTTGCTTTCCCATGAAAAAATGCTTGAACGCTTCAAGAAACCAACCTCTGGCATGCTTGTAGCCCATTATGTGCAGAACCTTTCCCCAAATTTTGATCCCAACAGAGGTAATGCTTTAGAAAAGGACGTGGAGGTAGAAATAGTAGAAGAGTAGGTAGATTTGGATACAACAACAATAACACAAGAATGCAGTGTCAACTGTGTGGAAGGATGGGTCATGTGGTATGGAACTGCCATCATAGGTTTGATCAGTCTTTCAACCCTAATTCTGGAAACTGTACCTCATCTTCTCAGCCTCCCTACCTTAATGCTCAACCTCCACCACCCCGTTCAAGTTTTCATCAACCAACTGAATATCTCACAAGCTCTTCCTCTTATATAAGTGATGCTGCCTGGCTTGCAGATTCGGGTGCGAACCGTCACTTGACCCCCGATCCATCCAATTTGCTAACTTCCACTACGAGCAACAATGACTCCGATCAAGTGTATGTAGGTAATGGGTCAAGTATTGCCATTCAAAATTATGGTTCTTCAAGTTTGCATGATCCATATGCTAATGTTACTTTTCGATTACAAAATTTACTCCTTATACCCCAAATTTTTCAAAATTTACTCCATATTTGCAGCTGATAATGGCGTCTTTTTTGAATTCTGACTTGATTTCTACTTTATTCGTGATCGGGCTACCAAGAAATTTCTCCTACAGGGCATAGCTAGGAATAGGATCTATTCCTTTCACAATCTCAGAGTTCCTAGGCATGCTTATGAGAAATCTGCTTTATCTTACAACTCTACCTATTCTCATAAACCTTTTAGTAATAATCATCCTTCTATTTCAATACAATGTAAGTCAGATAAGATTAGCAATCAAGAAACCAATCCCCCTAATTTTTGTACTTTTAACAGTTCCTATAACCAGAATAGTAATAATACAATCTTATGGCATAAAAGACTTGGCCACTGTGCAATGAAAACAGTTCATATAGTAATGAATCAGTATTCTATTCCTATCTCTAATTCTGGATCATCTTTACAATATATGTGTGAAATTTGTCCATTGGCTAAAATCCATAGACTTTACTTTAATGAAACTCAAACTACATATCATTAACCATTAGAATGTGTTTTTGCTGATCTTTGGGGACCTGTCCTGGTTAATTCCAGAAATGGATTTAGATACTATGCATGCTTTATTGATGGTTTTTCTAAATTTACAATTATCTTCTTGCTTGATTATAAATCTCAATCGTTACTAGCTTTTCAAAACTATAAAAGACTTATGAAAAAATAGACAGGACACTAGATTAAGGCTTTACAAACTGATAAAGGAGGTGAATTTTTATCTACAGCATTTGTTGATTTTTTTTAACACTCAGAGCATTCACCATAAACAGTCGTGTCCCTACACACATCACCAACAAAAAAGTGTGAAAAAAAAAAACAAAGACATATCACAGAAATGGGGCTGTCCCTTCTTGTTTCTGTATCTCTTTCCTTCTAATTTTAGAAAGAATCATTTATGACCTCTGTCTATATCATAAATAGATTGCCTACATAGGTTTTAGACAATAAGAGTCCTTATGAAATTATATTCATCATAAATCAGACTTTGCCTTCTTAAAAATTTTTGGATGTGCTTGCTTTCCTTATTTAAGACCTTATAATAGACATAAATTTGATTATAAGTCTGACTTATGCCTCTTTTTTGGATATGATTCTTCCCACAAAGATTACAAATGTATGAATAAGAATGGTAAAATATATCTTGCAAGACATGTAACTTTTATTGAGAATTTGTTTCCTTATCAATCTATATTGTGATTCCTCAATCCAATCTATTATAGAGAATGTTTCAGATACTACAGAATTGATTAAAGTTGTAATTGATCATCCTTTATCACTTTCACTCTCTATATAGCCACCTTGTTTTTCATCTTCTCCTCTTACATTGGCATCACCTGATCCTTCCACTACTCTTGCTTAGCCTGTCCCTCGACCCTTACCAACTCAAACTCCATCACACCATCCCACACCCATTTCTATCACTGACCCTGAGACAAATTTACCTTCTATTACACCTTTAAATACTCATTCTATGATCACCAGATCAAAAGCAGACATCCATAAACCTAATATATTTGTCACACAAACCACTGACCTTATACACCATACTTTAACAATTGCCAATCAAGCCCTTAATTGTCCACATTGAAAAAAGGCAATGGATGCAGAGAGATACAAGTATCACAGCGGTGTCAAACCTGGATTCTCACTGAACCACCATAAAACTCAACCATTATATATAGGAAGCAAATGAGTCTTTGCTATAAAAAAGAATCAAAATAAGGAGATACTACTAGGTAAAGATTTTCATCAAAAGGAGGGGATAGACTACAAGCAAATCTATTTCCCAGTTATTAGACCAATCATAATGAGAGTCATTCTAACTATTACAATTTTCTTAGGCTAGCCATTAAGACAATTTAACTTTGATAATATTTTTTGAATGGCAGATTAGAAGATAATATCTTTATGGCCCAACCACAAGGATATGTTAGTACCAATAGTCATTTAGTTTGCAAACTAAATAAAGCAATCTATGGTTTGCAAACTAAATAAAGCAATCTATGGTTTGAAACAAGCTCCTAGAGTGGAGCTTGGTTCAAGACATTAGAAGACACCTTGTTCTAATTTGGTTTTAAGAATACAAAATCAGATATTTTATTATTCATCAAACATAATCAGTCTCATATAATCTATTTATTAGTATATGTGGATGACATTATTGTAACAGACAATAATTCAAAGAAAATTGAACTATTGATATCCCAATTGAACAGAATTTTTCCACTAAAAGATCTTGGCAAGTTTAAGACCTTATAATAGACCCAGAAAATTTTATTAGTGGGGGCAAAAATAATATAAAAAATTATAAAATTAACATTAATATATTTAAACATATGAAATTCAAAGTCTATTAATCAAAATTCTTCTCATTTTAATGAACACATTTAAAGTATGTTAGTTAAAAATATTTCTTCTCATTTAATACTTTGGTCATGTTGTTTAATATGCTTATTAGTAATATTAGATATAATATAATACAAAAAAAATTATTACTCGTTAGTTAGTTGAAAAATTTATAAGGAGTATAATTTAAATTGAATAATATAATGTCAAATGTTCTTCTTTTTTTTTCTTCTTTTGTTCTTTTTTTTGGTGATTGAAGGGGCCGAAGCCCGAAAAAAGGAAAACAAAAGAACAAAATTAAAAGGGGGGTGGCAAGGACATTAACAATAATCAGAACCTTTCCCTGTACATTATCAAAGTACATCGAAGTGAGTTTTTTAAGTAGAGAGTCTAAGAATCTGAAAGCACATTTCTTCCTTTTGGCTTCCTTTGCCAACCAATCAGCCAACCGATTAGCTTCTCTATTGATATATTTTAAGACTAATTCCCACGGTCTCCTCCTAAAATTAGCAACCTCTATTATCGCCTCACTGTGGTGTTCATCATTGTGGATACAATTGTTGATTATGTCTACAATTTCTATTGAATCAACCTCAATCTCTAGTCCCCTCATTCCCAAATCTGCGGCGATGCGTAACCTATGGATTACACCCCAAAGCTCTACCTCCGCTGGAGAGCAATCACCTAGACATGCCATGAAGCCTCCAATCCATTCTCCATTGCTGGTCCACAGTCAGCCTCCACATCTACTTTTATTATTTTGATGGTGAGCAGATCCATTAGTATTCAACTTAACCCAACCAGCTGGAGGTGGCTGCTAAGTTGAAATAGATTTTTGGGTGCTTTGGGCTCTGCAAAGAGGTAAGTCTTGTCAAAGGCTTCTTGAAATTAGTTATGCTTTCTATAATGATCTGAATAGCATTAATTGGTTTGTTATAGCTAGGATTATACACTTCCATGTTCCTCCACCTCCATAACCACCAACATCCTACCATAAAAATATCTCTCCATTCAAACTGATTGTTTCTTCCCATTTCTTGTGATAGGTTCAGCTCTATCCACTCTTCAAGAGTTGTGGTCAAGAATCTTATAACAGTGCTGTAGCAGCTTGTGGACAATCTCTCAGGGCATGGAGGATGGTTTCTTCCAATTGGGGGCACCTGTGGCAGAAGGGCATTGTGCTCATCATTTTGGCTTTCCTCTTTGCAGTTAGCAATCTTCCATGAGCCAATTGCCAGGTAAATGTACGGACTCTTTCTGGTCCTTTCCAATGCCATATTGACTGCCAAACTTTGTTTACTTCTGTGTTATGTCTGGTTAAAATTTTATATGCTGATGCTACTGTAAAAATTTTATTTGTTGTATGATTCCAACCAATTATGTCCCTTCTGCTATGCATTTGGGGTGGGTTTAGCAACTTTATTTGTTCTATGGTGCTATCTTCAAGAAACGGCTCCATGATCTCCGTGTTCCACTCTCCTCTCACATTCACATAATCCTTAACCTTGGTCATTTCTAGCTCCTTCGGAACCTGATTAATAGTTTCATTAATAAGATTTTTTGATTTAGCAATCCAGGAATCCTTCCAGAAGAGAGTCCTCTCCCCATCCCCAATAATCCAACTACAATTGTCTCTCATTAAGTGCCAGATCCTCATAAGGTCTTTCCAGGTTTGAGAGAAATTTTCACTCTTCTTTGTCTCTATTAAGCCGTTTTTTGTGCCTTCATTACTATGTGTAATTACTCTTACCCACAGTGCCGCTAACTCTACCATTAGGCGCCAAAGAACCTTCATCATAAAGGCGATATTCATTTCCTGCAGCTTCTTAAATCCAAGCCCACCTAGCGCCTTTGGTAGACATAAGGTTTTCCATGCAACATGATGCATGCGCCTCTGCTGTTGGCAACTCTCCCAAATAAATCTTCTCTGTGCTTTCTCTAATTCATTACAGATACCTTTAGGTAAAATTGAGTGCTGCATCTCATAATTCGCTAAGGGGTTTTGAACCACTTTGGCTAGTGTTGTTCTCCCAGCTAAAGAGAGGCACTGACTTTTCCACCCTTTTAGCTTTCCCTGAACCCTTAGCAAAACATGCTTAAATTTCTCTTTTCCTTTGTGATGATTAGAGATCATTGCACCAAGGTACTTTCTCAAGCATTGATTTTCTTGAAAATAACATATATTTTTTATTTCCCTCCTGACCTCATTCCTTACATTGGCTGAGAAGATCATAGCAATTTTTTCATTACTAACCTTCAGCCCTGACGCATCACAGAATTTGTTCATGATTTCCAAAACAGTAGTAATCTGTTCAGTGTTCACCTTCGCAAAGACAAGGAGGTCATCTGCGAAGAGTAGGTGAGAGATAGCTGGTCCTTTTTTCTCCGCTGTTATAAGAATCCACTTTTCTTCAGATACATATTCTTCAATCAACTGTGATAGCTTGTCCATAACGATAACAAACTAATAGGGGGAGATTGGATCTCCCTGTCGGAGACCCCTTGTAGGTACAAATTCTTCAGTTTTTCCCCATTCCAGAAGAGGTTGTAGGATATTGATGTAACACATTCCATCGTAATATCTACCAACTTGTCCGGGAGGTTAAACTCTTGAAGGCACGACTTCAAAAAAGACCACCGAACCTTGTCGTAATCTTTCTCAAAATCAAACTTGATAGCCATGTGACCCACGCGTATGCGTCGCTGCCATTTCGCCTATCCACGCTTACGAATCACTCCACGCGTCCGCGTGGATTGCCCTGTTTCACCACTCTTCTTTTCATCTCCTCTTTCCATTTCTTTCATTCTTCTCTCTTCTCCTCTTTTCTTTCCATCCTGCAACCATCATCCAACACTACCAAATAACATCCACAACCATTTCTTTTAGTTAGTTAGTTAGTTAGTTAGTTATTTAGTTAGTTTAATTTTTGCTTAATTTTTTGTTATTTTTCATCATAAGTGTTGGATTATAAATCTTGTTTACTGTTTATTGCTGCTGAGTACTAACATAATGTTATCTTAACATCATTATGTTTATACTCATTGTTGGATTGTTTGATTGAGGTTATATTTTGCTACTTGGTTTTGAGTTTCTTTGTTGAACATTTGTGAATACCAAGTACATGTTACATTGCCTTCAAGCTTGTTAATTCTTTTGAATTGTATGATTTGGCCACCATGTGATTGAAATTCTTTTTTTTTATTAGACAATTTTTTAATGGATGTTGTGCATTTACCTTAATGCATTGTGTTTCTTGATTATATGCATCCATATGTTATATATTTGCTTGAATGCTTTCATGCTTCTTTATCGCTTGTTTGGTTGTCTTAACCTACAAGTTTAAAGTATTTTAAGCACACTAGATTGAGTGAAATGCATTCTTCTTTTGTGTAAATTGTGACAAAAATTTTCATACTAGTGTATGTGTGTTCTAGACCACGCGCGATTTAGAGCTCACGCACTCTTTTCTTCGATATCACACTAATTCACTCACTCCATTCTAGTGAATATTACCTTATTTCCAACAATATATGCTTCCTTGCTTTTGCATTTACTTTTTTCACTATCCTACCTTCTAATTTCAGGATAAGTCATCATAAGCAAAAATGAAAGCGGGAGAAAGAACATGCAGCAACCGGTTAACCTACCAACTGAAGATAGCAACTCGGAGAGTCGCCGTACCCCCTTGCTCATCTCTGAGTGCACCGAGGACGGTGCAAACTTTTAAGTGTTGGGAGGTCGTCCGACCAGTCGACGTTTTTGGGTGACAAGTTTATAATTCCAACACTTTTGCATTTCATTTTTAGGTCTTTTAAAAATTTTTGTTGCATTTTCTTGATTTGTATATATATATATATATATATATATATATATATATATATATATATAATAAGCTTAGTCAAAATCATGATATTTTCCAAGCATTTATTCTATAGGGCATCCCAATTGATTTGAGTGAAAACTTTTTCATTGAACTTGCTTGAATTATATATTGTGGAACATGATTTTTGAGCTAAGAACACAAGCTTGTGAGTTTTGAGCGTAATGGTGTGGTTACATCTTATAACCACTTATTTTCCTTCTCGTGTGCATTATTCTCTCTCTATGATTGTAATCTTTGATTTGTTTGATTCTTTATGTCCATTATTCTGTGTATACATGCATTTATATATGATTGAGACCATCGTTTCATTTAGCTCACTTACCCAAATAGCCTACCTTTTATCTTTCATTATTAGCCAACTTTGAGCCTACGATTAACCCACTTTGTTCTTTAATTTTAGCACATTACAAGCCTTAAAGCGAAAAATAATAAATGTCCTTAATTTGGATCTTTGATTAGCTTAGGCTAGTGAGTGTGTATCATTCGAGTGTGGGAAAACTTGGGACATTAGTTGGGATAAAAGCGTGTTTTTGTTCTTTATTGAAAATATTGGGAATTGGGTACATACTCATGTGTTGATTAAATATAAATCCATACACATTGATACCTTTGTATATAATTACATCAAAAGAAAAAAAAGAAAGATAAAAATAAAAGAAAAATAAAAAAATATATAGAAAAAAAAAAGACAAAGAAAGGAAAAAAAAACAATAAAAAGGAGACAAAATGTCCCAAAGTGAAATAATAAAATCAATGCATATGTGTGGTGAACAAAAAGAAAAATGCATGAGTGTGTGAAAAAAGTGAAGAATGGGTAGTTAGATTAGCTTTGAATATAGGTTTTCATAGGTTAGGTGGGAAGTTTAGGTTAATCAAAAATTCAAATTCTAGTCCACTTAACCATATATACCCCTACCTTAACCCTAGCCCCATTACAACCCTATGAAAAGACCTCATGATACTTGTATGCATTCATGAAATAATTGTTGATTGTTAGATAAAAACAAATCTTGGAAAGCATTATTAGGGGAGAATTGAGTGAATCAACCCTATACACTTGAGTGATTAGAGCAGATACACATCCGGTGAGAGTTTGATTGCTCAATTACATGTTTCCACCCATGATCATCTTTTCTTGCAAGTTTGCAGAACCGTTAGTAACTCAATTTAATTGTGGTTTGATTTGGTTGCTAAGACCTTTAGCCCTCATGTGCATATATATTTTTTTGGGAATTGATTTATTTTGACTAAGTAGTTGCATTCATTTAGATATATGCTTATAGATAGGCTGCATTTAATTAGTTTGCATTGAATAAATGTTGATACCCTTTATTTCTTTTTTTATTCTAGCATGAGGACATGCTATAGTTCAAGTGTGGGGAGGTTGATAAACCCCATTTTTAGGGTTTATCTTGTGCTTAATTTAGGGGATTTTATCACCTTTTCTCATATTTATTCAATGAAATAGTATGGTTTCATGATTTTCTCCTAATTTGTACTTAAGTGTGAAAACATACTTTTTAGGTCCTTACTTGCTAATTTTAATTTACTTTTGATTCCACTAGATGCCTTGATGTATTTGCTAAGTGAATTCAGGTTGAAAATGCTAGGAATGGATCAAAGGAGTGAAGAGAAAAGCATACAAAATGGAAAATTCATGGGAAATCAAGGATTTGGAGATTTGGCATCGACGCGCACACGTAGCTTGTGCGCACGCGTGGATGCATGATTCTGGAATTGGCGCAAAGTGTTGGCACATACGCGTGAATTTGAAGTCGCATGGCGACGCGTACGCGTACATGACGCGTACACGTGGCTCGAAATTCTCATCAATGCGTACGCGTGACCCACGCGTACGCGTGACGCGCAGCACGTGACTTCATTAAAGTGAAAACGCTGAGGGCGATTTCTGGGCTTCCCAGACCCAAATCCAACTCAGTTTCTGAGCCTATTACATGCGGAAATCAAGAGGAGTCAAAAGGGGAAGCACATAGTTGAGTTTTCATCATGCTTTAGTTAGTTTCTAGAGAGAGAAGCCCTCTCTTCTCTCTAGAATTAGGTTAGATGTAGATTAGAATTTCTTAGATCTTGGTTTAATTTATGCTTTGATTTACTTTTCCTCTTTAATTTCTTGTTCTTCTACCTTTGCTTCTCTAGTTTAATATTTTACTTCTTGTAATTGTTTACCTTGTTGTTGATGCACTCTTGTTCCTTCTATTTCCTTTTAATGCAATTTATGTTTGATTTTCTTTATTGTTGATTTGAGTTGTTATTGTTAATTCCTTGCAGTTAGTAGTTGTAGATTTATATTTCTTGCAATCTTGTTTTACTTTCTTTTTATGTCTTCCAAGTGTTTGACAAAATGCTTGGAAGGATGTTAGAATAGATTTTTGTGTTCTTGGCTTGGGATGGTAACTTAGGTGAAATTGAGTTGCTAATGTCCAAGTCTTGATAATTGGTGTTCATTGACTCTAGCTTTTCCTAAATTAATTAGTGAGAAAGTTAGGACTTATGGATTAGGATTGGTGTAGCTCATTTGACTTTCCTTTACTTGTTAGAGGATGACTTAATGGGATTAATCCTTGCAATTATCGTGTTGTGGTTAGTAACAAGGATATACATCCTTAACCATCAACTCTTGCCAAGACCTTTTATCATTTGAGTTTCTTTTACTTTCTTGTCATTTACCTTTCATGCTTCTTATCAAAATCCCAAAATATGCACTTCATAGCCAATAATAAGAACACTTTCCTGCAATTCCTTGAGAGACGATCTGAGTTTTAAATACTTCGGTTTATTTTTTATTGGGATTTGTACTTGTGACAAACAAATTTTTTTTATTGAGGAATTGTTTGTTGGTTTAGAACTATACTTGCAACGAAATTTCATTAGTGAAATTCTTTACCGACACACAATTTTCTCTTCATCAAAAACATAACTGCAAAGCTGGCCAAGGTCTCAGAGTCCTCCATCCATTCTCCTCCATTTCTCAGCTTCAAAACTCTGTTCTTTCTTCTCCTTATGGTTATTTTTGTATGATAGTATCTCGTGTTAGCAATCACCCTCAACTATCTATTTCTCTCGAGATTTTTGCAACCAGAGGGCTTCTTCTCTATCAAGTAGCTCCTCCAGCTCATCGTTGAGCTGCTTTTCAAGTTTCTCAAGATATGAATTTTTTGAGTGTTTTTTGGCTCTCTATATTCCTCCTAGTCTGTTCAGGAGTTTTCTCTTCTGCCGTCCCACATGCCCAAAAATATCTTTGTTCCACTGCTTTAACTCATTCATGAACATTAAAAGGGCTTGGTTGAGGCTGGCTCCTTTATTCCATTTCTGTCTTACAAACTCCTCATACTCAGGATGCAACTTCCATTACTTCGAACCTGAAAGGTCTATCTCTACCTTTCTGGTTTTGAGGTTCAAGACTCAAGAGTAATAAGAAGCGGGTGGTGGTCAGAGTTGGTACGTGTTAGCACATCAACTCTAGCCTCACCAAATCTCATTCTCCAATCGACATTAACTAAGGCTCTATCCAGACGCTTAAACACCCTTTCTCTTCCATCCCCTAATGACCCCCTCCAAGTAAATCGGGTTCCTACATACCCCAAATCAATTAACGAGCAAGCATTCATCCATTCCTTAAACCTCTGACAAGCTCTGACAACTGTTCTACCACCTCCTTTTTTCTCCATCGGACAAGCAATTTCATTAAAGTCACACACCATCATCCACTCCTTGTTCTCCCTATTAGATAGTCTTTTCAGTTTTGGCCATAGAATTCTTCTATTTGTCTCTTGAGGGCTCGCATAGATAGCAGTGAGGATCCAACTCCTCTTATTGGGGAAGGTCACCTCCATATGAATAAATTATGTATGAGATTTTAAAACTGTGATGAGAATATTTGGATCTTTCCATAGCACTCAAATTCCCCCCGCTAAACCCATTAGTCTCTTCTATAACACTATAGTCAAAACCAAATCTGTTAATAGCCCTTCTTGCTTATTCACCACTGCATCTAGTCTCATGTAAGATGACTATATCAGGTCTGTAAATACGTATAAATTCATTGAGAGAACAAGAAAATGCTTGACTCGCAGCACCTCTACAGTTACATGAAAACACAATCATATAAGGAAGGCACCAAAAACTTACGGCCTCCAGTAGCATCTCATCCCCTTCAAGGGATATCTCCTTCTCCTTCTCAATGCCATTAAGTTCTCTGTTATGATTGGCTTCATTCCTTATTTCTTCATCTTCCTTCATTTGCTCATCCGCCCTTTCCATCATCTCTGCCTCAAATTGGAGAGCTGCTTCCACCATAATCTCTGAATCAATAGAATATGGATTAGGTGGGTCTGGCTCTTTTGGTTCCCCCATATCCTCATCTGTCACTGTTGTTTCAGGGACAGAAGTTTCTGCAACAGGGGATTCTTTGACTCCACGTTAGTAGTAACAGATTGAATATGGGTTATTTGGTTTTTTTTTTTGGTTATTTTCTGGAAGGGGTCCATGATCAGAACTATAGGTTACATTTTGAGTGGTCTGGGTGGGGTTATCACTAGATTGGGGACTGATTTGTTGTTTGTTATGGGCATTTGGGCTGGCTTGGAAGGGAGCTGGGTTGTATGGGCCTCGTATGGTTTCATTATTCTTTACATTGTTTGAGGAGCTTGCTGGTTTTTTGTTTTTTGGGCTTGTTGGACTTCTGGACATTTGGTTTCTTGGACTTGTCTTATTATTGGAGCCATGGATTGTAGGCTGGGTAGCAATGCTGGGTGGTTGGGACGTTGTTGTAGGCCTTGGATTATCATGCTTAGTAACTGTTGGGGGAACATTCTTTTGTTGCAGATGATTGGCTTCAGAGTCTTCGGGATTCTCCTCATTCAAAAATCAAAATTGCAAACCTAGTACCTGCTGTCTTTTGCACCTCTATTTTGTCTCCACCTTCACTACTCTCTCCATTGCCAATCAGAGTCTTCGGGATTCTCCTCATTCAAAATTGCAAACCTAGTACCTGTTGTCTTTTGCACCTCTATTTTGTCTCCACCTTCACTATTCTTGCCAGTATCTCCTTTTTTTGTTATTTCTGCCAAAAGGATCTTCAGTGGTTACACCCTCCTCTACTGGAGATTTTGCTGGTGTTTCTTTTTGTTAGTACGTTGTACTTTTTTGTTATTTCTGCCACATGTAGTACGCTGTACTACCATCCAAGAACCAAAAGGATCTTCAGTGGTTACACCCTCCTCTACTGGAGATTTTGCTGGTGTTTCTTTTTGTTAGTACGTTGTACTACCATGCAAGAACCAAAAGGATCTTCAATGGTTACCCCCTCCTCTACTGGAGATTAAGTAACTTTACAAATCAAAATATCCTATCAGGGTGTCTCAAGCTTTTTACTAAGCCATTTTAGAAAAAAAATTTTTAGAATAATGTCCTCTTTATTATTAAGCATTTTACTTTTTTAAAATAATGTCTGAGCCCGGGTTCGAACTGGGGACCTCTAGTGTGTGAGACTAGCGTGATAACCAACTACACCACCCAGACCACGTTCCTTTTGTTCTAACCATGAGCATTGGAAACTCTCTTTTTTAGCTCATAGGTTCTAATTTGTTGCTCATTAACATGTAATGGACTAAAACTTTGAAATTGTTGAAACAATGTCTTTGGACTAAGAAGAGAATAATGAGCCTCCATCACTTTAACACACATTATACCAACTTAGACTCTTAACTCAATAAATATTTCTCATCATATATAAATCCATAATCGGAGTTTGTTGAAGAAAAAAAGAGTCCCCTTCTAAGTGGTGGTGGGATAATGGTGACATAGATTGTTGAAAAGAATAACGGTGGATCAATGCACGTGGTACTTCCATCTTTATTTGTTGCAGTAGCAAGTTGCTTGGATTCTTTCGACATGAGTTTGGTAGTGCTTGATTACCAAATAGTTTGGAAGACTGAAAAAATTACATTCTAGTATTCTACATGTGCTGGGGAAACTTGTCGTAATGATTAACGTGATAAAAATATGTTATATTTACATTAAGATTATGATATATATAATAAAAAATTTTAATTTATTAGATAAATATTATTTAGTAGATATTGACTACTTTATTCTGACTAGATATGTAAGTAAGTAACACATTTTAAATTTAGGCAAAAGCCTGCTCAGCATAGGATGAATATCTGGCTAAGGATTGGCCACCAAGTACATTGACCAAAATTTAAAAATTATAAGTTCAAGCTTAAGATGCACAGTGAAAAAGACTTTTGAAATGTGTAAAAATAAATTTGCATTCTTGCTTAAAATGCCAAATTTTAACATTAAACAAATGCTAAATTTAAATAATTTGCAGACAAAAATATCATAAAACTTGAGCATAAAATAATAAGATAGAAGATACAATTATCACTCCCATAAAAATGAATCATCTTCAAGACTCAATTAAAGATCAAATAATTCATCACACGCCACATAATTAGTTGTGTAGTTATGTTTAATATAAGTCATAGTAATATCTCCTAAAGATTGATTTTGATGTTGCTTTTAAATTTGTGTTCCAAAAGAAAAGAAAAACAAGTTTTATGTTAATTTTCATTAGTATATATTCATATAGCATCCTATATACATGTTCTAACTACAATAATACACACAAAAATCTACTCTCCTAATCACCTGACTACACATGTCAATTTACACGACATCATGTCATGTTAATATTATACTTCTTATAATTTCTACACATTTAAATTTGTTTATTAAGATTTATTCATACATCTTAAGATTGCATATGTTTAAATTTTTTTTAAAATAATATAATATTTATTTTTTAAATATATTTCATTTTCTTTTATAAAAGATAATTACAAATATAACATAATGAATGATATAGACAGAATGTAAAATTACTGAAAAAAAAAACGTTATTTATATCATTCTTTACATTCCAAAGTGATTTTGGTTAATATTATTCAAATGTTATTCATTTCCTAAAATTACGTTTAATAAAAAAAATTCAAACGTGAATTACATTGATTGATGTCCATTCAGTTTTGATCAAAATTAATTTTGTAAAAGCACATTTATATCAACATCCATCTATAATACCTAATCAAAACACACACGTAAGACATAACCAGCCAGCGTTTAGATGCATCCTCGTCATTGTAATTTGTAAACCAAAGTACCATTGTCATGGATAAACTAATGTTTGTATTTGAATAATTACTACGTGAATAGCATTTTGAAATGCAGCACAGTATAAATTATAAAATCTCTATTCAACCCACATTTACCCCAAAATGTCAAGACACCACAGCACTCAACATGCTTAACCATAAAAAAAAAAAAAAAACAAATAAAGAAGTGAGGTTAATGAAGAATAATTCTGTTTGACGCCTTAAATTCAAAGAAATATAAATCAATGATATTACAATATCCTAAAGCTTCTTACATTATTGAAGTAACTGAAACACATGATTTCTAGTATGTTAACACCAATTCGGTAACATACAGGTATGCAGCAATATATGCACAACCGATCTCCCTCACCTTCTTCAACAACCTTGAGATTATGTATCAGTTTGCTAAACAATCGTTTAATTCGAACCTAACTTGCTTAATATGGGCCACCTATAGTTTACTAAACACTATATATGGGAATCCAGAAATTTACAGTTCAGTGGAGCTCTGTCTACATGCAAATAGAGGGCAATCTTCACATGTATGACTTTTCGTTTAGCTCTCACATTTGTCTCAGTAGAGGGACAAACAAAATCCAAGTAGGCCATGAAGTAGCTCCCGTTGTTGGAACATGAAAGCATATTAGGCCACAAAGAATATGAAGATCATTAGGAAAAATATCAAAATAGCAAATATCTTAATTAGGAGCCACCTATTTGATGATATTCTGTTAAGATGCCTCAATAAAGAACTGTGAGCTCCATCAACATTTGCCAATGTTTCCTCCATGTTGTCGTCAATCCTGCCCATGCCAGTTATATAGATTTAATCCTAATTGCCAGAACATGTGAATATCAACGGCTTCCCATGCAATAATAGTATAATACTTTGTGATTCAAAACATACACGATGGTTTCAATTAGAAGAAGAAAAACCTAGTGCACTACTGTGCAATCTGAAACTTTATATGGGTATCAAATGTTCAAGTCAGAGTATAAAAAACCTTATGGCTAGTTCCCCTTGCTGGGCAACCATTGTAGCCAAATGTGTGAAGATCCCACTAAGTTCTGTGATAGTAGATTCAACACTGTGCAGTGCAGTTGCCCGACTTTGAGCATAATTATCTTGGTGAGGAACAACCTGCTGTACCATAGACATTTCCATTTGGGGGGTTGGAGCATTGTCCACAGCTAACCTTCGTCTGTATCAACAAATTACCACAAGTTGCAAGTTTAGCTAAAAATTATGTGCAACAAAAGCATACCTAGAAAGTTTAAGAAATTCATATCCAAAAGCAAATATGTATAATGTAACAAGCTCAAAAATTGAATGAGCACAATAAATACCCAATTGACTATGGAGGCAAAACATAAATTGGCAGAAATGTAAACATCAAGGTGTATACTTTAAGTTGCTGCAATCAATTGTCTAGAAAATCTATAAGGGAATTCTGACAAAATAATTGCTCCATAATTTAATAATTAACACACCTATAAAGTTTTAAAGATACCAATCGAAATTAAACATGGTTGAAATAAGATATACATCATTTCTCTTAATTTGTGAAAAACACGATTCAAAGACTAGCCCAATATTTAAAGACCATTTATAATGCCTGAAGTGACTTCTATCATACAACTTAGACTCATAGAGTCGCAGTCATCATCCAGGAAACAAATAATAAGCATTCAAGAACTTTCCAATACAATGACTATGTCTTATCTCACTTGGTTAGGTTGGATCAGTCAAAGACTTTCCAATACACGTTCATTTTATGCTCATAATTGAATACTGGGAAAACAGGAACCATATCAATTGAGATAGAAACAGTAACTTATGCCCATCAAATGATAGTTCTTGTTGGGCAGCAAGTTTCATTCATTCATGCAATGGAAAGAGAACAGTCACACACACATACAGAGGGACAAGGGAGTTTAAGACAATTTAAAATGGAAAGATAGAGCCTAAACAATCTACGTAACCCAAGTGGTTATCTCAATACAGAGTTTGCTTACTTCCGGCCCAAGTGATCAAATTAATAGGCTAAGTACAAAGAGGTTTTTATTAATATTGGTAGTTGTTTTCTCATTATGCAACAAGCATCTATGACATGATCAAATCTTGGCAGCAACCTTGTTCCCCTCAGTACACAAGAGGAAGAAAGCATCATGCACTCCAAAGAATTTGACCTCAAATGCAGTCAGAAAATGACAATCCATAACAAGCAGTATAAGCCACCTGTTTACACATGAAGTGCTATGTGAAGTTGATGTTTGAATTTTTACTTAGAACTACCTGGCTACCCATACCGATTTGCCTATTCATGTATAAACAAACAAAGGACAATTTGATCTTATAGCTTCTAGAAAAAAAATTGCACATACCTTAGTTGATTGCCAACTGGTACTCCATTTGAAGTTAGTCTGCATGAAAGAGAGATTCATATTAAACATTGTAGTATCAATTTCTTCATAAATCCAAATTCTATGCAATGAGAGAACCATTCCATAACAAGTTTCTTCTAAAGAACGACAGGGTGGTGTACTCAAAGAACTACTGAAATGCGAATGAGACAATTTTATCGAAAAAAGACAACAAATTGCACAAGGAAATCTTGTTACGAGAATTTATAGGCTGCTAGTCATTACATTTAAAGGGACTAGAGGCACCAATGAAATGTGGACGACACAATTTTATTGAAAAAGCCCATGAATTGCATGAGCAAATGTCATGAGACAATTTTATTGAAAAAAGACAATAAATTGCACAAGCAAATCTCATTACGAGAATTTATAAGCTGCTAGTCATTACATTTAAGGGACTAGAGGCACCAATGAAATGTGGACGACACAATTTTATTGAAAAAGCCCATGAAAATTGCACGAGCAAATCTCATTAAAAGTAATTTAAGTATAGTCACTAGATATAAATATTAGGTTAGCTACGCTATGCCATACTTCATTGTGGGTTGCCAAAATTAAGTGAAATCCCAGGCATGTGTTGTTAGTTGAGATGGAACAGGTACATTAAAGTCATAGTATAACAACTGCTAACCTATAACTTGATAGAAATTGACTCACGCTGACTGCTGTTGCAAGTCTTCAGATGGATTTAATGAATTCGACCATGGGGGTGGTACATGGGCTGGCTTTGGGTGATGCTGAAAAGGGTTCTCTCTGGACGTATTCTTGGAAAATATCTGCTTCCTATTCTCATGAGCCTTGATATTCTGGGGGACAATGCACAAAATTAATTACGCTAATAACAAAAACACAATCAGGAAAACAATAACAACCACTGGAAAAAATAAAATAAAAAAAGAGTATTAGTTACAAGTACAATGGAGATTGAAGATGATGAGAAATATGAAAGGAAATTCCTCCTCTTTGATTCTCTCATCTATGAAGTATTTCTCGTCTCTTTAGTTATTCTCTCTGTAAGTCCCTCTTTATTCTACCTTTCTTCTCTAATTCTACATTCCCATACTCCTAAGATCTCTACTGTTCAATGGTGCTTTCATAGTTTCATTGATGCCAAAAAGCATCCATGACTGAACAGGAACAGGAACAGGAACCAGCTGAAAGTTGCCAGCGAAAGAAAGCGCAGGAACCCAAATTTTCATCCATGGAAAACACCAATAATGGAGCAAGAATGAGAAATAAACTAAAAGAGATTTTAGTCGAAGCTGTCAGTATGTAGAATTCACAGCACTCCAACTTTCTATTTCAAGTCAGATTAGCTGGCTGGCCAACTTAATCTTCTCTTCTATTCTATTCACAATACCTTAAATACGAATACAAATTGATTCGAATTTCATAAACTCAAAAGCTAACTATCCAGTCTATCCTGCATTAATCAAATTCAGTAACTAAATTACCAAGCCACTCTTAAATAAAATTTCGGATTAATTAACCTCTGTTCTAGTGGTCAAGACATCTTGGAGTTTCTTTGTGGCGCCCATGAGCCTGCTCTTCAAGTCATCACAAACGGCATTGGAGTGAACAACCCTATCCTCCGAGTACATCCCATCTGCAATCTCGATGTTCTGAATCGTCTGTAAATCCGAAAGAGCCGCGTTCAGCGCCGTGATCTCGTTCTTAATCACAGCCGTCAGTTCCTGTATCTCAACAATCGGATCATTGAAAATCGACGATTTCTTCGCCACTACGAAAACACGATTGATTTTTCAGAGCTAATTAAATAAAAGAAAAAAAATTTAAAAATGAAAAAGAAGAAGAGAAAGGAGGAGGAGTTAGTTACGCTGGGCGAGCCTTGCGATCTTCTGTGAAGTATCGTGGATTCCCAAACCGATCCGAGAGGCCTTTCGGTTGAATTCGGATCTGGAATTTGGAACCGGAGAGTCGGTGGAGGAGGGAGCATTTTCCGGTTGGTTAGGCAACGGTGGCGGAGTGGGGGCTCCGATCTTCTTCTTGAGCGTCTCCGTCACCGACCGGAACTCGGAGGTGCGGTCCCTGAAGGCGGAGGCCATGGCAGCTACCGCTGTTTTCTTTTCTTTTTTTTCTTTTGTTATTATTCTTTTTTTTTTGGGGGTGAAATGTTATTATTCTAATCTTACGCAAATATTCGTACCAAGGAGGTAGGAGATTCTTTATTTTTTTGGACAGAGTACTAAAAAGTACACAAATAGGTAAGCCCATTGGCCTATCTATCAAATAATTCCTTACCAGCCGTCAGATTCATTACAACACGTGAATGTCATCCGTCAGATCTGGGTCTTCAAAAACCTGAATTGACCAACCCTCTAGATAAAAACATGGGAACAACAACACTAACCAATTTCATCTTTCTCGTGCCTCCTTCTTCACTCTCAAAACCCTAGCCTTTTCCTGTACAAACAGAGGAGGTTAAAGAGACGGCGCCGTTTCGCTGTCCGCCTTGACAAAGCAACACAGCTTCGTCTTGGCCCTCGATTTTGCAACTTTTTTTTTGTCTCTCTGAAACTCTGAATCTCTATCATCATCGTTACAAATGGCACCAAAACCAACTAAGGCTGAGAAGAAGATCGCTTACGATGCTAAGCTCTGCAAGCTTCTCGAGGAGTACACTCAGATACTTGTGGTCAATGCTGATAACGTTGGATCTAACCAGCTCCAGAACATTCGAAGGGGTCTTCGTGGTGATTCTATTGTTCTTATGGGCAAGAACACCATGATGAAGCGTTCTGTTAGAATGCATGCTGAAAATACCGGGAACAATGTGTACCTCAGCCTTATCCCTCTTCTTGTTGTAAGTGGAACCCTAATTATTACTGTTTTTATTCAGTTTTTCATCGTTATTTTGAGAAATTGTAAACTTTCATTGTGTTTAGGTGTGTGTTACACTTTTGATTTGTTTACACACATGGAAATGGTATTTTTAGACAAGGTTATTACTTTTTTATGTTGTTGAAGGAAAAAAGAAATTAGGATTGTTGGATTATAACTTTTGGTTTTGTGTTACGAACTACATGTCTAATATTCTGTTTGTTGTATCAGGGAAACGTGGGATTGATCTTCACCAAAGGTGATTTGAAGGAGGTTAGCGAGGAGGTTGCTAAGTACAAGGTAATTTAACTATTCTTTTGTTCGTATATTTGTGTTGTATAATTAGTTATTAGTAATACCATTTAATTAGTGATTGTTAGGTTCTGTTTTTGTTTTGACTTGCTAGCATTTGCTATGCATTGAATGTCTTTTTTTATTTTTTTTTCAATGCTTATAGAAACAGATACTGGTAACTTTCTTATGGTTTCTTATTTTCATTGGCATTGTTTACCCAGAATTAACTGTCAGAAATTTCAACTTTGTTTTGATGCTTGTACGAGTGCATATGTGTTTGATATGTTACTTGCTAAGTCTTATAGGAATCACGGTACAACATTTGTTAGTTTAAAATTCTCGATGTCACACTCTTCTACCTAATGGGATGGTGTGTTTGTTTTTGCTCAGTGAATATGATGCTACTAATGATCTTCAAAACTTTTTTTTCTTGAATCTGTTTGAGTTTTCTGTTTACTGCCTGTTGAACCTAGTACTTACCAACTTATATTCAAGAGTGTTTCTTATCTTTTTTGTTATATCGACAGGTTGGAGCACCTGCTCGTGTTGGTTTGGTTGCTCCAATTGATGTTGTTGTTCCTCCAGGCAACACAGGGCTTGACCCCTCACAGACCTCTTTCTTCCAGGTATGCAATCTCGTTCTTGTTGATCTCATTCATTCTTGTTGATTTTGGTACTTATGTCAGTCTTCACAAATCAGGTTCTGAATATTCCAACCAAGATCAACAAGGGTACTGTTGAAATTATCACCCCTGTGGAACTTATTAAGAAGGGTGACAAGGTCGGTTCTTCTGAAGCTGCACTGCTTTCCAAGCTTGGCATCAGGCCCTTCTCATATGGTCTTGTTGTCCTCTCTGTCTATGACAATGGTTCAGTATTTAGCCCTGAGGTTCTTGATCTCACTGAGGACGACCTTGTTGAGAAGTTCGCCGTTGGAGTCTCAATGGTGACCGCACTCTCATTGGCCATTTCATACCCGACCCTTGCAGCTGCCCCACTTATGTTCATCAACGCCTACAAGAATGTTTTAGCTGTTGCCATTGAGACAGATTACTCTTTCCCAGAGGCTGACAAGGTTAAGGAGTATTTGAAGGTATTGTCTCTTAAATTTGGATTATGTTACATTAAAATACTGCTACTTTAAGGTATTGTCTCTTACAACTTGCTGTGTTAATTGCAGGACCCCAGCAAATTTGCCGTGGCTGCTGTCACTGCTCCTGCTGCTGGCGCAGGTGGTGCTCCGGCTGCTGCTGCTGCTAAGGAAGAGGAAAAGAAGGAAGAGCCTGCTGAAGAATCTGATGATGACATGGGTTTCAGTCTGTTTGACTAGGCCTTTGTTAGATTTGATATTTTAAGTACTCACTCATTCTAGGTTATGTTACATTGTGTGTTCTTTTTGTTTTATATAATTCAATTACTTCTAGAAATTTTTTTTACGCCTCGACCCAACAAATAGGGAAGAAGACCAGACACAATTCATATTAATTCTGGAATTTTTACAATATATTTAATTTTGTTTAAAGTTGCCTGTGCTTCTATTTTTCATGGATTGTTGCACGTTAAAACATGAAAAGCCAATGCTCCTCGCATATACGTAACAGTATATCACAAGGTCGGAATATTCTGAAATCCTTATGAAGGTTCATCACTTTCATCGCTATAAAATTGTAGTAGTGGACCCTGAATAGCATATGTTTAGCCAATTGAAGTGTTGTCCGTTGTCAAAGAAGGATTAGAAAGTAAAACAACTCATTCTTCTTTGGTAAAAAATTAGGTGATTGTTATGGTACCTAAAAGTGTTTGCCTAATTTACTAAAAAGTGTTAAAAATTAATATTTAATTTTAAAAATATAAAATAAATAATTATTAAATATCTAAAAGTTGCCATAAAAAATAAGTTAGGTAAAAGTTAGACATCAAGTTATAGGTATTATAGAATTTACCAAAAAATTATGGTATTTTTGGTCGGACATGTTTTACTGGTACGGTATTGTCTCTTACAAAAAGAGGGGAGTTCACCGCTTACTCTGTTGTGGTATGAAATATTTGGAAGTTCAAGAATAGAACATTGTTTAAGGAATACAAATCAAATTGGGCTTTTGAATATGTGAAATTGAACCTCATTTTAGATTGGTAGCTAAAACTAAAGTTTTTTCATTTTGTCCAACCTATGATTATATAGAATCTTGATATAGTAAAAGTCGCTAAGACACCTACAGCTTCGGAGAAGAAAATAAACATAAAAACAGGTCGACCCTAACTTGTAATATGTGGTGCAGCCTCCAAGATTCTCTGAATAACAATAAGAAAAAAGGTTGAATTTTAGAGAATCATGTCTTATTCTACTATATTTTGTGGTTGTCTGATATGCTAAAAATTTTAAAGATGGACATACTTTTGGAAAAATTTTCAGATGTTTTTAGAATACTGATGTTCCAATGATGTTTTAATAATTTTAACCGTTGATTTTAATTAATACATATTATATATTTTTTATAATTGAGATTCATGGTTAAAACTATTGAAAATTTGATTTATGTCTAGCTCTTAGTAAAACTTTTGAGCATCTCACAAGACTCTTGAACATATACGTGTAACATCTTAGATGGTGTGATTATGTACGAGTGTAGTTATATATTTTCATGTGATTATGTATTGATTCCTTTCTCAGTTGGCCATGTCATCCTCTTTGGCTTTATAAACAATAGTAATTGTTCATACCCTGCCCCAATAATAAAGGCCCAGGATCAAGCAAAAAATTTAATCCAAAGGGTTGGGCCTTACCAGTACCAATCTTCATCTCATGAATTCGGTACTCACTACGACTTGTTCTAAAGAAGTCGGGCACGAGGGTTAGCTGGCGGATAAGCACTCATTCAAATGAGTAACTGCCCCTAGAATCTCTCTAACCACTTCTACGAGCCATATCCTAACCTCCCTAAGATAATGGGACGGTTACCACCCTAGAAATATGGCACTACTCCAACGGTGGTTATTGGTTCACCACTATAAATACACTGACACCCCTCAGGTATCTCTAAGTCCAATACTCTCTAGACCTGTTCACACTCTTGCTAACTTAGGCATCGGAGTGTCTTTGCAGGTACCACCCCCATCTCCTCACAGAAACAAGTCGGACGGGGGCCCCCGAGTTGCAGACCCATTCGGAATCCTCCTCCTTCACACATTTGGGCCAACCAACGCCATTTAGCCCATCAATCTCCGGTTACCCACCGTAACATTGGCGCCGTTGCCGGGGACCCGAGAGATCGACCACTAATGGCGGACAGATTCCCCGAAGAGGGTCATGTGGAGACAGATTCTGAACAAGAGAATTTGGACACAGGCAATAATGATGCAGACTTCACCCTCCACCAGGGAACTAATGATCAACACAGGGAAGGTACCTCCGGAGTAAAAAACCCGAAGGTAAACTCTTCAGAAGGGCGCGAATCAGAGAAAGAGGGACCGCCCCATGTAACTGAACTCATGGGATTAGTCCACAGTCGCCTGGAACAGTTAGAACAAGAACGGGAGCGACAAAAGGAAACTGAAAAGAACCTAAAAGAGGAGATGGAACGACGAAAAGAGTTAGAGAGAAAACTCTTAAAGTTAGAATCCTCCCTCAAAGGTCGCAATTCCCGTGACGAACGAGAAGAGCCGCCCTTAGGAGGGGAGGATCCTTTCAGCGAGGACATAATGAGGGCAAAAGTTCCGAGGAACTTCAAAAGCCCCGATATGGACCTCTATGACGGAACCACGGATCCAAAGCATCACCTGAGCAATTTCAAAAGTCGGATGTACCTAGCTGATGCTTCCGACGCTACGCGATGCAAAGCTTTCCCGACCACTCTATTGAAAGCAGCGATGAAGTGGTTCAACAGCCTCCCCCCGAGGTCGGTTACCAGTTTTGAAGACCTCTCAAGGAAGTTTTTGATGAGGTTCTCTATCCAGAAAGATAAAGTGAAACATGCGCCGAGCCTCCTGGGAATAAAACAGGAGGTCGGAGAATCCTTACGAGCCTATATGGAAATGTTCAACAAAGCATGTTTAGAGATTCAAGACCTGCCCACAGAGGCAGTCATAATGGGGTTAGTCAATGGACTCAGAGAAGGTCCCTTATCACAGTCCATATCTAAAAGACACCCCGTTTCTCTAAGTGATGTACAGGAAAGAGCTGAAAAGTACATCAATATGGAGGAAAACGCTAAGTTGAGAGACCTGAGTTGGCGACCTGGGCTCCCTCCCTCAACAAAAGAGAGGGAAAGGGAAACCAAGAAAAAGGAGGAACTCAGTCTCGAGAGACCAAGAAAATACCACTCTTATACTCCTCTGAAAGTTTCTATAGTGGATGTATACAGAGAGATTTGTAACACTGAAAGACTGCCACCCCCTAGACCCATTAAAAATAAGAAAGGGGGGAGCCGCAGCGACTACTGTGAGTACCATAAAATATATGGTCACTCCACAAACGACTGTTACGACCTTAAAAATGTGATAGAAAAGCTGGCTAGAAAAGGTCGGCTTGATAGATATCTCATAGAAAGGTCGGACGGTCATGGAAAGAGAAAGCGAGACGATATGGATAGAAGAGACCCACCGCCGCAGACTCCGGAGAGACATATCCATATGATCTCAGGAGGGTTCGCGGGAGGGGGACTCACCAAATCCTCTCGCAAAAGACATCTCAAAAGAGTCTACCAGGTCGGAGATGAGTCATCCGACCTCCCTACCATTTCATTCACAAAAGAAGATAGGCAAGGAATAATCCCTGGACACGATGATCCAGTAGTAATAACTATGATCCTGGCAAATGCCCATCTCCACAGAACCCTAGTAGACCAAGGAAGCTCAGCGGACATCCTTTTTAAGCCCGCTTTTGACAAACTAGGGTTGGATGAGAAAGAATTAAGAGCCTACCCCGACACCTTGTATGAATTAGGCGACACGCCAATAAAACCACTGGGATTTTTGCCCCTCCACACCACCTTTGGAAAAAGGGGAAAAATCAAAGACTCTGAGTGTAGACTTCATAGTCATTGATGTGGGGTCAGCATATAACGCTTTAATCGGCAGAACTACCCTTAATCGACTCGGAGCAGTGGTATCCACTCTCCACCTTTGCATGAAATTCCCGACTTCAGCGGGGATAGCAACGGTAAGGGGAGACCAAAAGTTGGCAAGGAAATGCTACAATGAAAGCCTAAATCTGAGAGGAAAGGGCAAAGAAGTTCACACAATAGAGCTCGGCGGTGCAAGGGCCAGAGAAGAGCTGCGACCACAACCGGGAGGAAAAACCGAGGAGATACAGGTCGGTAAAGAGGAAGGAAAAAATACTCATTGGTGCACGAAATTGTGATCAATACTTTTCACATCTCAAATAATCCCTAGTAATGGCTCCAAAAACTTGGTGCTCAATACCATGGCATAAACACAACTTCGCACAACTAACCAGCAAGTGCACTGGGTCGTCCAAGTAATACCTTACGTGAGTAAGGGTCGATCCCACGGAGATTGGTGGTATGAAGCAAGCTATGGTCACCTTGTAAATCTCAGTCAGGCAGACTCAAATGGGTATAGTGGTAAACGAATAAAGCAATAAGATAAAGATAGAGATACTTATGCATATCATTGGTGAGAGCTTCAGATAAGCGTATGAAGATGCCTTCCCTTCCGTCTCTCTGCTTTCCTACAGTCTTCATCCAATCCTTCTTACTCCTTTCCATGGCAAGCTTATGCAAGGGTTTCACCGTTGTCAGTGGCTACCTCCCATCCTCTCATTGGAAATACGTCCCTGATGCTCTGTCACAGCATAGGCTATCCATCTGTCGGTTCTCAATCAGGCCGGAATAGAATCCAGTGATTCTTTTGCGTCTGTCACTAACGCCCCGCCCTCAGGAGTTTGAAGCACGTCACAGTCATTCAATCATTGAATCCTACTCAGAATACCACAGACAAGGTTAGACCTTCCGGATTCTCTTGAATGCCGCCATCAGTTCTTGCCTATACCACGAAGACTCTGATCTCACGAAATGGCTGGCTCGTTTGTCAGGCGAGCACTCGGTTGTCAGGCGATCAACCATGCATCGTGCAATCAGAAATCCAAGAGATAAACACTAGGGCCTCGAATGCTTGTAGAACAAGAATGGTTGTCAGTCACCTTGTTCATAGGTGAGAATGATGATGAGTGTCACGGATCATCACATTCATCAAGTTGAAGAACAAGTGATATCTTGGACAAAGAACAAGCGGAATTGAATAGAAGAACAATAGTAATTGCATTAATACTCGAGGTACAGCAGAGCTCCACACCTTAATCTATGGTGTGTAGAAACTCCACCGTTGAAAATACATAAGAACAAGGTCTAGGCATGGCCGTGAGGCCAGCCTCCCAAAGTGATCAAAAGATCTAAAGAAAAGGTTCCAAAGATCAGAAGATGTCTAATACAATAGTAAAAGGTCCTACTTATAGAAAACTAGTAGCCTAAGGTGTACAGAGATGAGTAAATGACATAAAAATTCACTTCCGGGCCCACTTGGTGTGTGCTTGGGCTGAGCAATGAAGCATTTTCGTGTAGAGACTCTCCTTGGAGTTAAACGCCAGCTTTGGTGCCAGTTTGGGCGTTTAACTCCCATCTAGGTGCCAGTTCCGGCGTTTAACGCTGGAATTTCTTGAGGTGACTTTGAACGCCGGTTTGGGCCATCAAATCTTGGGCAAAGTATGGACTATCATATATTGCTGGAAAGCCCAGGATGTCTACTTTCCAACGCCGTTGAGAGCGCGCCAATTGGGCTTCTGTAACTCCAGAAAATCCGCTTCGAATGCAGGGAGGTCAGAATCCAACAGCATCTGCAGTCCTTTTGAGTCTCTGGATCAGATTTTTGCTCAGATCCCTCAATTTCAGCCAGAAAATACCTGAAATCACAGAAAAACACACAAACTCATAGTAAAGTCCAGAAAAGTGAATTTTAGCTAAAAACTAATAAAAATATACTAAAAACTAACTAGATCATACTAAAAACATACTAAAAACAATGCCAAAAAGCGTATAAATTATCCGCTCATCACAACACCAAACTTAAATTGTTGCTTGTCCCCAAGCAACTGAAAATCAAATAAGATAAAAAGAAGAGAATATACTATAGACTCCAAATTATCAATGAAACTTAGCTCCAAATTAGATGAGCGGGACTAGTAGCTTTTTGCCTCCAAACAGTTTTGGCATCTCACTTTATCCTCTGAGGTTCAGAATGATTGGCTTCTTTAGGAACTCAGAATTCAGATAGTGTTATTGATTCTCCTAGTTAAGTATGATGATTCTTGAACACAGCTACTTATTGAGTCTTGGCCGTGGCCCAAAGCACTCTGTCTTCCAGTATTACCACCGGATACATACATGCCACAGACACATAATTGGGTGAACCTTTTTAGATTGTGACTCAGCTTTGCTAGAGTCCCCAATTAGAGGTGTCCAAGGTTCTTAAGCACACTCTTTTTGCCTTGGTTCACAACTTTATTTCTTTCTCTTTTTCTTTCTTTTTCTTCTCTTTTCTCTTTTTTTTTTTCGAATTTTTTTTTTGTATTTACTGCTTTTTCTTGCTTCAAGAATCATTTTTATGATTTTTCAGATCCTCAGTAACATGTCTCCTTTTTCATCATTCTTTCAAGAGCCAACAATTTTAACATTCATGAACCACAAATTCAAAAGACATATGCACTGTTTAAGCATACATTCAGAAACAAAAGTATTGCCACCACTTCAAACTAATTAAGCTAGTTTTAAAGATGAATTTGAAATCCTGTACTTCTTGTTCTTTTGTAATAAAAACAGTTTTCATTTAAGAAAGGTGATGGATTCATATTCATAGCTTTAAGGCATAGACACTAAGACACTAATGATCATAAGACACAAACATAGATAAACATAAGCATAGAAATTCGAAAAACAGAAAAATAAAGAACAAGGAGATTAAAGAACGGGTCCACCTTAGTGATGGCGGCTTGTTCTTCCTCTTGAAGGTCTTATGGAGTGCTTGAGCTCCTCAATGTCTCTTCCTTGTCTTTGTTGCTCCTCTCTCATGATTCTTTGATCTTCTCTAATTTCATGGAGGAGAATGGAGTGTTCTTGGTGCTCCATCCTTAGTTGTCCCATGTTGGAACTCAATTCTCCTAGGGAGGTGTTGATTTGCTCCCAATAGTCTTGTGGAGGAAAGTGCATCCCTTGAGGTATCTCAGGGATCTCTTGATGAGAGGGGTCTCTTATTTGCTCCATCCTTCTCTTAGTGATGGGCTTGAGGTCATGCCTTCTCAGTTGAACCGTCTTTGGATGCCATAAATGGTTATGGAAAAACAAAAAGCAATGCTTTTACCACACCAAACTTAAAAGGTTTGCTCGTCCTCGAGCAAAAGAAGAAAGAAGAGAGTAAAAGAAGAAAAAATGAGGAAGAAGGGAGTGGCTTTGTGTTTCGGCCATAGAGGGGGAGAAGTGGTGTGAAAATGAAGGAGTGAAGAAGGGTTTATGGGGAAGAGGTATTGAGGTGATTGGTGAATGGGTGAAGAAGAAGAGAGAGTGTGGTGGGTTGGTGGGGATCCTGTGGGGTCCCAGATCCTGAGGTGTCAAGGAAAAGTCATCCCTGCACCAAATGGCACTCAAAATCACGTTTTGAGCCATTTCTGGCGTTAAACGCCGGGCTGGTGCCCCTTTCTGGCGTTTAACGCCAGGTTCTTGCACTTTCCTGGCGTTTAACGCCAGTCTGGTGCCCCTTTCTGGCGTTAAACGCCCAGAATGGTGCCAGACTGGGCGTTAAACGCCCACCTGCTAGCCTTACTGGCGTTTAAACGCCAGTAAGTTCTTCCTCCAGGGTGTGCTGTTTTTCTTCCTGTTTTTCATTCTGTTTTTGCTTTTTCAATTGATTTTGTGACTTCTCATGATCATCAACCTACAAAATAAAATAAAATAACAAAAGAAAATAGATAAAATATAACATTGGGTTGCCTCCCAACAAGCGCTTCTTTAATGTCAGTAGCTTGACAGAGGGCTCTCATGGAGCCTCAGAAATGCTCAGAGCAATGTTGGAACCTCCCAACACCAAACTTAGAGTTTGAATGTGGGGGTTCAACACCAAACTTAGAGTTTGGTTGTGGCCTCCCAACACCAAACTTAGAGTTTGACTGTGGGGGCTCTGTTTGACTCTGATTTGAGAGAAGCTCTTCATGTTTCTTCTCCATGGTGACAGAGGGATATCCTTGAGCCTTAAACACATAGGATTTTTCATTCACTTGAATGATTAGTTCACCTCCATCAACATCAATCACAGCCTTTGCTGTGGCTAGGAAGGGTCTGCCAAGGATGATGGTTTCATCAATGCACTTCCCAGTCTCTAGGACTATGAAATCAGTAGGGATGTAATGGTCTTCAATCTTAACCAAAACATTCTCTACAAGTCCATAAGCTTATTTTCTTGAGTTGTCTGCCATCTCTAGTGAGATTTTTGCAGCTTGTACCTCAAAGATCCTTAGCTTCTCCATTACTGAGAGAGGCATGAGGTTTACACTTGACCCTAAGTCACACAGAGCCTTCTTGAAGGTCATGGTGCCTATGGTACAAGGTATTGAAAACTTTCCAGGATCTTGTCTCTTTTGAGGTAATTTCTGCCTAGACAAGTCATCCAGTTCTTTGGTGAGCAAAGGAGGTTCATCCTCCCAAGCCTCATTTCCAAATAACTTGTCATTTAGCTTCATGATTGCTCCAAGGTATTTAGCAACTTGCTCTTCAGTGACATACTCATCCTCTTCGGAGGAAGAATACTCATCAGAGCTCATGAAAGGCAGAAGTAGGTCCAATGGAATCTCTATGGTCTCATTTTGAGCCTCAGATTCCCATGGTTCCTCATTGGGGAACTCAGTGGAGGTCAGTGCACGCCCATTGAGGTCTTCCTCAGTGGCGTCCACTTCCTCTCTTTCCTCTCCAGATTCGGCCATGTTTATGGCTTTGCACTCTCCTTTTGGATTTTCTTCTGTATTGCTTGGAAGAGTACTTGGAGGGAGTTCAGTAATTTTCTTGCTCAGCTGACCCACTTGTGCCTCCAAGTCCCTAATGGAGGATCTTGTTTCAGTCATGAAACTTTGAGTGGTTTTGATTAGATCAGAGACCATGGTTGCTAAGTCAGAGGGGTTCTGCTTAGAATTCTCTGTCTGTTGCTGAGAAGATGATGGAAAAGGCTTGCTATTGCTAAACCTGTTTCTTCCACCATTATTGTTGAAACCTTGTTGAGGTCTCTCTTGATTCTTCCATGAGAAATTTGGGTGATTTCTCCATGAAGAATTATAGGTGTTTCCATAGGGTTCTCCTAGGTAATTCACCTCTTCCATTGAAGGGTTCTCAGGATCATAAGCTTCTTCTTCAGATGAAGCATCCTTAGTACTGCTTGGTGCATTTTGCATTTCAGACAGACTTTGAGAGATTAAATTGACTTGTTGAGTCAATATCTTATTCTGAGCTAATATGGCATTCAGAGTATCAATCTTAAGAACGCCTTTCTTCTGACTTGTCCCATTGTTCACAGGATTTCTTTCAGAAGTGTACATGAATTGGTTATTTGCAACCATTTCAATAAGCTCTTGAGCCTCTGTAGGCATCTTCTTCAGATGAAGAGATCCTCCAGCAGAGCTATCCAAAGACATCTTGGATAGTTCAGAGAGACCATCATAGAAAATACCTATGATGCTCCATTCAGAAAGCATGTCAGATGGACATTTTCTGATCAATTGTTTGTATCTTTCCCAAGCTTCATAGAGGGATTCACCATCCTTCTGTCTGAAGGTTTGGACTTCCACTCTAAGCTTACTCAATTTTTGAGGTGGAAAGAACTTTGCCAAGAAGGCATTGACTAGCTTTTCCCATGAGTCTAGACTTTCTTTAGGTTGTGAGTCCAATCATGTCCTAGCTCTGTCTCTTATAGCAAAAGGGAATAGCATCAGTCTGTAGACCTCAGGGTCAACCCCATTAGTCTTGACTGTGTCACAGATTTGCAAGAACTCAGCTAAAAACTGATGAGGATCTTCCAATGGAAGTCCATGGAACTTGCAATTCTGTTGCATTAGAGAAACTAATTGAGGCTTAAGCTCAAAGTTGTTTGCTTTAATGGCAGGGATAGAGATGCTTCTCCCATAGAAATCGGGAGTAGGTGCAGTGAAGTCACCCAGCACCTTCCTTGCATTGTTGGCATTGTTGTTGTTTTCGGCTGCCATGTCTTCTTCTTCTTTGAAGAATTCGGTTAGGTCCTCTATAGATAGTTGTGCCTTAGCTTCTCTTAGCTTTCGCTTCAAGGTCCTTTCAGGTTCAGGGTCAGCTTCAACAAGAATGCCTTTGTCTTTGTTCCTGCTCATATGAAAGAGAAGAGAACAAGAAAATATGGAATCCTCTATGTCATAGTATAGAGATTCCTTGAGGTGTCAGAGGAAAAGAAAAATGGAAGACAGAAGTAGAAAATTCGAACTTATCAAAGAAGATAGAGTTCGAATTTTGCATTAAGGAATAGTGTTAGTCCATAAATAGAAGGATGTGAGAAGAAGGGAAGTAATTTTCGAAAATTAAGTAAAAGATTTTGAAAACATTTTGAAAAACACTAATTGATTTTCGAAAACAAAAGTGGGAAAGAAGTAAATTGATTTTTGAAAAAGATTTTGAAATTTTGAAATTAAAAAGATTTGATTGAAAACTATTTTGAAAAAGATGTGGTTGAGAAGATATGATTGGTTTTTAAAAGATGTGATTAAAAAGATATGATTTGAAAACAATTTTAAAAAGATTTGATTTTAAAAATTAATGACTTGCCTAACAAGAAAAGATATGATTCAAACATTAAACCTTTCTCAACAGAAAAGGCAACAAACTTGAATTTGTTCAATCAAATCATTAATTGTTAGCAAGTATCTTTTAAAAAGGAAAGAAATTGATTTTGAAAACATTTGATTGAAAAGATATGATTTGAAAAGATTTGATTTTGAAAAACTTGAAAAATTTGACTTTGAAAACAAAATCCTCCCCCTTGTGCCATCCTGGCGTTAAACGCCCAGAATGGTGCACATTCTGGCATTTAACGCCCAAACTACTACCCTTTTGGGCGTTAAACGCCCAGCCAGGCACCCTGGCTGGCGTTTAAACGCCAGTCTGTCTTCTTCACTGGGCATTTTTGAATGCCCAGCTTTTTCTGTGTGATTCCTCTGCAGTATGTTCTGAATCTTCAATTCTCTGTATTATTGACTTGAAAAGATACAAATTAAAAATATTTTTGGATTTTTAATAATAAGGAATAATCAAAATGCAACTAAAATCAAATAACAATGCATGCAAGACACCAAACTTAGCAGTTTGTATACTACTGACACTAACAAGATGAGAATGCACATGAGAAACAACAAATCACTCAAGTCAATAGAATTCAAAGATCAAAACAAGGAAATCATCAAGAACATCTTGAAGAGTAATGAAGATACATGCATGAATGCAATAAGAACAGAAACATGCAATTGACACTAAACTTAAGATGAGACTCTAGACTCAAACAAAAAATATTTTTGGTTTTTTATGATTTTGTAATTTTTTTGTTTTTTTTTTTCGAAAATTAGGTGAAAGGGAAAATAAAGGTATCAAAATTCTTAATAAGAATTCCAGGAATCATGCAATGTTAGTCTAAAGCTTTAGTCTAAAGGAATTAGACATAGCTAGCTAAGCTTCAGCAGGACATTGCATTCAAGAGCTAAATTGATAAGAATCAATCAGTTTTGGTGATGATAAGAACATCACCTTGAAACACTAGAATTCATTCTTAAGAACTCTGAAGAAAAAATACCTAATCTAAGCAACAAGATGAACCGTCAGTTGTCCATACACAAACAATCCCCGGCAACGGCGCCAAAAACTTGGTGCACGAAATTGTGATCAATACTTTTCACAGCTCAAATAATCCCTAGTAATGGCTCCAAAAACTTGGTGCTCAATACCATGGCATAAACACAACTTTGCACAACTAACCAGCAAGTGCACTGGGTCGTCCAAGTAATACCTTACGTGAGTAAGGGTCGATCCCACGGAGATTGGTGGTATGAAGCAAGCTATGGTCACCTTGTAAATCTCAGTCAGGCAGACTCAAATGGGTATAGTGGTAAACGAATAAAGCAATAAGATAAAGATAGAGATACTTATGCATATCATTGGTGAGAGCTTCAGATAAGCGTATGAAGATGCCTTCCCTTCCGTCTCTCTGCTTTCCTACAGTCTTCATCCAATCCTTCTTACTCCTTTCCATGGCAAGCTTATGCAAGGGTTTCACCGTTGTCAGTGGCTACCTCCCATCCTCTCATTGGAAATACATCCCTGATGCTCTGTCACAGCATAGGCTATCCATCTGTCGGTTCTCAATCAGGCCGGAATAGAATCCAGTGATTCTTTTGCGTCTGTCACTAACGCCCCGCCCTCAGGAGTTTGAAGCACGTCACAGTCATTCAATCATTGAATCCTACTCAGAATACCACAGACAAGGTTAGACCTTCCGGATTCTCTTGAATGCCGCCATCAGTTCTTGCCTATACCACGAAGACTCTGATCTCACGGAATGGCTGGCTCGTTTGTCAGGCAAGCACTCGGTTGTCAGGCGATCAACCATGCATCGTGCAATCAGAAATCCAAGAGATAAACACTAGGGCCTCGAATGCTTGTAGAACAAGAATGGTTGTCAGTCACCTTGTTCATAGGTGAGAATGATGATGAGTGTCACGGATCATCACATTCATCAAGTTGAAGAACAAGTGATATCTTGGACAAAGAACAAGCGAAATTGAATAGAAGAACAATAGTAATTGCATTAATACTCGAGGTACAGCAGAGCTCCACACCTTAATCTATGGTGTGTAGAAACTCTACCGTTGAAAATACATAAGAACAAGGTCTAGGCATGGCTGTGAGGCCAGCCTCCCAAAGTGATCAAAAGATCTAAAGAAAAGGTTCCAAAGATCAGAAGATGTCTAATACAATAGTAAAAGGTCCTACTTATAGAAAACTAG
Organism: Arachis stenosperma; assembly: GCF_014773155.1. Taxonomy (NCBI): domain Eukaryota; kingdom Viridiplantae; phylum Streptophyta; class Magnoliopsida; order Fabales; family Fabaceae; genus Arachis; species Arachis stenosperma. The sequence goes on from NC_080383.1 coordinate 14,150,153, forward strand.
TAGCCTAAGGTGTACAGAGATGAGTAAATGACATAAAAATTCACTTCCGGGCCCACTTGGTGTGTGCTTGGGCTGAGCAATGAAGCATTTTCGTGTAGAGACTCTCCTTGGAGTTAAACGCCAGCTTTGGTGCCAGTTTGGGCGTTTAACTCCCATCTAGGTGCCAGTTCCGGCGTTTAACGCTGGAATTTCTTGAGGTGACTTTGAACGCCGGTTTGGGCCATCAAATCTTGGGCAAAGTATGGACTATCATATATTGCTGGAAAGCCCAGGATGTCTACTTTCCAACGCCGTTGAGAGCGCGCCAATTGGACTTCTGAAGCTCCAGAAAATCCACTTCGAATGCAGGGAGGTCAGAATCCAACAGCATCTGCAGTCCTTTTGAGTCTCTGGATCAGATTTTTGCTCAGATCCCTCAATTTCAGCCAGAAAATACCTGAAATCACAGAAAAACACACAAACTCATAGTAAAGTCCAGAAAAGTGAATTTTAGCTAAAAACTAATAAAAATATACTAAAAACTAACTAGATCATACTAAAAACATACTAAAAACAATGCCAAAAAGCGTATAAATTATCCGCTCATCACTCATATAGGAGCCAACCTAGGGGAAACCCTAAAACAAGAATTAACTAAGCTCCTAAGAGATAACTCCGACCTCTTCGCCTGGAAGGCCTCTGACATGCCTGGGATAAACCCCGAGCTCATGTCCCACAAGCTCTCGGATTATCCGGGATCCCGACCTGTACAACAAAGAAGACGCAAGCTCGGCCCAGAACGAGCCCTAATAGTAGAAGAACAAGTGCAGGCGCTCCTGGAAGCTGGCTTCATCAGAGAAGTCAAGTACCCAACATGGCTAGCCAATGTAGTGCTAGTCAAAAAATAAAATGGCAAATGGAGAATGTGTGTCGACTATACCGACTTAAATAAGGCATGTCCCAAGGACCCTTATCCACTGCCAAGTATTGATACCCTAGTGGACTCCAGCTCGGGGTATCAATACTTATCATTCATGGACGCCTACTCGGGATATAATCAAATCCCAATGTATGAGCCAGACCAGGAGAAGACATCATTCATCACACCCAGAGCCAATTTCTGCTACGTGGTCACGCCATTCGGATTGAAAAATGCAGGAGCCACATACCAAAGGTTGATGAATAAGGTGTTTTCCTCTCACCTTGGGAGCCTAATGGAAGTATACGTCGACGACATGCTGGTAAAGACCAAGAAAGAAGTCGACCTCTTGTCAGATCTCTCACAAGTCTTTGACACCATAAGGCTGCACGGGATGAGACTAAATCCCGCAAAGTGCGCCTTCGCGGTGGAGGCAGGGAAATTTCTAGGATTTATGCTAACACAAAGAGGGATCGAAGCCAATCCCGATAAGTGTAGAGCCATCCTAGAGATGAAAAGCTCGACTTGTTTGAGAGAGGTCCAGCAGCTGAATGGCCGACTCGCAGCCCTCTCGAGATTTTTGGCAGGATCAGCACTAAAATCCCTTCCACTGTTCTCCTTATTGAGAAAGGGATGTCAGTTTGAATGGACCCCTGAATGCGAGGAGGCGTTCCAGGAGTTCAAAAAGTTCTTAAGCCAACCTCCTATTCTGACCCGACTCGTATCTGGAAAAGACCTCGTCCTATACTTATCTGTAGCAGACAAGGCTGTCTCATCAGCCCTGATAAGAGAAGATGAGGTCGGACAACATCCAGTATATTTCATCAGCAAAGTTCTACAAGGCCCTGAGCTAAGGTACCACAAACTAGAGAAGTTTGCCTACTCCTTAGTAATAGCCTCGCGAAGGCTACGGCCTTACTTTCAAGCTCACACAATAAGAGTCCGTACGAACCAACCCATGAAGCAAATCCTCCAAAAGACGGATGTTGCAGGGAGAATGGTTCAATGGGCAATAGAACTTTCCGAGTTCGACTTAAGATACGAAACTCGGACGGCGATTAAAGCCCAATGCCTCACCGACTTCATTGCAGAATACGCAGGGGATCAGGAGGAAAAACCAACTACATGGGAACTCTATGTAGATGGATCCTCCAACAAAACAGGAAGTGGTGCAGGAATAATATTGGTAGATGAAAGAGGAACCCAGATAGAAGTTTCCCTAAAATTTGAATTCCCAGCTTCAAATAATCAGGCAGAGTATGAAGCCTTGATTGCTGGATTGAAGCTGGCAGAAGAAGTCGGTGCTACAAAGGTGATGATATACAGCGACTCACAAGTGGTGACCTCCCAGATAAGCGGAGAGTATCAGGCAAAGGACCCAAATATGAAGAGGTACTTGGAGAAAACTCTGGAGCACCTTGGGCGCTTTGCAGAAACCGAGGTTAAACACATAACTCGGGATCTAAACAGCAGAGCGGACGCCCTATCCAAGTTAGCAAGTACCAAACCGGGAGGGAACAATAGAAGCCTGATCCAAGAAACCCTCCAGGAACCCTCAGTGGTAAAAATAGAAGACAAACAAGAAGTCCTTGAGGTAGTCGGTTTAAACCTCGGATGGATGAACCCCTTGGTCGAATACATAAAATTTGACATCCTTCCAAAAGAGGAAAAAGAGGCCAGGAAAATCCGGAGGGAAGCACAACATTACACTTTGGTGAGAAATACTCTCTACAGAAGAGGGATATCAACACCATTGTTAAAGTGCGTACCGACCTCAAGAACCACCGAGGTGTTAGAGGAAATCCACAGTGGAATCTGCGGAAATTATCTCGGAGCAAGGTCACTAGCCAGGAAAGTAATCCGAGCTGGATTCTACTGGCCGACCTTGCAGAAAGATGCCACATAATTTGTGAAAAAATGCCAACCATGTCAGATGCATGCAAATTTCCACGTGGCTCCCCCAGAGGAGCTCATCAGTATCACTTCTCCATGACCCTTTACAAAATGGGGAATGGATTTGTTAGGTCCTTTTCCCCAAGCGCCAGGACAAGTCAAATACCTGATCGTGGGAATAGATTACTTCACAAAGTGGATAGAAGCAGAACCATTGGCCACCATCACTGCTCAAAGAAGTCGGAGGTTCCTCTACAAAAATATCATCACGAGATATGGGATACCTTATTCCATTACTACAGACAATGGAACCCAATTCACCGATTCTACCTTCAGAAGCCTAGTAGCCAGTATGAAAATAAAACACCAGTTCACCTCAGTGGAACACCCACAAGCTAATGGGCAGGCCGAGGCAGCCAACAAAGTCATACTGGCAGGGCTAAAAAGAAGATTACAAGAGGCAAAAGGAGCCTGGGCCGAAGAGCTCCCTCAAGTGCTATGGGCTTACAGGACAACGCCCCAATCCGCCACTAGAGAAACGCCCTTCCGACTAGTCTATGGCGTAGAAGCAATGATACCAATAGAAATCAATGAACAAAGCCCAAGGGTAATTCTCCATGATGAGATCGGAAACATACATGGGCACAAAGAGGAGCTCGACTTGCTCCCAGAAGTCCGAGAAGAAGCCCAGATAAGAGAAGCAGCGTTGAAGCAAAGGATGACTACAAGGTACAACAAAAAAGTCATTTGAAGAACATTTTTCCAAAATGACTTGGTCTTAATCAGAAACGACATTGGAGTCAACAAATCAGGGGAAGGAAAACTCGCTGCTAATTGGAAGGGACCATACAAAGTCAATGAAGTCTTAGGAAAAGGTTATTATAAAGTGACCGACCTGAACGGCACTGAGTTCCCAAGGTCGTGGCATGCTTGTAATATGAAAAGGTACTACAGTTAAAAAGCGAACTCTACTCCCTGATGTACTCTTTTCCCAACTTCATGATTTTTTCCCAAAATCAAAGGGTTTTTTCTGGAGAAGGGTTTTTAACGAGGCATCATAGTAGAGGCTAAGGGAAAATAGGCTATTAAAAACCCTTAGTAGCAAGAAGGTACCTCCCCAATCAATAAAGATCTTTTTTCATTTACAATATCTCTTATAAACTCCTTTCTATTTTCTAAGTCTTTCTACGAAACGCGCCGACTTAAGCTCGACAAAACGTGAAAATCCCATGAACCGACCTAGATGGTCGTCAGGATAAAACGACGAGGTACAAGTCGGTGTAATGAGGTTATAAAAGTCGATCGTAAAAAAAAACTCGGAGACATCCCGACTCATAAGTCGAAAGGAAAAACCGAGTAGAAAAGAAAACGAATCGCAAAAATAACCTAAGTCATAAGAACTCAATAAAGCAAACTTGAGTATAAGGAATAACAAAAAAGAGATTGAAAAAATCTAGGAAAAAGTTTAAAGGCTGTCCTAAAGTCCTTAACAAAAAGGCTCAGAAAAACAGACAAGCCAAAGGGAAAGGTTTTCAGAAAAAGATCAAGGGGACTTCGAAAAATCAAAATCAAAAAAGCATGCACGCATAAGGTAACTTAAACCCTTATCCAAAAAAGGGTATTTATTTTGTTAATTTAAAACCCTTATTAAAAAAGAAGGGTATTTTTAAATATTTTGTTTATGGCCTTAAAAGGCCAAAAGAAATTGTTCAACAAACACCACCAAGAAACAAATATAAAGAGTTTAAAAAAGGGGGAGACCCATAGGCCGAGCCCCCATATAGCCACATAAAGTTATTTCTGCAGAGGAGTAGACGGATCACCACCACCGGAGTCAGGAGGAGCGCCACCAGGACCGGGAAGAGAGACGTCCACAGGAAATGAAGAGGAAGTCGGAGGAACAACAGAAGAGCTCGGAGCATCCTTAGAACGAGGAGGGGACTCAATGACCTCTGCCCCCGGGTCTTCAATTCTGACTCGGAAACGATCACGGGGGCAGGAGGATCCACAATTGCACCATCGATGACGACTTTGTCAGGATCCAAAGGAGAAAGATCCAAGTCGGGAGCAATGACTCCGACTTGCTCCTTAAAGATCCTCCAAGCCTCCTCGGCACCATCAGCAATAGAGTCCTCCAACTCGGTATATGCCTTTCGAGAATTCAGCAGATCATTCTTCACAGACACAAGATCTTCAAATAAACTTTGATAGCTAGCCTGCGCTGTCTTCCTCAAGTCCATCTCCATGTTGCATCGAGCTTGCAACTTCCTCTCCTTTTCCTGGAGGTTATCTCTCTCCCCCTTCAACTTTGCAACTTCCTCCTTCAACTCCCTCCAATGCTCTTGAAACATAAGAAGCCTCCCTTCCAGCTCTTCGACCTTCGAGGTCATTCCCAAAGAGCTGAGGAAAACCTTCTCAAAAATGTCTAAGAGTTTACCGCAAACACCCGCCGTCTTAAGGCTCTCCTCAACCAGAGTGGTAAGGTGGCTCCGAACAGAAACATCATCCATGCTTATGCGAACATGGGGGTAGATGTTCTTTCGGACGAATGCAAGAGCATCCGCCTTAACCTCGGAAGAGCCAGACTCTAAAGTCTTGCGCTTCTTCTTCTCTGTCTCAGGGGAAGGTCGGGCGGAGGGGGGCGGCTGAGAGGAAACCGAAGAAGAAATCACAATGGGCTGGGAAGGAGTCCCAACGTTTCGAGGAGGAGGAGGAGGAGAGATAACCGCCTTAGCACCACCAGTCCTGGCGCGAGACCTTGCTCTAGCCTCCTGGACTCTCTGATAAGACTCCTGAGCATTTGTCTTCGCCATCTCTGAAAAAACAATAGATGATAGATTAAGCCAAGTCGGAAAAGTCAGTCAGACAAGTCGGAACCCTAAAACAAACAAATGAAAACTACCTAGTCGTGCCTGAACAAAGGTCGGAGACCCCTGGAGAAACTTTTTAGTGTCCAAATATGGGGCCCTCCCCCACGCTTCTCGGAGGAACCCCACAATGGCTGCTTCTACCTCATCCAGGTCGTCCAGACCATATTTCTCGCAGGGGGAGGCATCCAGCCAGTATAAAGGAAAACGGGGAGAAGAATTATCATCCAGGAAAAAGGGGTGGTGACCGTCTACAGCTTGCACTTTGAAGAAATAATTTTTGAAGTCATGGAAAGATTCATCAAAAAGGGTGAAAACTCTCCGACCTTGTATGGCTCGGAAAGACACCCACTGTTGCTTATTGTTTAGCCCACTAAAGGGTTTAGTCATATGAAAAAGATAGAAAAAAATCTTCAAAGAGGTCGGGAACTCCAAAGCATGGCTAATAAATTGATAAATTTTCAAAAAACCCCAAGAGTTGGGGTGAAGCTGAGTAGGGGCAACTCGACAGTGATGCAAAACAGACATCTCGAAATCTGAAAAAGGAAGAAAAACACCCAAACGGGTGATCATACACTCATACATAAAGAAAAAATGAGGGGCCGCCTCGTCGCCCCTCCCAAAACAAACCCGGTCTTCTGGACCCGGGACCACCAACTCATACTTCGGCTCGTCTTCCTCAGAGGTACAAATTCTGTGGCGAGTACGAAGATGAGTGATAAACTCGGTATCGACCAAAGGTTCCTCCCCTAGGACCGTGACATCAACCCACAGAGAAAGAACATCTATGGAAGCCATTTCTTTTCTTAAAAAGGGTGACAAAAACCTGCAAAGGAAAAGAAAAGAAAAATAAAAAACACGGTCTCTAAAGGGAGGGAATACGGAACTAAAGTCCACAAGCCAACCTATCTATCTACAAATAAAAGCATGCAAATATAAGGCATGTTACGAAAGAAGAAAAGCTAACCTTTATCCAAAAATGAAGGTTGGAAGAAGCAGAAGTCTTCAAAACACAAGAGCGCAGCACGAACGAAGGAAGAAGAAATTTGAAAAATCGCAGAAACGAAAAAATGAAAGAGAAGGAAAGTATTTATAAACATGCTAAGGGGCATAATGGTAAAAGCGGGGCAGTCATTAATGAGAATGCACCGTTACCAAGACCTACGCACATCCCTAACAGACACGACGCTTGATTAGACGTAACTGTCAGAACCAAAAGGACACGGAAAGTCACGTCGGTTTCAAACCATCACATCGGTCCGCCGACAAGTCGGCTACGACCCCGAGCAGAATACTCGAACCCAAATCTTGAAAAAATTGGGCTCGAGTAGGGGCACTGTTCATACCCTGGCCCAATAATAAAGGCACAAGATCAAGCAAAAGACCTAATCCAAATGGTTGGGCCTCACCAGTACCAATCTTCATCCCATGAAGTCGGTACTCACTACGACTTGTTCTAAAGAAGTCGGGTACGAGGGTTAGCTGGCGGATAAGCACTCATTCAAATGAGTAACTGCCCCTAGAATCTCTCTAACCACTTCTACGAGTCATATCCTAACCTCCCTAAGATAATGGGACGGTTACCACCCTAGAAATATGGCACTACTCCAACGGTGGTTATTGGTTCACCACTATAAATACACTGACATCCCTCAGGTATCTCTAAGTCCAATACTCTCTAGACCTGTTCACACTCTTGCTAACTTAGGCATCGGAGTATCTTTGCAGGTATCACCCCCATCTCCTCACAGAAACAAGTCGGACGGGGCTCCCGAGTTGCAGACCCATTCGGAATCCTCCTCCTTTACACATTTGAGCCAATCAACGCCATTTAACCCATCAATTTCTGGTTACCCAGCGTAACAGTAATATTGATGCGAATGATAAAATTAAGGTCAATTCTAAAAATGTAGTAAAATATACGTCATTTCATGTGTTTTTTTTTTTTAATCAAATAGGTAAAATAAGACATTAGTGTTAGACACATATGATTCAAATTTGAGATAATCAAACACTTCTAGAAATATCATGCCTTCATCTATACACGAATGACTCGGTTTAACTATTTCTATTTGAACGGATTGAACAAGTAAACAAAGACACGAATAATAATAAGTGTTATATTTATATGTTTATCTCGAATTTCCACAATAAACGGATATGCATCACTCCATCATTATTGATTATATAAAACATTTCTCAAAAGTCATAACTAAGTAGCTCAAAGTAGGTTCGTTATCCTTCCAACCCAGACATAATAACTACAAATATGAATATAATATACAATTGCAATTCTAAATTAGGTTTGATGTCAAGGTACTTTACCAAATGAAAATATAGAAAAAACAAAAAGGAATCATCATGGGTCATGTCGTCATGATGAGCTCAATTTCCACGACAACTTCCCCATTCCAGTTGCTAAAGGGTAGTGACGACTTTGATGTTTAAATTTATCAGTGTTGCTGTCGGCAATTTTTAATTATTTTGGGTAGATGTTTGCAATTTACATCAACTAATACGTAATTTGAAATTTACTACACATGCATATCTTTTAGGTCATCTAATTCATGTATTTCTACTCTTATTAGCGCCGATATTCACTTGTCATTTTGGACATTTATTAAAGGACTGTTTTTTATTACTACTTTCTCAATTAAATAAAATTAGATATATTCTTAAAAATAAGAATAAGAATGAGAAAGATGTTAAGATAAGCATCGTGATATAGATGTCCATTTAATGGGCGGTTCAGTATTTTCAGTATGAGAATTCAATTTTTTAAAATAAAATAAAATTAATGAAATCAAATAGCAATGTTTTTATATGCCTATAAATAAGTATGACCTGATGCAAAAAAAATACACAATAACAATAAAATATTTTTTTCTTTTTTTTTACTATAATATTCTTCTCTTTATTATATACTGTTAATAAACTCTCTCTCTTTTATTTTTCTATGATTTTAAACTACACTATTTATAATATTAATAAATAAATAAACTACTTATATTATAATAAAATAAGAACATATTTATATTTTTTATTTTATATTTATTTTTCTTCCTTATTTATTTATTTCACAACAAAAGGAAATATTATTGAATAATATGATAACATTTTGAGAACCCTGGGGTGAAAAAAAGGGTCTAACTAAAAACAAAAATAGAAAAGAAAATATAAAAAGTTTACCGTTTAGTCTCTCAAAAATTTTCTATGAATGAAGACGAAGTGTTAGGTGACTTAGAATTTTAAACAAATTGTATTGCCAAAAAACAATTTTTAATAATAATAATAACCGACTTCGGTTGCTCAACTTGGTAAAAGAAAGGGACTTTTGAAATTGATTAAAATCAAAGACCGCATGCTTTTGAATCCGTATACGATGTTGGAAACATAAGTCGATAAAATGATTCTTATCCTAGACCACACACTTCACATATTATATTATTATGGATAGAATTAGAACCTTGTGTATGTGAATAAATTAAATAATAAACATGATATCATATAAAATAACACAATCAACATGTCAAGTGTCCCAACGAATAGCATCCGATATCCATGGAAATGGAAGTGGTATATTAAAACAAGTACATGGCGCTATCTTCCTTTGATATTCTTCTTTCGTTTTTCTTTCGTGTGTTCTTTTCAAACCCAAATATTGGGAATGCAAATCTAATACATCATATACCAAAGCGTAAGATTCTTACCTTTCATCCTATCTTATGTACATGGAAAAGTAAAAATGCATGTCACATATGACATATCTATCTCTTTTGCCTTTATTTTATGGATGTGAACTAGTATCGTTAATCCGTTATCTCTTAAAAGTAAAAATGCATGTCATCCTCCTCTTAAGTAGGCTCTAATTGCATAAATCCTTCATCCATGCATTCTAATCAAAGGCCACTAGTTTTTGTTTTAGAATTTGATTTTCAAAACGAAAAAAAAAAAAGTGATAGAAGAACTAAAACGGATAATAATATATCACATCCAGTGACGAATCCAAAAAATTTAATATAATAATAATTTTTATAATAAAAATATTATATATACATAAAAATCAACTATTAAAATATTTATTAATTATTATATGTATTGTTTAATTTATTTTTGATGTATATTTTTTAGTTCAATATGTATATAAGTGGTTATTTTTTATGTACATATAATATGATTAGTCTTTAAAATATCTAATTTACAAATTAAAATACTAAATAATAATTAAATAATAACACATAATTTAAAATTTTATTATTTGTTTTATATTTTTAAAAAATTAAGTGATCTTTTTCTTAACATACAATTGAAATATCTCTCTTTTTATATAGAATAATGCTACATATTTAAGGTTTTTTTTTTTGTTAGACTTATATATATATATATATCAATCAGTAAATACTTATTTAAAAATTTACTTTTGATACAATTAGAAGCCGACTCTTATTGAGATTCATAGTTGAGAAAGTTCTTTCAATTAATGTAGTTGTTACGAAAAAAATTAAAACTAATAACAAAAAAAGATAAATAATACTATTTCGAGTCGATTTCTAAAAAAAAACACAAATTTTATTTAAATTGAGAATTGATCATTTTAATGACATCTAATATAAAATTTTTAAATTGATTATGAAGTATCAAAAATTGAATAAAAAATTATTGTGGAGTCAAATTTAATAATTTAGTGGGAGCAGCAAATAAATATTATTATCATATACTACTCAAAAAAATTTTAAATTGTAGTAAAAACGCTTGCCCCACAACTATATATGTACATCCGTCCCTGATCACATACTATTACCAAATATATAGGCTTTTTTATTGAAATAAATAATCAAAAAACATTATTATTTCCTTAAATACGCATCCCTGAAAATTATTATCTAAATACGCAGCACCATCTCTTGATCATCACCCACAAAATGGGTTTAGCCTCCATTTCATAAATGCCATCCACGAAATGAAACCAAGGCTGACATGAGAAGCATTGACCACCATCTCAATTCTGTCACCTGCAAAATGGAGAACTGCACATCATTGGAGGCAGCAGCGAAATGGCGACATCAAGGGCGGCACATGCGAAATGGAGCATCCCGCTCCTGACATACACGAGTTGGTGTAGTTCTACCATTACCGTAGCATATTATATCATTCTAAAAAAATGCTACTTGTACAATAAAATTTAGCATTTGGTCAGCTTTTAATATTATTTAATTATTTTTAATTAAAATATATTCCTATTTTTTAGGATACACATTTATAATTAAAATTAATTTAAATTTTAAAAACTAAAATTTCTCTAACTTGCTACCCACTTCATAGTTAGTTATTATTTTCTTCTTTTACGTTTCTTCTTTCGTCTGTTCTGCTACAATATTCCAATTTGTATCTGCAGAAAAAAAGAATTCAAAGTCAGTGCATTTAGAAAAAAATTAATCCCTTACTTATTGTACCTTTGATAAAACGCAGGATCTGTTTTACGATTTTCTAGTGATGAATGATCGAATATAATTATTTATACAAACTAAAATATTTTCAATTGTATTTTTTTTAATTGTAACACATCTAAAATTATTAAATTATACAAAAAATATTTTTAAAACACATCCAAAATTATAAATCTAAAATTTAAATTTAAATATTAAAAAATAATTGTAAAACATCTAAAATTATGAAGTTATATAGAAATTATTTTTGAAACACATCCAAAATCATAAATCTAAAATTTAAATTTAAACATTAAAAAATAATTGTAACACATCTAAAATTATGAAGTTAAACAAAAAATATTTTTGAAACACTTCCAAATACAGAAATTACACAGTAAATTTAAAATTTCAGTTTTAAATCTGAAATAGAAATTTAAAATTTAAATTTTAAATTTCAGTTGTATTTAGTTTGTATTTTGAATGTGTATTAATTTTAAAAAGATAGTAAATCTATTCATAATTTTTAGATGTGTTTATTTTAATTTTTTTTAATTATTATAATAAAAGGCTGAATATTGTACAATTTTTAAAGGATACCCAGTTAAAAAAACATATTATTTTTTAAAAAAATATCCATTAACAAAAGTTTTATTTTTCTTCATTAAATTTTGTTTACTAAAATACTTCTTAATAAATTATTCTTTTATTGATTAAATTATATTTTTAAAAAAATTTAATAATTATATTATTTTTTTCTAAAATACCCTTCTATAATGTTTTAATTATTAAATTATAATTTTACTAAAATACCCTTTAAAAATTTTTTATATTTTACTATTAACTTTTCGATATTTATATATATTATTTTTACATTAAATAAAAAATTTTAATAAGATTATTTTTTAATATCAATATATATTAATTGTTATATATATTAATAATAATAAAAAACTTTTATTTAATGTTAAAATAATATATATTGATATCGAAAATTAATAGTAAAATATAAAAAAATTATTAACAAAAATTTTAGTAAAATCATAATTTAATAATTAAAAAATTATTGAAAAGTAGGTATCTTAGAAAAAAATAGTTTAATTTTTAATTTTTTTAAAAGTATTTTATTATGAGGTCTGGTGATAAAAATATTTATGTGCAAGGGATAAAATGGTGAAACTAAATGGAATGGGAGTGGAAAAATAATTGCGTGGTGGGAGAAAAATGACACTTGGCTCATGTCAGCTTTATGCCACGGCTTTGGACACACTCCAACGCTACTGTGCCGACACTCGGACTTACTCAACCTCTTGAGCTAAGACCAAGTCAGCCTAACACTCAATACTTAGCAAGAAAGCTAAGAATATAAGAGAACACAAGAGAAAGAAGCTTTGGTGGAAGAACACTTTATTGCTCAAGTGTTTGTTACAAATGATTCACACACCTTACACTAACTCTCACCTCCTATTTATAGCCATCCACCTCCTCAATGGATGGTTAAAATTAAATATAATCAATGGTCCAAATTAATCATTCAGAACCTTCTTTACAAATATCTATCTCACCACAACTTTCTAAATGTTTCTAGATTATTTCATACCACTCTTTATACTTCTATATACATCTACACTCTTCTAGAATACTCTATGACCTTCCAGAGTCTTCTAGAACCTTCAAGGATATTCTGGGACCTTCTAGGACATTCTAGAACGTTCCGAAACTATCTAGAGTATTCTCAAACACTCCAAAAAACTATACAAACACCGTTAAATCTAACCTTCTAAAAATTTACTGTGACATTCTCCCCCACCTAATGTGCAGACGTCCTCGTCGCATTCTGTTCATGATTGCGCTCTAGGTGTTCTTGGAATTGTCACAGATCTTCACGAGCTTCCCAACTAGTTTCAGTTATCGGAAGTCCTTTCCACTTGATCAAGTATTTGATACTTAGTGGTACTCCTCTTCGTCGCACGACGCGATTAGCTAAGATCTCTTCGATTTCTTTATCAAAGGATCTAATCACCACAGGCGGAGCACGACTCGAATCACCTCTACTCGATTCATCTTGGTCTTCGTGATATGGTTTAAGCATACTCACATGGAAGACCGGGTGAATCTTCATAGAGGGAGAGAATTGTACTTTGTAAGCAACTTCTCTAACACGTCCAATGATCTCAAATGGCCCTTCATATTTACGGGTTAAGCCTTTATGTACCTTGCGAAAGGCTTTGAATTGTTGTGGAAGAAGTTTGATCATTACCTTGTCTCCCACTTGATAGCTTGCATGCCTTCTCTTCTTATCTGCCCATTTTTTCATCCTCTTTGCAGCGTTGTCGAGGTAAGAATGAGTGACATCTACTTACTCTTCCCAAGACTTAATCATATGATAAGCTCCAGGGCTCTTCCCTGAGTAAGGGAAAGGAAGAGAGTGAGGTGTAAGCGGTTGTTGTCCAGTCACAATCTCGAACGGACTCTTCCCTGTAGACTCACTCCTTTGCAAATTATATGAGAACTGAGCAATGTCGAGGAGTTTTGTCCAATCTTTCTGATTAGCGCTTACAAAATGCCTCAAGTAACACTCGAGTAAGGCATTCACTCTCTCAGTCTGCCCATCGGTTTAAGGATGGAAGCTTGTTGAAAAATGAAGCTCCGACCCAAGGAGTTTGAACAGCTCTGTCCATAGTCGTCCTGTGAAGCGTGGATCTCGATCACTAATGATGCTCTTAGGCAATCCCCAATATTTCACCACATTCTTAAAGAATATTCGTGCTGCCTCCTCTGCAGTGCAGTCAGTAGGGGCGGGTATAAAGGTAGCATACTTCAAAAATCGATCCACTACCACGAGAATAGATCCAAATCCCTCAGACTTCGGTAAGGCAGAAATGAAATCTAGAGAGACACCTTCCCACAGTCGCTCTGATGGAGGCAGAGGTTCCAACAACCCGCTTGGTGTCTTATTTTCAATCTTATCTTATTGGCACACAAGACAAGTCTTCACATAGCTCTCCACTTCATCTCTCATTTGAGGCCAATAATAAGAAGATTCAATGAGTGCCAAGGTCCTTCGCTGACCTTGGTGACCAGCCCACTTAGTGTCGTGGCATTCACTCACTACTTTTCTTCTGAGATTTTCCTATTTAGGGACGTATAGTCTTCTCCCCTTAGTGTAGAGAAGGTCGCTTTCTAACCAAAATCTTTTGGTCTTACCTTCTCTAGCCAACTTCACCAACTTCTTAGCTAATGGATCGTGATGCAACCCTTCCTTGATGGTATGCCCAATATCTCCTTTAACCATAGAAATGGCCGCCCATTTCAGCCTTGCGACTCAGCGCATCTGCTACCACATTAGTCTTGTCTGACTTGTATTCAAACTCAAAATCAAACTCAGCCAAGAAGTCCTGCCACCTAGCTTGTTTGGGGCTCAACCTTTTTTGAGTTTGGAAGTAGCTTATAGCCACATTGTCTGTCTTGACGATAAAGTGTGAACCAAGCAAGTAGTGACGCCAAGTTCTCAAACAATGCACTACCGCGGTCATCTCCTTCTCTTGGACAGTGTATCGCCTCTCTGTATCATTCAACTTGCGACTCTCAAAGGCAATCGGATGTCCTTCTTGCATTAGAACCCCTCCAATGGCATAGTCAGAGGCATCAGTGTGGACTTCAAATACCTTTGAGTAGTCGGGTAGTGCTAGTACTAGACCTTCTGTGATAGCAGCCTTCAACTCATCAAAGGCCTTTTGACACTCCTTTGACCATTTCCAAGTGTGATTCTTCTTGAAAAGATCAGTTAATGGTGCAGCCTTGGCGGAGTATCCCTTGATAAACCTCCGATAGTAATTGGCCAACCCAAGGAATGACCTCAATTCAGATACCTTGTTTGGCGGCCCCCACTCTTTGATAGCCTTCACCTTTCCTTGATCCTTGCAGAGAGTTCCACCTTTAATGATGTGTCCCAAGAAGTGGACTTTGTCCCTTATAAAGGAACACTTTTCCTTCTTCACATATAGGTTATTCTCTCGCAAGATCTTGAACACGGTTCGTAAGTGTTCTACATGTTTCTCCAAAGTATTGCTATAAACAACAATGTCATCCAAGTAGACCACTACAAACCGATCAAAGTAAGGTCGAAAGATCTCGTTCATCAAGGTACAGAAGGTCGCAGGAGCATTGGTCAAGGCAAAAGGCATTACCAACCACTCATACGATCCATACCTCGTGACACACGTGGTCTTAGGCTCATCACCATAATCAATTCTCACTTGGTGATATCCTGACCTCAAATCTAGCTTTGAGAACCACTTGGCTCTACCAAGTTGATCAAACAAATCGGCTATCAAAGGAATGGGGTATTTGTTCTTGATGGTTACCTTGTTCAGTGCTCGATAGTCGATGCATAGTCTCAATGAACCATCATGCTTCTTTTGGAACAAAACGGGTGCACCATAAGGTGCCTTCGATGGATGGATGAATCCAGCATCTAGCAAATCCTTGAGTTGCTTCTTTAACTCTTCAAGTTCTGGCGGTGCCATCTTATAAGGTGTTGAGGTGGGCGGCTTTGCTCCTGACTCCAATTCAATCTTGTGGTCCACCCTTTCTCCTAGGTGGTAGTTGTTTTGGCAACTCGGGAGGCATCACATCCTTATTTTCTTCAAGGACTTCCTTGATTTTGGGAGGAACGTCTTCTCTTTCAAATGTTGACTCCTCTTGTAATAGAGCCAAATATTGTAATCTCTCTCTTCTTGAACCCTTTCTTGAGTTGCATAGCAGAGAGTATCGGTGGTCCTCCAACTTTAGAGACTGTAGGGACCATGCATGGAGACCCTTTCTCCATGACGCATACTACGTCGTAGTATGACATAGGTATTATATTTGCCTTCCTTTGCAAATCGAGCTCGATGACTATTTTAAAATCATCCATGGGTGCTACTGAGAAATCTACAAGGCCCTTCCAAGAACCAAGAGTCATCTCAACCCCTTTTGCTACTCCCTTAAGGGGTTCACCCTTGGTGTTCACGGTTTTGAACCAACCATTCTTTTCGGTGATCTTCAACCCAAGCCTCTTTGCTTTATCAGGCGTGATGAAATTGTGTGTAGCACCAGTGTCGATCATAGCCATGACAGGTTTTTCATTGATAAAGGCTTTGACATACATCAAGCATTTCTTTTCTGCAGTGCTTGCCTCTTTGCTCTTCACAGCATTTATGTGTTGGATGGATCCAACACACTCAGTTACTTGAGTTTGGGCCTCTCTTTCCTCGGCGATAGATGCCAGAGTCCTTAACTTGGGACAGTCCTTCATTTGGTGTGGTCCCTTGCACACGAAGCATCCTCCTTTGAATGAAGAAGAACAATGCATCCTCTGATGTTAAGTTGGGGATTTGAAGCGTGAGAGTAGTGAACTCCTTTACGTAGTCGCTAATCGTACTCTTGTGCTTCAACTCCTTCAACTTCTTCCTTGCTTCATAAACCACATTCTCAGGAAAGAATTGTCTTTTCAACTCCCTTTTGAAATCTTCCCATGTGGCTATGTTGCAAGTACCCTTTTCCATATCTACGCACTTTCTCCTCCACCACAAAGTAGCATTATCAGAAAGGTAGAGAGTTGCAGTACATACCATTATTGCTTCTTCGACCACCCCTTGGGCTTCGAAGTACCTCTCCATTTGCCATAGGAAATTCTTCACCTCGCGAGCATCCCTTACACCCTTGAACTCCTTTGGCTTGGGGAGATCAATCTTTGTCGTCTCCCTTATAATGGTTGGTCGAGATTTTGCCTCCTCAAACCAAACTCTAACTTCCTCAAATAGCTTTAAGAAATTCTCAAGCTTCTCTTCGATTTGGAGCATGCTTTCTTTGAAAGCATCTAATTCTCCCAACACGTGAGCCTCGAGGGTCTCCTTGTCATGTTCTATCCTTTGGAAGCGCTCATCCATAGAGGATAGAACATTTTCCAATATAGAAACTCTTTCTTCTAAGAAGTTAGAGTCCTTACCTCTAGGCTCACTTGAAGAACGGATCTTCTTGCCTCCCCATTGAGAAGAAATAGCATCCCTTCCCCTTTGAGACTCAACATGCTCCATGGTTACACTAGAAGCCATACTCACAAATCACTTGTGCTCCCTCTCGAACCTTGCTTTGATGCCAAATTGTCACGGCCTTGGACACACTCCAACGCTACTGTGCCGACACTCGGACTTACTCAACCTCTTGAGCTAAGACCAAGTCAGCCTAACACTCAATACTTAGCAAAAAAGCTAAGAATATAAGAGAACACAAGAGAAAGAAGTTTTGGTGGAAGAACACTTTATTGCTCAAGTGTTTGTTACAAATGATTCACACACCTTACACTAAGAGTGTATTTGGATGTAGGATGGAAAATGAGAGGAAAGAAAATGAGAGGAAAGAAAATAAGAGGAAAGAAAATAGAAGGAAAAGTAGATTTTTTTATATGTTGTTTGGATGAAGAGAAAATAAATGGAAAGAAAATAGAGAAAAAAATTTCATTTGTTTGGATAGAAAGAAAATTAAGAAGAGAGAAAATGAAAGTATAGTAAATTTACGTTAATACCCTTTTTATATTATATATAAATTATACATTACTAATGTATTTAAGTTATTTTTTTAAAATTAAAAAATGAGTTATTCAATTTAACGTTCAACATTTTAATATATTATTTTTATAAATATTTTTTTATTGTCTTCCTTGTTCAATGATTTTTAAATGCTATAATAAAAAAACTAACCCTATATTTTTTTGTCAAAAACTATATAATAAAATGATACACAAAAATCATAAACAACTCAAAGGAGGGTATATAAGTCATTTTGCTATTGATTCTCTTTCCTTCTCCAGTTTTTTTCGCATATCATGGGTGAAAAAAAATTAAATGGGCCCCACGCAACTTTTTTCTTTTCCATCCTCTTTTCTCTTCCATCCAAACCACATAAAACCAAGTTTTCCATTCATTTTCCGTTCAAAAGTTTTCTTTCCTTTCATTTTTCACATATCCAAACAATGTGTAACTCTCACCTCCTATTTATAGCCATTCACCTCCTCAATGGATGGTTAAAATTAGATCTAATCAATGGTCCAGATTAATCATTCAGAACTTTCTTTACAAATATCTATCTTACCACAACTTTTTAAATGTTTCTAGATTATTCCATACCACTCTTTATACTTCTATATACATCTACACTCTTCTAGAATACTCTATGACCTTCCAGAGTCTTCTAGAACCTTCTAGGATATTTCGGGACCTTCTAGGACATTCTAGAACGTTTTAGAACCATCTAGAGTATTCTCAAACACTCCAAAAAACTATACAAACACTGTTAAATCTAACTTTCTAAAAATTTACCGTGACATTTAGCTCCATTTCGCGGGTTGAAAGATTGAAATGGTGATCAACACTTTTTATATCAGTTTTGGCTCCATTTTATGGGTGGCATATATGAAATAGAGACTAAATCTATGTGGGTGATGACCAAAAAATAGTAGTACGTATTTAAGTAATAATTTTTAGAGGTGCGTATTTAGAGAAATAATATTTTTTGTTTATTTATTTTAATAAAAAAGCCAAATATATATATATATATATATATATAGATATATATATAGATATATATATATATATAATATATATATATATATATCACTTATTAATTCAGACTTGCTGTCACACATATACTAAAATGTCTACAGATAAACAAAAAAATTGTTGATAATAATAATAATAATAATAATAATAATAATAATAAGCCGTATTACATTATATTACATAATACATAGCCTCGCCAAATACAACATAAAATTAAAAAATAAATAACAAAAATAGTCGTATAACACTGTAACATAAGATTACGATACAATAAATACTTTATAAAAGGTTTTGTGTAGACTGCAAAACGGGAAAAAAAAAGTTTATCACATTTTGCGAAAAGCAAAAAATAAAAATAACTTTTAGCAAAAGTTCTATTACGCTCTCGTATTGTCGTATTTTTCACCTAGGGACCTATTTTTATTTGAGGAAAAATTTAGGGGTCAGTCATTTTGGTATTTTTTTATCATTTAATTATTAAAATAAAAGTGAGTGATTTTTTATTATTAAATATAATTTTATACCATTAAAAATATTATTAATAATTAATTAATAATTACAAAACATTAAAATTATTGACCACTAACATTCTTCTTTATCCAATTCTATTTTTCAGAAAAGAAATTTCTTTTCTTTCAGGCCATAACAACTAGCTTTGTACACAAATTAAAGTTAATGATAGACATTAACCTGGGCAATGGAAATATTTCGTTTACTTCTGGCAGAAATTCACCTATAGAATTTTATATAAAGTTGTTTTTGGATGGTTGACAGATATTATTATTTGATTTAAAAAAATAATTTATTATATATAAATAATTTAATTAAAAAATTAATTTAATTTATTAAACAGTTATTTTTATTTTTTTTTTTGTTACGTTCTTAAAATTCAGTATTTTTTATCAATTTTTCAAACGGTAATTTCAAACTTTTATTTGGATATGCTTTTTATTCATATTTTTTAATCAGATTTCTTACTTTAAAGGTATTCTTTAGTTTTTGTTTTTATTTAATTTTTTATAAATAATAAAAATTATTTAATAAATACATAATTATTCATCTTATTGTTGTAAAATAAATAAAATATATAAAATAGAGATGTATAAATAGAAGACTTTATTATTAATATAATTAGCTCAATAATTATTATATATATATATAATAATATTATATGTTGTATTGTGTATATATATACAAAGATAAGAAAAAGTATTAAAAATAAAGAGAGAGAGATTTGCATTTGATACTATCTCAATATAATAAAGATGGTTAATATTGTTATTATATATATGAGAGAGAGATTTGCATTTGATACTATCTCAATATAATAAAGATGGTTAATATTGTTATTAATATTATATGTAAAGAGTAATAGAAAATAGAATTTAAAATACTTATAAAATAAAATAGGAGAAAGAATTGTAGTAGAAATATAAGGAGAATAGTATTTGATTGTAGCATAAAGAGGGAATAGATTTCTTATTACTTGCTTCTGTGTAAGAAAGAAAAGAGAGAGTATTTGTATTTCTTGTTGTGTCCAGATGGATGCAATGCATCCCCTATTTATACACAAAAATATCACCCTTTTTCAACCTTTATTAAATACATTCTCTCTTGAGAATGTGAGCTTCACATGGAGAAATTGGCATCCACGTCCATGCTTATCACAACACTCCCCCTTGGATGACCATTTTAGGATTATTGCCTCGTTAAAACCTTACTAAAGAAAAACCCATTGGGAAAAAACCTTAGTGAAGGAAAAAGAGTACAATATCCTTTAATGATTGGGCTGCCTCATTAAAAACCTTGTCAAGAAAAACCCAATGGGAAAAAACCTGACCAAGAAAAAAAGAGTACAGTCTCCCCCTCTTGTCGACATCAGTTGATGTCTCGAAATCGGCGCATCCCAATTTCATGTACCAATCTTTCAAAGGAAGATTTTGGGAGTGACTTTGTGAACAAATCTGCCAGATTGTCACTTGAGCGGATCTGTTGGACATCAATTGTCCCTTGATTTTGAAGATCATGAGTGAAGAAGAATTTGGGAGAAATATGCTTTGTTCTATCGCCTTTAATGTATCCGCCTTTAAGTTGAGCAATGCTGCTGTATTATCTTCAAACAGTACAGTTGGAGCTATCTTATGATCAATCAGTCCACATGATGACATAATATATTGAATCAGACTCCTCAGCCAAAAACACTTGCGACTAGCTTCATGAATCGCCAGTATTTCAGCATGATTAGAGGATGTTGCAGCAATTGTCTGTTTCGTGGATCTCCAAGATATAGCTGTACCACCATATGTGAACAGGTATCCTGTTTGAGATCTCCCTTTATGTGGATCAGACAAGTATCCGGCATCTGCATAGCCAACTAGTTGTGACTTGGATCCATAGGGATAAAACAATCCCATATCAACCGTTCCATGAAGATATCGAAAAATTGTTTGATTCACTCCAATGTCTTCTGGTTGGAGAGGAACTATACCTTGCTAATAAATTCACCGCGAATGATATGTCAGGTCGCGTATTATTAGCAAGATACATTAGCGCTCCAATGGCACTAAGATATGGTACTTCAGGACCAAGGATATCTCATTTTCTTCTTTAGGACGGAATTGATCCTTTTTCACATCCAAAGATCTTACATCATTGGTGTACTTAATGGATGTGACTTATCCATATAAAATCTTTTCAAGATCCTTTCTGTGTATGTTGTTTGATGAATAAAGATCCCACCTTTTATATGCTCGATCTGCAAGCCGAGACAAAACTTAGTTTTTCCAAGATCTTTCATCTCAAACTCTTCTTTTAGAGTTTTTATAATTGTTGGAATCTCTTCAGGAGTCCCAATGATATTTAAATCATCAACGTACACAGCAATTATAATGAACCCATGCAGATTTCTTTATGAAAACACATGGGCAGATATCATCATTCTTGAATCCGTTTTTGGCCAGATACTCAGTAAGACGATTATACCACATTCGTTCAGATTGCTTTAGACCATATAAAGATCTTTGCAATTTGACTGAGTACAACCCTTGCGAATATTCATTGGATGGTTTAGATATCTTTAGTCCTTCAGGGACTTTCATATAGATA
This sequence comes from Arachis stenosperma, assembly GCF_014773155.1. Lineage (NCBI taxonomy): Eukaryota > Viridiplantae > Streptophyta > Magnoliopsida > Fabales > Fabaceae > Arachis > Arachis stenosperma. The sequence goes on from NC_080383.1 coordinate 14,171,943, forward strand.
TCCCGATCTAATAAGCCGTACAAATAGGCTGTTACCACATCCATTAAATGCATATGCAGTTTATGATATGCAGATAAACTGACCAAATAACGTAATGTTATCGCATCCACTATGGGGGAATACGTTTCTTTCTTCGTAATCTATACCAGGCCTTTGTGAAAAACCTTGTGCCACAAGTCGGGCTTTATAGCGCACAACTTCATTTTTCTCATTTCGTTTTCTCACAAATACCCACTTATATCCAGGTTTTACATCTTCAGGTGTACGGACTACGGTCCAAAGACTTCACGTTTTGCAAGTGAGTCTAATTCAGCCTTCATGGCTGCTTCCCATTTTGGCCAATCATTTCTTTGTCGACATTCTTCAACTGATCTTGGCTCAAGATCCTTACTTTCATGCATGATATCTAATGCCACATTATATGCAAATATTTCATTGACAATTGTCTTATTTCGGTCCCATTTTCTCCTGTAAGACATAATTTATTGAGATCTCATCATTTTCACAATTTTCAGGTACCTGAACGTCTTCTGGCGTTATATCAGAATTTTGGACAACTGCCGGTGTCTTTACTATGTCTTTTTCAACAGGAATCGTATTTACCTCTTTTCTCTTTCGAGGATTTTTATCTTTGGAACCGATAGGCCTACCACGCTTCTGGCGTGTATTTGCTTCTGTGGCTATTTGTCCTACTGGGACATCAATTCGAATTGGGGCATTTTCTGCCCTGCCACGCTTCTGGCGTGAATTTGCTTCAGTGGCTATTTGTCCTACTGGGACGTCAATTCGAATTGAGGCATTTTCCGCTGGTATATAAGATTTGGTTATCCTCTTTGTATCGGAAAATGCATCAGGCAATTCATTTGCTATTCTTTGCAAATGTATAATCTTTTGAACTTCTAGTTCACATTGCCCTGATCGAGGATCTAAATGCATCAACGATGATGCATTCCAATTAAGTTCCTTTTCAGGAAGCTTATTCTCTCCCCTAATGTTGGAAATTTTGATTCATCAAAATGACAATCCGCAAACCGGGCTTTAAACACATCACCAGTTTGTATCTCAAGATACCTCACTATAGAGGGAGAATCATATCCAACATATATCTCCAATTTTCTTTGGGGTCCCATTTTGGTGCGATTAGGTGGTGCAATGGGAACATATATTGCACACCCAAATATTCTTAAATGGGAAACATTTGGCTGCTGGCCAAAAGCTAATTGTAGGAGAGAATTGATGATAACTCGTTGGCCTCAAACGAATAAGTGCTGCAGCATGTAAAATAGCATGTCCCCAAACCGAGGTTGGGAGATTTGTTCTCATAAGCAAGGGTCTAGCAATTAATTGGAGGCGCTTAATAAGTGATTCTGCTAACCCATTTTGTGTGTGAACATAAGCTACTGGATGTTCAACACTTATTCCATTAGCCATACAATAAGCATCAAAAGCTTGGGAAGTAAATTCACCAGCATTATCAAGACGAATTGCTTTAATTGGATTTTCTGGAAATTGTGCTTTTAATCGAATAATTTGAGCCAGTAATCTCGCAAACGCCAGGTTGCGAGAAGATAATAAGCACACATGTGACCATCTCGAGGATGCGTCTATCAGGACCATAAAATATCTAAATGATCCACATGGTGGATGAATAGGTCCACATATATCACCTTGAATCCTTTCTAGGAATCCAGGGACTCAAATCCAATCTTTACTGGTGATGGCCTTAAAATTAACTTTCCCTGAGAACATGCAGCACAACAAAATTCACTAGTTTTAAGAATCTTCTGGTTCTTTAGTGAATGTCCATGAGAATTTTCAATAATTCTCCTCATCATGGTTGTTCCCGGATGACCCAAACGGTCGTGCCAAGTTATGAACTCATTTGAGTTAGTAAACTTCTGGTTTACAATAGCATGTGATTCAATTGCACTAATCTTGGTATAATACAACCCAGATGAAAGAGAGGGTAATTTTTCTAATATAACTTTCTTATTTGAATCATGAGTTGTGATACATAAATACTCATGATTTCCCTCATTCATCGTCTCAACATGATATCCATTTCGGCGAATATCTTTGAAACTCAACAAGTTCCTCAGAGACTTGGTAGATAATAGTGCATTATTATTATAAATTTTGTTCCTCCAGGAAACAAAATTATAGCTCTTCCGGAGCCTTCTATCACATTGCCTGAGCCAATAATAGTATTAACATATTCCTCTTTTGGCACAAGATGGGTAAATATATATCACTTTTGAAAATAGTGTGCGAACTTGCACTATCCGCAAGGCATACATCTTCATTACATATCCTTGCCATTCTTCAAAAACAAATAATAATAAATGAGTAGCATGCACAGTTAAATTGAATACTTGATCAGAATTATTTTTCTAAGAAATACTGTACATAAAATAATGTCATATACCAAAATTTTATTTTAAAATTTGACACATTTAATAATTTCAAAATTCATAAACATTAATATTTCATTATTTATGTACATCACATTGAAATTTAAATACATAGAAAATAAAACTTAACTATAAGTTCTTTACATTATTTATTTACATAGATACTTCACAATCCACATATTAAACTATTCCATCATTAATCAAATGACCAATTTCCTTCAGGGTCCTCAAAAATCAAATACATCATAATGAGTGGTGGAGTTCTCAGCATCATTTGAAACAAATTTGTTTCCTTTCCTTTGTCGTTCTTTTTCAAAGATGCCTGGTAAAGATCGACTAGGTGCCTTGGGGTACGACAGGTACGTGACCAATGGCCCTTTCCACCACAGCGGAAACACTTCTCCTCGGTTGATTTATTCTGCCCGATATTCCTTTCTTTGTCCCACTTCTGGTGATCCTCTCTTTTGAACATAATTCTTTTTCCTTCCATAATTTTTCTTGTTATTAAAAGCTTGCCATTTACCTCTTCTGGGGTAATGATTTGCCGCATTTACTTCAGGAAATGGGGCGCGCCAGCTGGGCGCGCTTCATGATTTTTTAATAACAACTCATTGTTGCGTTCGGCAACAAGAAGGCAAGAAATTAACTCAGAATATTTTTTAAACCCTTTCTCTCGATACTGCTGCTGCAGGAGCACATTCGAGGCATGGAAGGTTGAGAAAGTTTTCTCCACATATCATGATCAGTTATTTTTTCCCCACACAATTTCATTCGTGAGGTGATTCGAAACATTGCCGAATTATATTCATTTATAGATTAAAATCTTGTAAACGCAAATGCGTCCATTCATACCGGGCTTGAGGAAGTATCACCGTTTTCTGATGATTGTACTTTCTTCAAGGTCTTTCCAAAGATCTGCAGGATCTTTTGTGAGATATTCATTTTTCAATCCTTCGTCAAGATGACGACGGAAAAAAATCATGGCTTTAGCTTTATCCTTCTGGATGCATTATTGTCAACCTTAATGGTATCTCCAAGATCCATTGAATCAAGATGGATTTCAGCATCCATATCCATGATAAATAATTGTTTCCAGATATATCAAGAGCATTGAATTCAAGATGAGAGAGTTTTCGACATAATGAAAATATTACCTGAGTCTTCCTAAAGTTTGATCAGAGTCTCGTGCTGATAACGTGTTGTAAAATAAATAAAGATATAAAATAGAGATGTATAATAGAAGACTTTATTATTAATATAATTAGCTCAATAATTATTATATATATAATAATATTATATGTTGTATTGTGTATATATACAAAGATAAGAAAAAGTATTAAAAATAAAGAGAGAGAGATTTGCATTTGATACTATCTCAATAATAAAAGATGGTTAATATTGTTATTAATATTATATGTAAAGAGTAATAGAAAATAGAATTTAAAATACTTATAAAATAAAATAGGAGAAAGAATTGTAGTAGAATATAAGGAGAATAGTATTTGATTGTAGCATAAAGGGAATAGATTTTTTATTACTTGCTTCTGTGTAAGAAAGAAAAGAGAGAGTATTTGTATTTCTTGTTGTGTCCAGATGGATGCAATGCATCTCCTATTTATACACAAAAATATCACCCTTTTTCAACCTTTATTAAATACATTCTCTCTTGAGAATGTGAGCTTCACATGGAGAAATGGGCATCCACGTCCATGCTTATCACAACACTTATCACACTATTTGATGTTAAAAAAAAACAAAAAAAATAATATCATTTATGACCTTTTGTTAGTATTGCAAGTCTCGTTTCCTCTTTTCATATAAATTTTAATTTTTTTTTTAATTTTTAATTTTTCTTTTTTCGTTATTCCTATACAAACAAAAAGATGTAAGTTTTGTTTTATTTTTTTTAATACCAAACTTCACTTTTTGAAATAATATGTATACATATATTTTACGAGAATTAAATAAATAAAAAAATGAGAAAAAAAACATATCAAATTTATTGTTTAGGGATAAATGATAATACATACAAAGAATTAAATTTTTTTTAAATATAGTTATTTGATCTCTGTTTAAATCGGTTTTTTCAAAAAAATTATTTGTATAAAATAAATTAAATTTTTTATCAAACAAAATAGAGTGAACTATTAATCCGGTTCTTATCTATTTTTTAGAATGACAACGTAATCTCTTACCATAAAAATGACCTATTTTGGTTTTCGGTCTCTATCTTTTATTTCTGTGATCCAATACGGTCTCTGTGGTGTTTTTTCGTCAACTCTGAACGAAAAATGCTAACGTGTCAGGTTCAAAAATGAATAGGGGTCTAATTGTCTCTAAATTTAAATTAATTAGGGGTTTATTTGTCTCTATTCTTTAAATAATATTTTTTTAAAATTTTTTATTCATTATATTAATATTCTTTTTTTAGTAAATTATTGAATATATAATATAATAAGTATAAATTTAATTAATAAATTATTTAAATTTAAAAATATCATTTATTATGAATAATTCTCAAATATGATTTTTAAATATATATAAATAATAAATATTAAAATTCGGTTAATACATTAATAATAATAATCAATCCTATGATATACTATTAGTATTATGATCTAAATAATTTTCACAATAAAATAGAAACTAATGAACACATTATTTGATATATTGTAACATTTTTTTGAGTAATAACAAATTTAATTTTTTTATCTCTTTAAACTAAATTAATAATTCTATTTGTTATCTTAGCACTAAAATACACTATGAGTAGGCTATTAATAGTCTAATACTAAATGAAATAAAACATAATATATATTATGGAGACCATTTATAAACTCAGCAAACTCAAAACATCAATAATATTATTAATCTATGAATAATATTTTGAATAAAATATATGTAACATTTAATTAAATTTTATTATAAATAAAATTTTAGTTAATCCACATTATTCTTGATAAATTTTTATGGATCTATACCTTATGAAAATATGTATTACTGATAGATTAATAATATTATTGATGCTTTGAGTTTATTGAGTTTATAAATGGTCTTCATAATATATATTATGTTTTATTTTATTTAGTATGAATAGCCTACTCATGGTATATTTTAGTGCAAAGATATCAAATAGAATTATTAATTTAGTTTAAAGAGAGAAAAATTAAAAAAAATATTATATATCAAATAATGTGTTTATTATTTTTTATTTTACTGTAAAAATTATCTAGCTATAATACTAATATTATATTATAAGATTATTATTATTATTAATATATTAACCGTATTTTAAAATTTATTATTTATACATTTAAAAATTATATTTAAAAATTATTTATTTAATTTCATAATAAATAATATTTTTAAATTTAAATAATTTATTAATTAGTTTGTATTTAGAATACTATATATTCAATAATGTATTAAAAAAATATTAATATAATGAATCAATTTTTTTAAAAAAATATTATTTAAAGAATAGGACAAATAAACTCCTAATCAATTTAAATTTAGAAATAATTATATTCTTGTCTATTTTTGAACTTGATATGTTAACATTTTCAGTTTAAAGTTGACGAAAAAATACTCACAAAAATCACATTAGGTCACAAAAATAAAAAACATAGATCAAAGTAGGTTATTTTTATAGTAAAAAATTACATTGTTATTTTAAAAAATAAACAGAAACTGAATTGATAGTTCACTATATATATATATATATATATATATCAGATGTTAGTCATCTAAAAATAATTTTATATAAAATTGAGTGCAGGTGAATTTCTCCATTTTCTTACAGATGTAACAAACAAATTTATCCCCACCGCCCAAAATAACTTGATGTGTTCACCTTTGACCGACAGGGTAGAGTGGCAGCACGTGGTTGCCACGCGATGTAATTACAGCCGCAGTATGCGGTCAAAATGCGTAGCCAACTTGGAACTTGCATCACAGAAACATGGAAATGGGAATGAGACAAAGCCCATTATCCATTTATAACGCCAATCTGGCAACGAGCTCCATCTCCTTATGGACCTTATCTTTTTTTAGTACCCCACTTTTATCTTTAATTTTTATATATTTTTAAATATTAATGATGGTGATAAGATTAAACTTGTCCACTTAATTATTCATCCTAGTGTCTTTATACTAGTTGTGATTATCATTAGAAACAAAATTTTGATCTTCTAAAATTTGAATTTTATTTTAGAGAATAAAGTGTGATATTTTATTATTAATTTTATAAGTAAAACAAAAAATAAATATAAAATAAAAACTATTCAAAATTAAAAGATTATACTTTATTCTCTAAAATAAAATTTAAACTTTAAAAAATTCAAATTCTGAAAAGAAAGGCTCTACATTAACTTTTTCTTTTTGGGATAAGAAATATATTGACTAATTATAATTTAGAGGTGATTATTAAATTAATATTTAAAAAATTCAAATAGTGATTAAATAGTATTTAAAAAATATTATTGATAAATTTTTTTAAATAATTTAAAAATATGATAAAAATAATTAAACGTTAATTATTCTCATTTTTGTTAATAGAAAATGTTAAATTGACTAATAGAGTATATCACATAATATTTTTTAGCTCTCATTAGTTACTGCTAATAATTTTTTTCTTTTATTTTTTACTTTTTTTTGTATTTTTTACTATAAAAGATGTCTCATTTTTATTAACATTAACCTCATCAACATCAAAATTATTTTTTTTAATGAATTTATCATAAATACAAATAATATTTTTTATTTTTTAGAATTATACTAATAAACACAAACACAACAATATCAAAATTTAAATTCAAATATGAATCCAATAAGATAAAACAATCAATTTCAATATCAAAACTACAATTATCATTAAAAAAATCAAAGAAAAAGAATGAAAAAGAGATAAAAATAGATCAATTCACTGAGAAAATGAAAATAAAAAAAATAACATGAAAAAGATAATGAAAATCAATGAATTGAACACTGTAATAGAATTCCGAAAAAGAGGACGGCGGAAATGTTGGCTAGATGAAGGCGGTAAAACCTGAAAAAAAGACAAATTTATTCAATGAAAGAGACGAAGTCATGGAGACGAAACGACGATGTTAGAAAAAAGGACTCGCAAAGATAAACTCGGCGAAATAGAGAGACTGAGCATCGAAAACGCAGAGACGAAATGGCAGCAGACAGAGTTTCGACAAAATTTAAAGCAGGGAATCACAGACATCTATAACTCTATATAAGTGTGTAGGTTGTTGGCTTAATAAAAAAGAAAATGATGAGTAATGACTAATGAATGATAAAAATGATGGATGGCTATAGAGTGTGTGGTGTGCTTTTATCAATTTGAAAAAAAGGAGACAAAAAAAAAAGAAAGATTAGGTTAGGGTTTTTTATTTAAGAATTTTTTGTGTATTAGTTTAAAATAACTAGAAATATTTTGTAATTATTATTTTAAAATAATTAAAATTTTCATGTAATTATAAACTTCAATAAAGTATGTTATATCATCTCTTTAGTTAGTCATTTCAATATTTTTTATTAACGAAAATGAAAATAATTGACGTTTGATCACTTTCTCAAATTTTCTAATTATTCAAAAATTATTTTATTAATAACAACATTTAAATACTATTTTATTAACATCAAAATCTTTTAAATACCAATTTAATATTTACCTCTTATAACTTATTTACTATTAAATGAAATATAAAATTAATATCTGATCTCATTCATATTTGTTCTTTACTTCTTTTTATCCATTATCATCATTTGTATTTGCAAATCGAACCCATAATTTGATAATTGTGTCCAGGGGCGGAGCTAGATAAAATATTAGAGGGGGGCCAAAAATATTTATACAATAAACTAAGACTAAAATAAAATTTTAAGGGGGACTAAATTGAAATTTACATATAATTTACATGTAAAAAATTAAAATTAGGGGGGCCATCGCCCCCCTTTCTCACCACCCGGCTCCGCCCCTGATTGTGTCTTGTATCTCCATTCGGCCTTTTTCTGTTAGCGTTTGCTATAGTACCCAATATCTAATTGACAAAAAGTTTATATAATTAATATTTAATTTAAAAATATAAAAATTAATAAATTTTAAATATAAAATAAATTAAAAAATTAGACATCAAATTAAAGACACTATAAAATGGGCCACAAAAAATTGTCATTGTTTTAGAAGCTCACACCTCACAATGTATTTTACATTTTACTACCTCTTTTTACCCCTAAAAAGGCACAAGACAACATCCACTGGATTCTATATATACCAACCATATCTGTTTTTATTAGATATTGATTGATATGTGAAAACAAGAAATTGCAAAGATGAAGCATTCTTTATTAAATTTATTCATGGAGACCTTTCCAGCAAAATGGAGACAGAAAATTCTACAAATTTAGTTTGTTAAAGTGCTTTTAGGTACGTACGTAGTGTCATTTTGTTCAGATGAGCAAGGATTGGAACAAAGAATTAGGTTAGCTCAAATTGTTTAAAAAACTGATTTTGACTTTGATTGTAAAAATTGAACTAAATTCAAATAAAGATATGACAAATTGTCCAATTCCCCAGCTACTTGCCTATTTTGCTTTTGGTATGCTTCTTAAATAGTAACATAATTTATTGACATTGTTTATGACTAACGATTTTCATGAATGGGAAACTTTATTTGGATATTTTTGCCGTCCCATAACGTCAATTGGGCAGCTTATGTTGTATTAGGAGGTGGTAGGGGATTAGGAATAATTGTGGCATCATGGGAAACTAGATTCCCCTTGTTCAAACATTGTTGTATTCGTACAACGTACAACTTTGCTGTTTAACTTATTTTCTACTGTAGATGAAAGTGGTTAGATGCAACCTATCAATTTCTTTAGAATGTGTAAAACTATAGGATTAAGGATTTTAAAAAATAACAAAATTTATATATAATACACAAAACGCTTTAAATTATTTAAAAGAATGAATATAAACTACTGATTAATTTTATCATGTATTACTCTCGTATCCCACCGCCACCATATTGAATTCCCTCGGTCATATATTTTAATATGAACTTATTTATTTATTTTCATAAATAGTGTATGTATGCATCGAATCTAATTTCTCATTTTACGTAATGAAATTTAAAATGATATTCTATTCCATAGCGTGGTGACTTTTAAATTCCTCGTCCGTGTTGTGTTTCCCCTTGCCCCCTACTCCCCCTTTTTCTATTCAAAATTCCACAAAAACTCTTTCCCTCTCTTTATCCATATAAAGACTCATTCATTTACCTTCTTAGTAGTATCTCAAATTCTATCACTAACATTTTCTAACTCTATCATAGCACCATTTTTATTATTCTCATCTTCCCAAAATGGTTGATTTAGAGTGGAAATCAAAGATGGCAAGGTCCAAAATCAACGTGCATGATCCCAAATCTCCAAAACTCGCCGTTTCAGACAAACCCGTCCTTCAGCCAAACCTACCCGCTTTGCAACTACCTCTTACACCAAACGACATCAAAACAGCGTCGTTTCCCCTTTGTGAAGCTTACGACAACTATCTCCGCCTCCCTCAGCTCCGAACACTCTGGGACTCAAACAACTTCCCAAACTGGGCCCATGAGCCCATCATGAAGCCCGCCCTCAACGGTCTCGAGATCACGTTCCGCTTCATCTCAACCGTTTTGTCGGACCCAAGGCCGTACGCGAACAAACGCGAGTGGGCCCGCAGGCTCGAGTCCTTGGCCAAGGCCCAGGTACAGCTCATCTCCACGCTCTGCAAAGACCAGGAAGAAAGCCCGGAGACATGTGGTGAAGTTCCGGTAAGGGACGTCAGCAGTAGCGGTTACAGAAGCTATAGCGAGGCTAGTTTGCTTCCAAGGCTCGCCACGTGGCACAGATCCAAAGATGTAGCTCAGAGGATCCTCGCCACCGTGGAAGCTGAGATGACGAGATGTTCGTACACTTTAGGCTTGGGCGAACCGAACCTCACCGGAAAACCGATCCTCCGTTACGACGCGGTTTGCATGCCAAACGAGCTTCACTCTCTCGAAACGACGCCATTTGACCACGTCGAGAACTTCGAGAATTTGAATCTCCACGCAACGCACCAGATTGTAGAGTCCTGGTCACGCGCCGCGCGCGTGCTGCTCGAGAGTGTTGCGGAGTCGGTCGAAGGAAGAAGGTTTGAGAAGGCGGCGAGGGAGTGCTACGCGGTGGAGCGGATCTGGAAGCTTCTATCGGAGATCGAGGACCTTCACTTATTGATGGATCCGAACGATTTCATGAAGCTGAAGAAGCAGATCGCGATTCGGGGTTTCGGCGATACGGCGGCGTTTTGCTTCCGATCGAAGGAGCTTGTGGAGGTGGCGAAGATTTGTAGGGAGATGAAGAGGATGATACCGGGGATATTGGAGGTGGAGGTTGATCCGAAGGGAGGGCCGGGTATGGTGGAGGCGGCGATGAGGATTTACGCGGAGAAGAAGGCGGAGGGTGTGGTTGAGGTGCTGCAAGCAATGCTGGGGATAGAGGCGGCGATGAAGAGATTCTTCTACGATTACAAGCAGGTTGTAGCGGCGGTGATGGGAAGCGCGGAGGCTGGCGGGAACCGAGTTGATTCAGGTGACTCGCTAAGTCAGATATTCTTGGAGCCAACGTATTTTCCGAGCCTCGATGCGGCAAAGACGTTCCTGGGATATTATTGGGATAATCACGAAAATACCCTTACTTGGCACTAATATTTGAATGACCCTATCAATTAAAAAAAATATATTTTTCCTTGTAAAATGGTTGTTGTAACAACCATCTCTCCTGTAAAATATTTAACTATTTTTTGGATTATTTACATTCACATGGTTCTTTGAGTTTTTTAATAGGAAAAAATATTTTTTAATTTTTAAAATTTGTCAAAAATTTAAAAATTATTCTTAAATTTTATTTTGATTTAATTTTATTCTAAACATTTGTTATTTGTATCTGTTCCATCCTAAGTACGCCGAGGTATATAACTTCCGGGTGGGCACTTGAATCCTAGGTCGAGATATACGTCGTTTCGGGGCAGCGTTGCGAATTAACCTTGGCCATTTGAAACACGGCGGGAGAGCACCTGTATAAAGCACTCCGACGCTCAAGTAAGTATGTGAGTTATAAAAGAATAAAGAATAATAAGTAAAAATGAGTTCTGTGACCTCTTTCTCCTGAGCTATTGGAGTTTGGTTTTATAGATGAATGTCGTGTTGTGCATTGCCTGTTTGTTCTAATATTAGGGGCTCAGATGGTGAGTTCCGTTGTTGTTAATAACGGCTAGGAAATAGTGTTTGACCTGTATGATTTCGGTCAAGTGGTTGCTTCAATTGAGTGTTGGCTTCCGGATTTTAAGGTCGGTTTCGATTCTGATCTCATCTCTGAGTTTATAGGGTACACATCATAGCCCCCAAGCTTGTCTGTCTCTGTGTCTTAAGTGGCAGGCAAGCTTTTTTTGTAATTTTTGTTTTGTTGATTGTTCGAAGTTGGGCTCTAGTTGTTGGACTTATCCTTATGGAAAAAGGTCAAGGGGAGTCAAAAGGTTTTCTTGCTTTGCTTGGCGCGCTGCGATTAATGCGCTTCTTATTCGTTTGGTTTTTCGAGGTTTGTAGCAGTTAAGTTTCGGTTTATCCACTAAGTTAGTGGGTTTGGTAATAGCATTTGATTTCTTGTTTTGGGACTGGTGCTTTGTTTCTTCATCTTCTGTCACTCATACCCTCGACTATGACTTCGAAAGGTTAGTTCTTCCGTCTGCACTCGTTCTTTGTTTTTGTTTTGTTATGGCGAGGGAGAAAGATAAGAAAACGGCTGTGGAGGAGAAGAAAAATAACCCATACCACTGGGTTCATGATGATGTGAAAACTCGATCGTCTTCATATGTTGATTCTGCGTCCTTGCATGAATTCGAGGGTTTGAAGATCGTGAAAGAAGGTTCTGGTATAGGTGTTGAGTTACTGCCTTGTTTGAGTGAGGATAGGGTATTTGAGAGGAGAGGGGATTGGGAGCATTTTTATATGTATACGCCTTACTTGTTGGAGTTAGGTGTTAAATTTCCCTTTTATGCTTTCGAATGTGACGTCCTTACTCAATTGAACTGTGCGCCATCTCAGCTACACCCTAATTCGTGGGTGTTTCTTCGTGCTTTTGAGTGTCTGATAGAATTCTTGTCTTTTCCTTGTTCCCTTTCTTTATTCTTCTCACTGTTTCAGTCTAAGGGGGTTAGGAGAGGGCAATGGGTGTATTTGAGTAGCTTTCCCGGTTGTTCTCTCTTCTTACTTTATAAATCTTCTTTCAAAAATTTTAAATCTTTGTTTGTGAAAGTCCGGTCGAAGGAGGCCGAGTACCCTTTTTATCTTGATGACGAGCTTATAGAGAGGTTTCCGTTGTATTGGTGTTCGGAACCTTGCCAAATCCTTGAGGCTATTGAGCGGAGCGTGGATGAGGAATGTTTGTTAGAATTTTTAATAAAGTGTTTTGCTGATGGTGTGTGTTTGTCTATACCCGAACTCCTTCGTTTACATGATGCTGGTGATAGTGAGGGTCTGAGGTCTTATATAGGTAATGATGTTGTTGTTTTCTTGTTATTTATTTTCTTTATTTATCTGACTGATGATCTTTGTGTAGGTGGGCGAGCTCCTTTGCTTGATCCTTCTAAATTTCAATCATTCTTAAAGAAGAAAAAGGAAAAAGATGCTCGTGTTTCTGGGGTTGTCAAGGAGGCTGGTGGGGAGGCTGCTCAATCCGCCGCTCAGCCTACTTCATCATTCAAGAGAAAAAGGGTGGAAACTGACCAGTCCCTTGAGGTTATTTCTGAGGGTGAGAAGGACGATGCTGGTAGCGGTAGATCTGTGTTTGATCGCCAGAGGTGGCTGCATGGGTTCATTCCTGGGACGAACACACACTCTTTGTGGAGTAATCAATTTCCCATTGCCGAGCTCTCAGATAGGGTTTCTCAATACCCTGGCGATATGCTCATGACTCGCCGTATTGGTATGGAGGGCATAGGAAAATTTATTCAGGTTAGTTTTTTGCGTTATGATCGGCTTTCTATCTTTTATTTCTGATTTCACCCTTGTTCATATTTTTCGTGTGCTTGTAGATCGTTGCCTCGCGTCTTATGTGTGTCGGCCGAACGACGGAACTGGTTGGGGCTGAGCATCAGGTCACTGCCGGGAGGGTCGCTGAACTAGAGAAGTTATTGAAGGAAAAGGATGTGGCTATAGAGAGAGTTCTGAAGGAGAGGGATGAGGTGGCCACTAAGATGAAGTCGTCTGAAGACGAAGTCACCCGTCTCAGAGACCAGATCCGACTTCTGCAATCTGAGATTAAGGATAGTGATTTGGCTAAAGGGCAGTTGACTTCCCGAGTTCATGAGTTAGAGGAGTTGGGGATGGAAATGTTTGCTTCAAGCTTTAACCGGGCTGTTAGTCAAATTGCAGCCTTGGCACTTGAGTTTGATTGTGCTCGGCTGGATGTGACAAAAAATCGTGATTGATGGAAAGCTGGTGGTAGATGGCACGGCGGAGGATCATGATGAGAACGTCCCACCTACCTGACATGTTTGTCTTCTTTAGACATATTTCATTTTTTGTTTGTAATTATAACTCTTGTTTTGCCGAGCTATGGTCGGTTTGATATTTTGTGAACACTTGGTTCTTGTTTTGACTTAAGTTATGTGTTGACCGTGGTTAGGTCACATTAATGATATGATTATTTTGACAGAATGGTATATTGAACGGTAGTGTAAGATAGGTGAATATTGAACAGTAGTGTAAGATAGGTGAACAAATAATTGGTTGCATTTGTTTGATTTAGGCGTCCGGCCTCATTAAAACCCTCCTTAGGTAAAAACCCATTTTGGGATAAAAAATCTCTAAGGGGGAAAAAGAGTGCCTTCATTCGCATAATATACAACTTTATGATCTGTACAACTTTAGTGAAGAAATGTTTCAATTCCCTGAAATTGGACTGTCCTGTAATGTTTGTAGTTGGTAAGCCCCCATTCCGAGCACTTTGGACACCCGGAACGATCCCTCCCAGTTTGCTGCGAGCTTTCCATGTGAAATTGGTCGTCTGGCTTCTTCTGTTCGTCTGAGGACTAGGTCGCCTTCCTCGAATGTCTTTGGCACCACTTTCTTATTATGCCTTCTTTCTGTCAGTTGTTTCCGGGCTCTTTGTTTGATGGGGGCTATTTCCTTGTCCTCTTTTGCGAGGTCAGGCTCGGCGTTTCTTGCGTTTGTATTATGTAGTTCGTCATATAGTTCAGCTCTTAATGTGGGGATGCCGACTTCTACCGGGATTAGTGCCTCCGAGCCATAGACTAGTTTGAAAGGTGTCTCGCCCGTGGTGGTTTGTACTGTGGTGTTGTAGCTCCATAATACTTCTGGAATTAGCTCCGCCCATTCTCCCTTTGCATTATCGAGTTTTTTCTTTAGTGCCTACAGTATAACTCGGTTAGCAGACTCGGCTTGCCCATTTGTTTGTGGGTGTTCGACCGAGCTAAAATGATGCTGTATATTAAAGTTATTTAGAAATGAACCGAGCTTATTATCTGTGAATTGCCTACCATTGTCTGATATTATTTCCTTTGGTATTCCAAATCGACATATGATATTTTTCCAAATGAAAGATCGTACCTTTTCGGCCGTTATTCTCGCCAATGGCTGTGCCTCTATCCATTTGGAGAAATAGTCTATTGATACTAGGAGAAATTTTACCTGGCCTGATGCTATTGGAAATGGGCCGAGTATGTCGAGCCCCCATCTGTGAAAAGGCCAGCTTACCTCCATGCTGTGTAATACTTCGGCCGGCTTTGTAGAGATGGCGGCATGCTTCTGGCATTTGTCACATGTTTTGACTTTCGTTATGCAATCTCTTTTCATGGTCGGCCAATAATATCCTGTTCGGACGATCTTTGCGGCAAGAGCTCATCCTCCGATGTGGTTTCCACATACGTCCTCATAAACTTTGTCCATTACTTCTTTTGCCTCTTCTTCATTTAGGCATTTTAGCAATGGTTGTGAGAAACCATGCCTATATAGTTCTTCTGTTATGTTTGTGCAGAGACTTGCTTTTCGTCTGAAGTGTTGTGGGTTGAGCTCATCTCTGGGTATGATACCTGCATTGATGTACTCAAGGAAAGGTGTTCTCCAGTCGCGGAGGTGGTTAATGTTTGTTATAGATAATAGTTCAATGCTGGGTTTTTTAAGTGTGAGTTGTGATAATGCCGATGTTTGTGTGTCTGGCCTAGTGGCGGCAAGTTTGGATAATATGTCTGCCCTAACATTTTTTTCTCTATGCACATGTAGAATAATGAACGAACTGAACTTTGAAATGAGATCCTTTGCTATGAGCCAATATCACTCTAGCAAGGGATCTTTTACCTGAAACTCTCCTCGGATTTGTTGAACCACCAAGAGGGAATCACAAAAAGCTGTCAGGCTTTGTACTTGGAGGCTCAGGGCGAGCTTGAGTCCTGCTATGAGGGCCTCATATTTGGCCTGATTGTTGCTTGCCAGGAAGTGAAACTGAAGGGACTGCTCGGCCACCACTTTGTCCCCTTCTTTCAGGATTATCCCTGCTCCGCTTCCTCCTTGGCTGGATGCCCCATCAATGTGTAACTCCCAATGTTTATTGTTCTCGTCCGGGGTTAGTTCTAAGATGAAGTCTGCGAGGACCTGTGCTTTCAATGCTGACCTTGGTTGAAATTGGATATCGAATTCCGAGAGCTCGATAGACAATTTGGTCAGACGTCCAGCCAGTTTTGGTTTTGTCAGTATTTGTCTTAATGGTTGGTTCGTCCGCACTATTACTGTGTGGCTCTGGAAGTAGTGTCTGAGTCTTCTTGCTGTTGTCACAAGTGTTAATGCTAGTTGTTCTATCTTCGGATACCTTTGTTCTGCTGATTGCATGACTCTATTGACGAAGTATACCGGTTGTTGTGTTTTTTCTGTCTCAATAACTAAAACTGAGCTTATAGAATGGTTAGAAATTGATAAGTACAAATATAAAGGTTTACCGACTTCTGGTCTTTACAGCACTGGTGGTGACGACAAAATTGTTTTGAGCTTGGCGAACGCTTTCTCGCATTCCTCTGTCCGTTGGAACTTTTTATTCTTTGTTATTGCTTGGAAAAAGTGGTATGATCGGCTTGATGCTGATGGTAGGAACCGGGATAGCGCTGCTACTTTTCCTTCCAATTGTTGTACTTCTTTTATTGTTTTAGGGCTCGTCATATTAAGTATTGCTTCGTATTTTTCAGGATTCGCTTTGATTCCTTGTGAAGTTAGCATAAATCCGAGGAATTTGCCTCCTTGCACCCTAAAAGCATATTTTTCTGGGTTGAGTCTCATCTTGTATGCTCTTATATGTGCAAATATCTCTTTTAGGTCTTCGTAGTGTGATTTTTCCTGGGTGGTCTTGGCGACTATATCGTCGACATAGATCTCCATGTTACGACCTATTTGGTGATGGAATACTTTGTCCATCAGCCGTTGATAAGTTGCGCCTGCATTCTTTAGACCAAATGGCATTACTCTATAACAAAAATTTCCATGTTCAGTTATAAATGCTATTTTGCTTTGGTCTTCTGGATGCATGAGTATCTGGTTGTAGCCAGAGTATGCATCCATGAAGCTCAAGCTTTTGAAACCTGATGCATTGTCTACAAGTTTATCAATGCAGGGTAAAGGATAGGCATCCTTGGGGCATGCCTTATTTAAATCTGTAAAGTCGACATACATGCGCCATTTACCTGAGCTTTTCCTTACCATTACCACGTTCGAGAGCCATGTGGTGAATCTGATTTCTTTGATGAAATTGGCTTTAAGAAGTTTTTTGGTTTCTTTTAGTGCTGCCTTTGATTTTTTTGCTCCGAGATTCCTCTTCTTCTGAGCTACAGGTCGGCTTGTTCTGTCGGTGGCGAGTTTATGGCAGATGATGTTTGGATCTATTCCTGGCATGTCTGCCGGAGTCCAAGCGAATAGATCGGCGTTGTCTTGTGATACTTTTATGAGCTCGGACCTTTCTTTTCCTTGTAAGGCTTGACCGATGTATGTTGCTTGTTCTGGCTTGGCAGTCAATGAAACTTTCTGAAGTTCATCCGTTGGTTGAGGTCTTTCGTCAGTGTCCATTCGGGGATCAAGCTCGGCCAGGGTTAGGACTTCGTTTTGACTGTGGATCGCTTTGACTTCTTGTTGATGCTTTTCTTTTCTCTCTGACTTCTTCAGGCTTGCGTTGTAGCACTGCCGAGCTTGTTGGTGATCCGAGTGGAGCGTTGCTATCCTTCCGTCCTGTGCTTGAAATTTAACACATAGATGAAAGGTGGACACTACTGCCCTGAACATGTTCAGAGCAGGTCTTCTGAGAATAATATTGTAAGGACTTGGGCAATCAACTACCAGGTATTGTAAGTCAATAGTTTTTTATAATGAGTCTTCTCCTATAATCTTCTTTAGCCATATATATCCTTTGATGGGGACCCTTTCTCCAGAGAAACCTACTAGTTCTCTGGATGAGGGTTGTATAAGTTTTTCAGATAATTTCATTTCTAGAAAAGTGGAATAGAAAAGTACATCTGCACTGCTACCTGGGTCTAAAAGGACTTTTCTTACCAATAACTCACCTGTTTGGATAGAGATTACCACTGGGTCATCTAGGTTTGGTGCTACCGAGCATATGTTTGTCTGGCTGAAGGTGATTTGGAGGTCAGACTTGTCTTTATTTTGTGGCGTTGTTCCTTCGATTGCCAACATTGCGCGGTAGCTTCTTTTTCTTGCTGAGGTTGTTGTACCTCCGCTGGCAAACCCTCCGGAAATGCAATTTATAATGCCTTTTGGTGGTGCATTATTTGACCATTTATTGTCCTCCTTGCTTCCTGAGGTCTGTTGGCATTCTTCTCTGTCTCGGTTGTTTTTTTTTATGTTTTCTTCTTTCAATATATTTGTCCAGAAGGCCTTGCCAAGCTAATCTTTCTAGTAGATCTTTAGCTATGACGCACTCATCGGTTGTATGTCCGTACTTCTGATGGAAAGCGCAGTGTTTACTTCTGTCGATGAATCGTTGGTCTTGATAGCTTCCTGCTCTTGCCGGAGGTTTTATAATTTTGGCATTGAGTATTTCTTTGATTATCTCTCCCTCTTTGTGTTGAACCTGGTGTAACTGTCAAACTTTGGTGTGAGCTTAAAGGGTTTCCTGGAGTCTTTGTGGTCGGCCGACCTTATTGTTCGGCTTTCCTCCCTTCTGGGTTGCCTTCTTTCTGCTTTTTTGGCTTCATAGAGTTCCTCGATCTCCATTTGTCCAGCCGCTCTTTCTCGAAATTCTTCTAATATTTTCGGTTTTATTACCGCGATTGTTTCTCTAAACTTCCCGGGTTTGAAACCGGCCTTGAGGGCGTGTAGGTGGACAGTAGGGTCCAAGTCTGGTATCTCCATAGTGGCCTCTGTGAATCTCGTTATATAGTCTTTTAAGCTTTCTTGTGGACCCTGGCGGATGGTTCCTAGGTAGTCTGATCTGTGCACATATATCTGTGCTGCCGCGAAGTAGTCGATGAAGGACTTCGCCAACTCCTCAAATGAAGAGATTGATCCTTCGGGTAATTTTGAAAACCAAAGTAATGCAGCTCCATCAAGTGTGGGAAAAGCCCTGCAAAGCACGGGTTCATTGTTAGGGCCATTAAAGAACATCATAGATTGGAATTTCTTAATGTGAGCCCGGGGGTCACCAATCCCCTTATACGACTCAAGGAAAGAGGGCAGTGTGAAATTCTTCGGCATCTAATAGTTGGTGATTTCCTCAGAGAACATGTTTTCCAAAGTTAACTTCTCCTTTGGTGGGTTGACGCTCAGTAGGTCTGCGTTGTCTTTGCCTGGGCCCTTGGGGCCGTTCTCCTCGTGTTTTTCGGCGTTGTTTCGAGTGGACATCTCAGCGAGTCTTTGGACTTCAGCTTGCAGTTCTGCCATCTGGGCCAGGAGCTCGGCCTGAGTGATTTAGTGAACTCCATTATTGACCATACTGGAGAGTTGAGAAACCCTGCACAAAGGAGATACAAAGTGCAATATGAAGTAAAAAGGTGGGGTTAGATTAACTCTCGGGCCCCACGGTGGGCACCAAATGTTCCGTCCTGAGTACGCCGAGGTATATAGCTTTCGGGTGGGCACTTGAATCATAGGTCGAGATATACGTCGTCTCGGGGCAGCGTTGTGGATTAACCTCGGCCCTCTGAAACACGGCGGGGGAGCACCTGCACAAAGCACTCCAACGCTCAAGTAAGTATGTGAGTTATAAAGGAATAAAGAATAATAAGTGAGAATGAGTTCTGTGACCTCTTTCTCCTGGGCTATTGGAGTTTGGTTTTATAGATGAATGTCGTGTTGTGCATTGTTTGTTTGTTCCGATATTAGGGGCTCAGATGGTGAGTTCCGCTGCTGTTAATAACGGCTAGGGGATAGTGCTTGACCTGTGTGATTTCGGTCAAGTGGTTGCTTCAATTGAGTGTTGGTTTCCGGATTTTAAGGTCAATTTCGATTCTGATCTCATCTCCGAGTTTTTAGGGTTAATCTAGTAATAATACATAACAACTATTTTTTGGTTTGCTTGTATTAATGGTTATTTTTGTAAAATTGTTGTTGAATTAATTTTGAGGTTTTTTGAAAAATTAGCCGCTAAGAGTATGGTATATTTGATGAAAATAAAAAATTTTTGAGACAAAATTGAAATAAAATAAAACTTGAAAATATTTTTAAAACTTTAAACAAATTTTAACGATAAAAAATATATTTTATCTTTTTTTAATAAATAAAATAATTGATATTCACTCTTTTAAACGTTATAAAATTTTGTTTAATATTATAAACAGTCATCAACAATTTTGCAGACAGAGACTATTTCGTAGTCAATGATTTTGCAATACAAGAACAATGCAATGTGTAGTTTATGCTAGCGCAATAGAGAAAAAGAGATTCTCGCTCAATCATTTGTTTAGTTTGCAACTTGTTAGAATTGAAAGAAAAAAAGAGAAAGAGGAAAGAAGGCAGAAAAAAAATTTTGTCGCAGTGATTCGGAGTAAAAATATCAATCGTTTAAATGAAGGCAGACATATCATGAACCACATTGATGACCAGGTTAGAATTTAAATTACTTTTTTGTTTATTATATTATAATTGTTAGTTAGTTATTTAATAGTTATAAGTTTAGGATAAGTTTAATATATTAGGGAAGAGGAATGTTAGAGGACCAGCTAAATTTATTATTTTTTATTAATAGTTAGTTATCAATATTTAAAATTGTGGATTAAAAGTATATTATTGGATTATTAGACTAAAAAAAATTAGATTGATAGCTAAAAGTGATGGTCAAAAATAATAAATTCTTCTTATTCTCTAACATCAAATGAAATACAACAATACCCGATTTTTTGAACATACTTAATTCCAAGCATGCTCATATCAACCAAAATCAAATTTTTAAGCACTGTCAATGAATGCAATCGCCAAATATACATAACAATGAAATCACTGCATTCAAAATGTGTGCACCATCATCTTTTTGTGATATTGTTGCATTCGGATAAACAACACTCACTAGCCATTTGGATAAATTGTCTTTGAGAGAAAAAAGAAAGAATAGATGAAAGATAAAATTTATTGTAAGGATATGATACATATAGCAATCCTTCGTGATAAGTTCACATACAATTTTGCACATAGCACATACACTATAGCGTTCTCACATGATTACATTGCCAACGGCTGCACAATAGTGACGTCCACCTCTATTGCGCTGGTAGCATTTGTGTTATAGTGTTTTTAGGTTATTTTGCAGTTTATGCCTGCACTATAATTTGATTGCGAAATTGTCAGTAAATATTAAAAAAAAGTAAAAAAAAAATACTTAAAAGAGTAAATATAAATTTTTATTTATTAAAAAAAAAACTGGTTCTTTACACTTCTTTTCTCACATAATTAAATGGGTTATTATTATTTTTTTAAACAAAGAAAACTCAATACAACTAGGTGGAGCAACGAAAGAACATGATACAACAAACAGTAAAAATATAGGATATAATACGTTGTCATCTCTGACATTGTTATCAACAACCAAATGGGTCAACACCACTCCACTCCCTGTAACTCAAAAACGACCTATTCTTGACTTCCTCAACACCTGTCTCTGAATTCTGAAAAATTTTGCTATTAAGTTCAAACCAAATATTCTAAATAACCACAGAAAACCCTATCAGCCACTTATTTCGCTCAATGTTTTTGCCTGCCACTTTAATCCAACTCTCAAAGGGCTCTTTGACGGTTTCCAAAATAGTTCAAACTCTATCAGCACACGTCAACCGAGCACACCACACCTACTATGTAAACTCATAGCCAAGAAATAAATGATGCACAAATTTTATATCTTTTTTATACAAAACACAGATATTATCACTATGATGAATAATTCTTAGTCTACTAGATCTCTCTTTAGTATTGATCCTACCTACTGGAACAAATCATACAAATAGCTTGACTCTTGGAGGAACTAATCCTTTCCATATAGTATTAGTGAAACTATAATTTGTGATGTCTTTCGATAGAGTCTCTTTCTGCAATACCTGCATAAATGAATTAGTAAAAAAAAATACCTGTCCTGTCAAATTTTTATACAACTGTATCCTCTCTACCAGTTGACAATCTAACTGGCCGTATCTGGTCATGAAGTTGGTTGAGAAGCTCTAACTCCCATTGGAATAAATCTCTCCTCCAATGAAAGTTCCATATCTACTCTAACCTATCCCAGAACCCACAGTCCTTTATGATAGATCCTTGTTGGTTTGAAACAAAGAAGAGTCTTGAAAAACTCTCTTTCAAGGAGCCACTTTGTAACTAAACATCTTCCCAAAAATGAATACATCATCTGTCTCCTACCTTTATAGACAACCCACTGATCATCTTATCTCTTATTTGTTGCTCTTTAATATTCAGCTGGCAAATGTCTTTTCACGGAGCACCTTTTGAAGGTATTATCTGTTTTGACAATATTACATTGGGATTTAAATTATTACAAGAACATACAATCTTCTTTCACAGTGGACAATGCTTCTTCGAAAAGTACCACCACCATATTTCTGATCAACGCATCTCCCACTCCCAAACTACCTAAATTTTTCGGTGCTTGCACCACTTCCCATTTCACAAGGGGTATACCATTATTCCCATCTTCTTTACGCCACAAAAATCCTCTCTATAACCCAATAAGTTTCTCTACAACCGTCTTTGGCATCTTATACAAGTTTAAGTAGTAGACCGGTAAGCTATTAAGTACAGATTTAATGAGAACTAGCTTACCAGCTTTGTTTAGAGTCTTCATTTTTCATAAGCTGAGCTTGTCCTCCACCTTGTCTATAATTGGTTTCCAGGTTTTCACCAACCGAGGATTTGCACCTAGAGAAATCTCTAGGTACTTAACAGGTAAAGCAACTTCCACACATCCTAAGAAACTATATATGTATTTGTCACCCATTCCTGCTCACAATTAACCAAAATCAAATTTGACTTATCAAAGTTAACTCAGGCCAGTCATCAACTCAGAATATCACAGAAGCCTCTTATAATTCATAATTGTCTCCATTTTCTAAGGGCAGAATAAGATTGTGTTATTTTCAAATTGAAGATGCGATAGCTCTATGTTGTCCCTGTCAACCATCAGTGGAGAAACGCGTTCGTTTCTGACTGTCTTACCCACCATCCTATGCAATATATCAACGACAAGAACAAATAGAAAATGAGACAGTGAATCTCCTTATCTAAGACCTCTCTCTATCCTGAACGGCTTGGATGGTGACCCATTAATCAAAATTGACATAGACGCTGTTGTTACACACTCCTTCACCTATGTCCTCCATCTGAGACCAAAACTCACCTTTTGTAACACAATATCCACGGAGCTCCATCCAACCCTGTCATATGCTTTTTGAAAGTCTAACTTGATAATTGTCGCCTCCTTCTTATGTAGCTTCAGCCATTGGACCGTCTCACGTGCAATAAGGGCCCATCATGTATTTTTCGTCCCTTCAGAATCACAAACTGTGTCTCCCCTACTAATCTAGGCATCACGAACTTCATTCTTCTCACTAATACTTTCGATATCACGTTATACACACACTCAACCATATTAATCGACCAAAGATCTTTGATTTCTTTAGCACCCACAAACTTTGGAGCTAGCGCCACCCACGTTACATTAGCATCCGTTGGTAGCTTAGCACTTTGGAAGAATCCCAATACTACTGTAGTAAACTCCTAGCCAATATCATCCCAACATTCCTTAATGAAGTTCATATTATATCCATCACTACTTGAAGCTTTAGTGGACTCACAATCCTAGACTGCCTCTCAAATTTCCTCAAGCGATGGCAGAACTTCTAATCTTGCTGCCTCTTCATCATTAATTTGCTTTACCAATCCATCACGAAACCCAATCATAGGAGCATATTCCTGTCGATACAACTCTTTATAAAATTTTCTAATTGCAACATTTATTCTGGCTTGGTTCCGCACCAACCTTCCATTAATTAACAGAGTATCAATTCTGTTGTTTCTTTTTCTAGCCGATGTTAGGTTATGAAAGTATCTAGTATTCTTGCCCATATGCCTAGCATGCTAAGATCGAGACATATGCTTCCAATGAATCTCCTTTTTAACATACCACTTCGCATAATAACTCACCAGAGCCTTCTGTTGAGCCTCCACCATTCCGTAATAAGAACCAGCCCTAACCATATAATCAATCTTCTTAATTCCTTCCTCAAACTTCTTTATCCTACTGTCCATGTCCCCAAAATTATCCTTATGCCATCCTCTCAATGGTACCGTCAGGGCCTTCAACTTATTAGTGAACTGATCATCACCCAAGTTTTTTCACTCATCCTTCACCATCCTCAAAAACCCCTCATGTGTAAACTAGGAAGCTAAACTTTGAAATAGTCTTAGTCTCCTACTAACTCTTGTACCTTCTACAATCAACGGGAAGTGATCTGATAGACCTCTAGGTCCTCATTTCAACTAAGTATATAGGAACTTTTCAAGCCACTCTAAATTGACAAAAACCCTGTCAATATGACTACAAGATTGACCTCTAAATCATGTGAACTTCTGATCCTTCAGAGGTAAATCCACTAGCTATAAATTAAATCTTGTACCCAATCCTTAAATTCTTCCATAGATGTTGGTAAACTAATTGCACCTTTCCTTTCCTCTACCCGTAGTATTTCGTTAAAGTCTTCCACCGTGATCCTTAGCTTGGACATCGTTCGGAGTCACCAACTGTACTCGGACGACGACGCTTCTTGATGAGTGAGTATCTTTCCTATATTTTTCTAGTGAATTTGCATCTAATTTGTTGAGTTTAATAAAAAATTAATTATCTTTTAGCCAATATGGATGCTACTTTGAGTCTTTTTCAATTTTGTTTATTTTAGCTAGCATTTGATGGAATTTGATGGAGTTTCTGCAGCACAAGAATAAAAGGAGATGGCAGCGAGGAGCGACGCGTACGCGTGACTGACGCGTACGCGTGATTTGGAGCTTTCCATGGCGACGCGTGCGCGTGACTGACGCGTACGCGTGATTTGAAGATTTGCTCAGCGACGCGTACACGTGACCGACGCGTCCGCGTGACTTGCGAAGAAGACTGGTGACGCGTATGCGTGACTGACGCGTACGCATGACATGCGCCACGTGCAGAAAATGCAGAAAAACGCTGGGGGCGATTTCTGGGCTGTTTTGACCCTGTTTCCAGTCCAGAAAACACAGATTAGAAGCTGCAGAATGGACAAATCAAGTGGTCCCCACCCATCAGCTAAAGACTTGTTAATTAATTTGAATTTAAATTCAAATATTATTTTAGGAAAAGATATGATTTTTAATTTTAGATAATTAGATTTTAAATTTATTAGGATTAGTTATAAATAGGAACTTAGATGCCATCAGATAAAAATTCTGTACATTTTACCAGAATCCTTATTTTCTTCTCTGAACCATGAGCAACTAATCCTCCATTGTTAAGGTTAGGAGCTCTGTCTATTTGTATGGATTGATTCATTTGATCTTTCTAATTTAATTCATGTTTTGATTTATATTTCAATAATTATTTTCGTTCTTTATTTTATGAATTTGGATGGAACGGAAGTATGACCCATGTTCTAATTGAGTTCTTGTAAACTTGGAAAAGCTCTTTACTTGAACAACAGTTTGAAAACATATTATCCTGAATTTCTAATTGTTTGTATTTAACGGGATACGTGACATATAATCCCCTTATTTTTGGATAATTAGGATTCTTGTGACATATAAACTGGAATTTGATCATCACCCTCTAATTGGAATTAATTGACCAAGGAATTGGCAGTTAATGAATTTTAGAGGAGTCTAGGAAGGTCTAAGGAATTAGGGTCTAGTCACATATAGTTTGCCATGAATTAAATCTTGTATGATTAAAATAGTTAGTAAGAAAAATTAATCTGAAAAAATAGATAACTCTGAAGCCTTAACTGTTTCTCCATAATTTATTCCCAACTTAATTATTTGTCTATTCTTTTGATATTTTGAGTTGCTGTTTAATGCTTTTTGAACATCCAAACACTATTTTCTGCTTGCCTAACTAAGCCAATCACTCAATCATTGTTGTTTGATCCATCAATCCTCGTGGGATCGACTCTTACTCACATAAGGTATTACTTGGTACGACCCGGTGCACTTGCTGATTAGTTTGTGGGTTGTAAAAATACTGCACCACTTCTCCTCAGCACCAGGTCATGGGGGTTGCTGCCCCTAGCCGCGTCGTGGGTGTCGTTGGCTGCATCTGAAGGCCTATGACTTCCGCTCCTCGCAAAACATCATTCGCTGCTCAAGCCATGCCTCGCGTGCACCTCTTCTGCCCAGGTGAGGAGTTCCAAAGAGCACAAATGTCCCCACTTCTTTCCTAGGCCCATTAGTTTGATGGCCCAATGAATACTTGGCCTTATACTTGTTTTTCTTACCCATTTCCTCTTTTAAAGCCAAGCCCGTATTAACCCTTTCTTGCAAACTACTGTCCCCTTTTTTGGACCCACTACCCCTATCAATGTATTCCTTTGTAATCGTTCTTCCAAAATTAAATTCCACATTGTCATCAAAGCCCCCACAATCCACACCCTCGTTAATCCCTTTTAATTCGAATGGAATAGTTGTCCGTTGCACGTGATGCAGAGTAAACTATTCTTAATTACATTCATTCAAAAAAAATGTCAAGTGTTACCATTCTACCCTTCTCTACAATGTTATCCTTTGCCCAAGTCCTGACTAGCTCAGCTGTCGGATCCCAAACTGCCACCTTCGACACCATTGCATTATCATGTGAATTAGAGCTTTCACACGTTAGCCTTACTAGTACATCTTCCAACAGACACTTATCTCCATATATCTTACGTCCCACCTCCTTGACAAAAACATCAAATTTACTAGTGCCTACAATTATATGGATCCATTCATTAATCACGTCGAATACACAAGTATTAGTTAAAACTTGACCAGCACCGAATGATAAAACGGACTTCATCACTTCATCATACTTGACTACTTTCCCCTATAGACTGCCTATCGTGTTGAACGTCTCCACTGACCATAAATGTAAAGGCACTCCATAACACTCTAACTAGACTCTTCTAGTCTCACTGCGTTACGATTCCTCCCATCTCTATACATTATGAAAAAATTGTAAGAGACTATTCATTTTGAAAGTAAATGCTTCCTCTGCGTTCTTTACAATATTAAAGACTAATAGCACTTTGTATGCTCCAAGCTCTCTGACTTTAACAACCTGAGGAAGATTCTTACTGATTGCTCTTCATAGCGATTTGAATTCAATGGACCATGTCGTTCCTCCTACTAAACTCCTCAACATCCAATCGAAATTCTCTTTTGCTACTGGAACTTCAACCTTCTTTGTCCATCCATTCGGAGGGATCCTTAACGGATGTGTTCTTCTTCATCTCATCCACTCTTGTAGGATGATCCAAACTTTGTACTCTTTGAGGTTGCCTACTCTCCACATCAGTTCTTGCTATATCTTCCTTACACACCCCAATTTTCTTCCTCCCGTTGCCCTTCTATACTTCGCCTCTCCTACAGAGATTATCTTGCCCCTTAAACTCATATGATTCACTTCTGCTATAACCTTCATCCCCCCTCTTTTTTGTCGTATAGTGTACAAATGCAAACAGGTAATGTAACACCCTACCACACAGAGCCTTACGCTTAAGTTGTAAAGCAGAGGTGGCGAAGTATGACAACCTTTAAAAGAAAATACTTATATAAATCTAGTTGAAAGAAATTATATCTAGGAGTCTTGAAGAATAAGCTAAACAAAGTGAAAACAGAAAATTATTTCACACTCACATGGATAATCGTAAAATGGATAGGTAAGCTCAAAAGAAGGCTAAAACATAATATATAGATCAAAGTTCAAAAAACAAAGATATCAAGCTCTAGACTCGACTTGCGAAGCTAAGGCTGGCCAGAGTATATATATATATATATATATATATATATATATATATATAATTCAAACTATAAAATAAACACCTGTTTCTCCAATTCAACCTTTAGGAGGGCAAACATAAAATATGTACATAGGAAAACCTATATACATATATACATAGTATAAATACAAAATATAGCCTCCCAAAAGTAATTGAAAGAAAAAAAAAGTATGAAGACCTAATTAAAAATTTTGCGAAACTATAGGAATCAATAGAGTAATTAAACCTATATATAACTTCCCATTATACACGTTAATAACGGACAAATTTCAGAGTCCCCGCAATTATACAACCGTAGATATCAAAATTAATTATTAATATAAAATACGTATTAAAATATAAAATATACAATAAAAATAAATTAAATTACATAAATATATAATGACTAATTTTAATAGTTAGTTTTAGTATATAAATAGTATTACTCAAATATTTACTTAAATTAAAAGGACGATTTCTTTAGCCAAATTAAACTAGTGTTTATACAGGTAATAATATTGTGGAATTATTTAATTTTGATTTTGATTTATTTGATTTTAATTATTTTACTAAGTTTATGTCGAACATTTAAGATTTATTGCAAAAGAAAAACCGTCTTGCACTAATATTTATTCTCATTGTGATTTTTTAATCGTAACTTATAATTCAAGAACAATCTATATTACCTATTAAATTAAAAAATTATGTAGAATAAAAATAAGTATTTCGATGCAATATATTTTAGATTTTTTAAAGGCATGACACAAATAAAATGATGATTCATTTAATTTAGATTTAAGTTGCTCTTTAATTAGTAAAAGTGGAGTAAACCATCGACTGTTGTGGTGGAATACTGAAGAATCTTCGGACACAGATACTTGTTATGGGAAGCTCATACAATATACCTTGGATGAGACCCAACCTCGCTCTTCTAGAAAGTACAAGTTTTTGCGCAAAAAATAAAAACAAAGAAAAAGAATAATACATTTCTTTGCAGTTAAAAAATAAGTGCATGTAGGTTATTGTCAGAGAAAAAGAAATAATGTTAGTCTTCCATAAGAATAGTAATATACACAAATCCTACGACGTGCACGATAGAAAGAGTGATATAAATATGAATAGAGTTCGGATAACTCAGAAAGAAATTTAAACAAAGAATGAGTGTGCAAGTTTCTTCTAAACTTAATCTAGAATGATAGACTCAATTATATATCTATAATCTATAATATCATTAGAAATAAATTGCTCTACTTCTTAATTTTTAAAAATAGTCAATCACAGGTGTTTTTTTTTTCAGAGATTACACTTTTTTAAAAAATAATCTTACAGGAAAAATAGAATTTTCGTAAAAAATATATAATATACAATATACATATTTTTTTATAAATTTAGTAAAACATGTTACAGTTTAATTTTTATCCAATACTATTTTTTATCAAAAATTTATACTTTAGAGATGGAAAGTAAATATTAAATTGGTATATGAAAGATTCTGATACTGATAAAATGGTACATAATTTTTGTTATTAATAAAATATTTTTTGAAAAAAATTTAAAATTTGATAAAATTACCCAACCGCGTTAAAGGATAATGTCACAGTGAATAGAAATACTGATGTGACCATGGGAAGAGAGTTCTGATGATGACAAAGAGTTTCGGCGCTGTTTTCGGTCTTCTTCTTCTTCTTTGCCATGGTGGAAGGGAACGCAACAGCGAAGTGCTGCCATGGCTGAGGGGTCGTGGAAGGGATGCAACGGCGTGCTAAAGAAGAAGAAGCGATGAACACGAGAACACGACGAGGTACTGCCAAGGCGGAAAGAGACGCAGCAGTGTGCCATGGCGGTCTGACAGAAGGGGACGCAGCGGCGTGTTGAAGAAGAAGAAGCGGCGAACATGAAAAATGCGACGAGATACTGCCGCATAGCATGGCGGTCTTCTTCTTCAACTGCCATGGCAGAAGGGGACGTATCGGTGTGTTAAAAAAGAAGAAGAAGCAGCGAACACGAAGAAGAAGAAGGCTGCCAGAAACGTCACCGGAGCTCTCTGCCATCATCGGAGCTCTCTTCCGAATGCCACATCAGTGTTTTTCGTTCACTATAACGTCATCCTTTAATAGTTGGGTGATTTTGTCAAATTTTAAAATCTTTCCGAAACTATTTTATCAATGACAAAAGTCAGGTACCATTCTGTCATCAGCACCATAATCTTTTGAGTACCGATTTAGTATTTACTTCTAAAAATGGTGAATATAGTAGGAAAGAAAACCATTGCAAATTGATGTCTACGTATTACTTTTGTCCTACTTCCCTTTCCATGGCCTCTAGCCTATCCTTTCTTCGATCCTACAAAATTTTCATCAACATTAATGTCATCAGTTAATTCAATATTGTTTAGACGAGACGAATTCTCAGCAAAATTAGAATTTAACGTGTTCTCGTCGTTTAAATAGTCATCGAAATCTAACTTTTTGTTCTTTAAGACAGATCTGGGTGAACATCTAAACAACACCTTATTCACATACCTTTTTGCCAATTTCTTTCATCGTTTAACTTCTCAACAGCTTTCTGAAATACATCTGGTGTCTCATACTTCACAAGTGCATGAAGCTTGTTATTGATGAAGAAATCACCCTTGGAAGGTGAAGAATTTAATTCTGGAGGATAATATATTCTAATTATGTTTACACTTCTAACTACAAAGAATATTTTTTGAATATTTTGATGGAAATGATCATTTGGTAAATTTTCTGCAACAATAGTACGAGATTGCACTTTTTCTTTATACTTTTCGGTGAAAGGATTTTTACTTTGAATTATTTTGTCATTATGATATGACTAATTCGTTGAGAAATTGAGCTCTATTTAAATATTTGCTGTTGATCAATGAATTATTGTATGTATAAATTAGGATTTGAAATTTCAATACTTATTTAAACGAACTAGTGAACTTAACTATTAAACTAACCTAAATTAGCAATAATATGTCATATTTGTGTTTGTTATTTTACTGTATTTTTTGTTGTTGTTTTACTATTTTATTTTCCCACCTAATTTCTCTACCTTTTTTCTTTTCCTTCCTTTCTCCCCGTTTTGGGTATGAACCCAACCCATTTTCCATGCGGCAAGTATTTGGGATCTGTAAGCTTAGAATGCACCCTGAAATATAATTTCTCGCTCAATAGGTTAACTTTAGCTTTCTTCGGATTGGCTAGTTTGGCCAGCCATAACAAAAAACAAAAGAGTTCTCAATTTTTTCTATTATCTGGAGCTTGGGCCAATAAAAGATTATCAGTTTCTCGTATCATCCAATTTCCAGTTTTTCTTTTATTTTTGTTACGTTTTCTTCTATTAGTTGGCTCCACTAGAGTTTGATAGTGGTATGCGGATAATTATAATATTTATTAAATATTTTTCTTTTTTCAAAACTCAAATTAGAGATGCGTATTTAAAGGGATAAAATACTTAATTATTTTGACTAATTCACAATGTAAAGTTTTTCTTTTTTTTTTGAAAAAATAGACCAGACTGGAAAAACAAGGATCTGATCATCAAGCTTCGCTATTAATTTCAAGAATTGCGAAAAAAATTGATGCTTTTCAACAATTAAATTGTGAGATCATTTGAAATATAAGTAATACAGATCTGGATTAAAAAAGAGAATATATAATACTTATACAAAATATGCGAGACTTATATAATACTTATACAATTTTAAATCAAGGAATAATATTATTTCATTCATAATGTAATAACCAGAAAAAAATAAATAAGACGTGGGACCCACTCCAAAGTATATTTCTTCCTTCTCTAACCCTAGCCCCACATTCACTTACCTCTCGTCGCTGCACACACCCTCACTCACCTCATATCCTCTTTCTCACAGCACACACACCCAGCAACAGAAAAAGAAAAAAAGGGAAAGAGAGAAGAGGGGAGACCGCGAGAAGAGAAGGGAGGAGGGAGCTGTCCACGCCGAGCCACCACGCGAGGAGAGAGAGAGCCACGCCTCGTCACCGCTGGCCTGGAGCTCGCCATTCGTGTCCCATCACGCTGCTGCCAGCCGCGTCCAGCTCGTTGCCGTCGCGTCCAGCTCGCTGCCGTCGCGTCGCCATCAGAGGCCAAAATCGAGAGATGCGTCCGAGAGAGGGGATGAGCACGAGAGAGGAGACGAGGAAGGACAGCCGCCGCACCTTGTCTCCATTGCTGCTGAGCTTCAACCGTCGCCATGCCAAGTCGTCGTCGCCATTGTTGAGTCAGAAGAGAGAGCTCAAAGAGAGAGAAACAGAATGTGCGAGAGGAGCTGTTGTGAATAGAGGGCTGTTCCGTCACCAGTCGCCGTTCGAGTGAACCTTGGTTGCTAATGGAACTGTTGGTGCCGCTGGAGCTGAACCATTACTGTCAATAACCCAAACTATCGCAGCTCCACCTTGTCGCTGCCCTACTCTAAATCCTACGCTCATTCGTTCCATTTTACTTCAATCCTCCTCACCTTGGATTTTGGCACTCTGGGTTCGGTATCTTCGGTCCCTTGGGACAAAGTTGTGAGTAGACTTTACATTTATAATTGTTTGATTGTGCATCTATAATTATTTTGACTTATAACTAGTATGATCTTTGAATTATACTCACTATATTTGTCTTGAATGATTTTTAATTGATTAGTATAATTGATAATTGATTTATTTAAATAATTCGTTTTTATGAAGTTTATGCTTTCGGAACTATACATGAGACTATATATATTTTTTATGAAATTTTGTATTATTCTAAAATGTTTGATTTTACTTGAAAATATGTTTTTGAAGCATTGAAGTAATTGTTAATACTCACTTACTTTAAAGATTGTGAAATATGTTTGAAATTTCTTATAATTGAGAAGTATGATTGGAAAGATTTCTGATGAGCAAGTATAATATGATTTGATTTGATTCGATACCTTATATATTTGAAAGATCAAGGAATTGTTGTATTTGAAATTATATATTTTGAATTAGTTTGGGAGACTCATATTAGAAAATCGTAGTTAACGGCGGTTATGACGTTAACTTAGATGCATCTAACTCAGACTCCAGCTAGCAGGGGTGTTGCTAGCCTAACGTGTAGGCCACACGTTAGATCTGTTATTCTGTTAGGACATATAAGAAAAAAAGGCTACCCATAGAGGTGAAGCCGCCCAAGTGTGACTTTTGATTTGATTTCTGTACGAGAACTCCCTTATTGAGTCACTTATTATTATCAACTATTATTTTCTAATTAAAATTATTTTGATATAATGTTTATATGGTCTCATGTCGATTATAAATGTATTATTTAGTCACTGAGTTGTAAAACTCACCCCGTTTTTTCAAAAACATTTTTCAGGAACAATTACTTGTCTATGTAAGGCTTTTGATTCAAGTTGTACGATCTACAATGAGTACTTATTTGTTGACGTTTTTTAGAGAGATATATATATATATATATATATATATATATATATATATATATATATATATATATATGCTCCATATGACACAGACATTATTCAACTATTTTTAATTATCTTAATTTTGTTATAAGTGTATAATTATTTATTTTAGAACTTGTACAATATTTGTAACTTTCTTATTCAACTTATATTTGAGTCGGTTAGGCTTGCTAGGGGACTATTTCCCCGAGTGTCGGTCATGGTTCATTTTGGGCTATGACAAAGTGGTATCAGAGCTTAGGTTTAATCTGTGTAATATGGAGCAAGTGTCCTATGGTAGGATCACGATTGTATAAATAGAAGCGCGCCTATTTGTACAAATTGTGGCACTATCAAAGGCCTATAGTGATGTCATCTTTGTCCTTTATGTCGTTGTTGTCTTCTGGTTGTTATAATGCCACTTTTGCCGCTTCTTGCCACTCTTTTCCTCTTCTTTGTACCCAACCTTGAGTTATCTTTTGGTAGTTTTTCTTGAACTTGCTTTTCCAATGATTTCAGTTTTGGTTCCGGTTTGCGACTCTTTTATCTTTTAGCAGGTTCTGTCCTTTCTCGCTTTTGTGAATATTTGCTTTAATCTTCTCTATGGTTCTCGATTTCAAGATTTCATTCATGATATAGAAGATTTGATATGTTCTTGCTGTGAATTACTATTTGATTCCTTTTGTAAAAACTGTATTCCGATTTGTGAATTATGGATTTGCTTAGTTGTTGAATTGAGATGCTTTCTTTTGGATTTCGATAAACGAGGAGTTTGTTCTTCTTTTGTGAATGATCTTTGAAGCTTACATAATTTTAAACCACTCGTGATTCTTTCTTTCAAAACAATAATTGAACTGTTATTCGGTTGCTCAAGGAGAAGAACTACGCAATGAACATTTGAACGGAGTGTTATTCTTGTTTCTTTTTTTATTGGAATTGTGATTCTCTTTGCTTTAGTGTGGCAGTTTTTTTGGATAATCTGTTGGCTGAATTGAATCTTTTTCGATATGAAAATTTGGTTGAGTTCTTTTAATTTGATGATCTGTTCTATTATGGTACTGTGTTGTTGAACATGACCTTTTTTTTCCACGGAATGCTTGCTTTTTGTCGGGGATTGGATGATGAATTCTGCTTTTGCCTAGATCCAAAGAAACCGAGAACTCCTTACCCTTGCTTTTCCCCTAAAACTTCTATTCTTCAACTGTTCTTTTCATTATTATGTAGAGGAATTTAGCTTAAGTTTTGCTTAGTTCGCAATGCATTTGGGAGGTTGAGATTTATAGATCGGAGATTTTGAAAATAATTTTTTTATTATTTTGGACATGGACGACTAGATATCTAATTTCTTAAAACAAAACAAATTCTCTACTTTTACCCGTTTTTAGATTCAATTATAAATTATAAATCATGCATGTGAATCAAAATGTAGTTATATTCTATGCAGCATTATAGCCTAGTTGTTGAACACGATGAATACAATGAAATATGGATTGAATCTAGTTTCCTAAAACAATTTTTCCAAACTCTTCTTTTCTTTTTGATCATTCCAACCTATTGTGCTAGCAACATTTGAATTAAAATGTCGTTGGTTTCCCGTGTAGTGTTGTCCGATCATGGGTGTTAAGTGCATCCTAATGATATGCTTTTGCACTTGCCTGGTTCATTGTTTAATTTTTGCTTTTTTAATTTTAAATTTGCTACTTGTGTTGTTTCCTTCGTTATTCTCTCGTGGTTGAAAATCGATTTTTGTTTCTCTTTTCCTTGGAAACCAATTGAAGGATATGAGATTGCACCAAAACTGTTTTCAAGATTCCGAGATTGATATGTCCTTGTTATATTATTCTTTCACTTTCTACCCCTTAGATATTATAAAAAATAACTTGATTATGTAGTCATTTCACTTTTGTTATGACCTCCAATGCTTTTCATTGGTTGCAACAATTAAAATTTTTTTATTAGAATATATGATTTCAAAAAAAAAAGGAGAAGCTCTACAAAAAATAATACAGGCTCATGATCTAAATTAAATTTGTCTTCTCTATTGAATTTTTCTGCCATATTCATTTTCTAGCATTAATGGTTGGTGCAAAGTTCAATTTAAACCTATTTTCTTGCAGTGCTATGTTCGTTCAATTGGTTGAGTAACATTGTCCATGTAATCAAGTTAGATACTTAGATGTGGAATTGGTGACTTTTACCTGGAGTTTGAATGCCCTAGATCTTTTCTTTTGTCTCTTCTATCTACTTTCCATGTATTTAATATGAACATGTCAATTTTTGTTCCTTTGCAGTGTTATCTTCCAATCGATACTTTTGACTATCATTCTTATATATGGTGACTTCTAACTTGGTACAGCAGTTTGTGTTTTGTTTTTAATGATTTTGATTGTTAGCTTTGAGAATGGTGATAGGTCCAACCTGTTGTTCTCTCATCCTAGTTGTTGATACACTTTCAAGATAGGAGAGTTAAGCGTTTAATGAGCACTTATTGGTCGTCGTTTACCATATATGCTGACTGTATTATATATACTCAATTTTGCTTTTTATCGCTTTTTATTTTTGACCGAGCACATAGAAGTTATTGGAATTGATCACATGAATGGTATAGTTGTTTATGCTTCCAGCTATCTCTGACCAAAATCACGCGGTGCATCGGTTGTGGGGGTTATCAAGGATAAGAGGATTTGATTTTAGTTTTAACTTTTTAGTGGTGTTTTCTCTTTGGATGAGGTATTTGGATTAAATCGCGAACATGTTTTTGTGCAGTAAAACGATCGAGTGTATTGGAGATTTAACTTTGGGGTTCAAGAGCAAGATTTTGTCTACAGCACACACACCCTCACTCACCTCATATCCTCTTTCTCACAGCACACACACCCAGCAACAGAAAAAGAAAAAAAGGGAAAGAGAGAAGAGGGGAGACTGCGAGAAGAGAAGGGAGGAGGGAGCTGTCCACGCCGAGCCACCACGCGAGGAGAGAGAGAGCCACGCCTCGTCACCGCTGGCCTGGAGCTCGCCATTCGTGTCCCATCACGCTGCTGCCAGTCGCGTCCAGCTCGCTGCCGTCGCGTCGCCATCAGAGGCTAAAACCGAGAGATGCGTCCGAGAGAGGGGATGAGCACGAGAGAGGAGACGAGGAAGGACAGCCGCCGCACTTTGTCTCCGTTGCTACTGAGCTTCAACCGTCGCCATGCCAAGTCGCCGTCGCCATTGTTGAGACAGAAGAGAGAGCTCGAAGAGAGAGAAACAGAATGTGCGAGAGGAGCCGTTGTGAATAGAGGGTTGTTCCGTCGCCAGTCGCCGTTCGAGTGAACCTTTGTTGCTAATGGAACTGTTGGTGCCGCTGGAGCTGAACCATTACTGTCAATAACCCAAACTATCGCAGCTCCACCTTGTCGCTGCCCTACTCCAAATCCTACGCTCATTCGTTCCATTTTACTTCAATCCTCCTCACCTTGGATTTTAGCACTCTGGGTTCGGTATCTATTGTCCCTTGGGACAAAGTTGTGAGTAGACTTTACATTTATAATTGTTTGATTGTGCATCTATAATTATTTTGACTTATAACTAGTATGATCTTTGAATTATACTCACTATATTTGTCTTGAATGATTTTAAATTGATTAGTATAATTGATAATTGATTTATTTACATACAGTGGCGGAGCCACGTTATGAGCAAGGGGGGCAATGGCCCCCCCCCCCCCCCCAAACTAATAAAGTGTATGTATAAGTTTTTAATTTTTTAGTTTAATCCCTTTTTAATTTTTAATTTTTCTTTCTTAACTTATATTTTTCATGTTAGCCCCTCCCAAAATAATTTCTAGCTCCGCCCCTGTTTACATAATTCGTTTTTATGAAGTTTATGCTTTCGGAACTATACATGAGACTATATATATTTTTTATGAAATTTTGTATTATTCTAAAATGTTGATTTTACTTGAAAATATGTTTTTGAAGCATTGAATTAATTGTTAATACTCACTTACTTTAAAGATTGTGAAATATGTTTGAAATTTCTTATAATTGAGAAGTATGATTGGAAAGATTTCTGATGAGCAAGTATAATATGATTTGATTTGATTCGATACCTTATATATTTGAAAGATCAAGGAATTGTTGTATTTGAAATTATATGTTTTGAATTGGTTTGGGAGGCTCGTATTAGAAAATCGTAGTTAACGGCGGTTATGACGTTAACTTAGATGCATCTAACTCAGACTCCAGCTAGCAGGGGTGTTGCTAGCCTAACGTGTAGGCCACACGTTAGATCTGTTATTCTGTTAGGACACACAAGAGAAAAGGGCTACCCATAGAGGTGAAGCCGCCCAAGTGTGGACTTTTGATTTGATTTCTGTACGAGAACTCCCTTATTGAATCACTTATTGTTATTAACTATTATTTTCTAATTAAAATTATTTTGATATAATATTTTTATGGTCTCATGTCAATTATAAATGTTTTGTTTAGTCATTGAGTTGCAAAACTTACCCTGTTTTTTTTTTAAAACATTTTTTCAAGAACAATTACTTGTATATATAAGGCTTTTGATTCAAATTGTACGATCTACAATGAGTACTTATTGGTTGACGTTTTTTAAATATATATATATATATATATATATATATATATATATATGCTCTATATAACATAAACATGATTCAACTATTTTTAATTATCTTAATTTTATTATAAATGTATAATTATTTATTTTAGAACTTGTACAATATTTATAAATTTTTTATTTAACTTATATTTAAGTCGGTTAAATTTGGTAGAAAACTATTTTCCCGAGTGCCAGTGATGGTTCATTTTGGGCTATAACACATAAGCTGAGTCATGTACACAACTTTTAGATGATAAAGCATCGTATGAAAATTACTGGAAAATAAACACGCTTGAAAAGAAATGTATATCTTATCTAGTTATCTTCCCCTTTTTATTTATTGGGTTACCTTTTTTCAATAATTTTTCAAATGGTTGCAACCAATGTAGATAATAATCCACATCCAAATCTGTGGTGAATAGTAATACAATTGACATGTCTGAAAGCAAACAAATTCATCACTGACATCACAAATTGGATCACGAGCAATTCAAACATGTAAAGTCGTGATCCACCAGTCAATAAATATCAAAAATCCATACAAAATTTAATAGGTTCAACTAACATATTTTTTAAAAATAAAAACATTATATATATATATATATATTAAAAAATTAATTATTATATAATTATATATAAATATGTGTATTATTTAATTTATTTTTAATATATATTTAAATAAATTACCAAAATCATTTTTTATTTTTGAATATATGAATAAAAATATTTTTAAAATATTATAAAACAAAAAAAAAATACAACAACAACAACAACAACAAAGTCTTATCCTACTAAACGGGGTCGGCTACATGAATTAAACAATGTTATTGTACTCTGTCATGTATCATGTCTACAGAAAAACTGTTTACATGTAGATCTTGTTTGACCACCTCATGGATGGTCTTCTTCTGCCTTTCGTCCTTTGTCCATCTTCCATCTTATCCACTCTCCTGACTGGATGTTCTACCGGTCTTCTTCTCACATGTCCTTTGTGAACTAGCTTATTTATCCTCATCTATTCACGAAAACGCGAGAACCTTACTCATTTAACACTACATCCGGGCGCCGATGCACGGCTCTTACTCATTTGACACCGTACTCGAGCCATACAGCGCGTTGCTTCCAGGCAACGACATAGCTTTAGTGCAATAATGTCTTTGATTCATGTCATAGGGATTCGACTATATTTTTATGTTGGTTGTCGAAGATCTAATACAGCTCTCCTCCTTTATCCGGACTTGGGACCAGCTATGTACCGCAAGTGTAACATAGACGGAGTTAAAACACAAAAAAAAATAATAAAAAAATATTTTTTTATGAATAGTATACAATTTTTGTATTTAATAAATTATTTATATATTTGATCTAAAATTTTATTAAAATATTTAGATAGTTATTTAAAAAATACATAAAAATAAAAAATTGAATTCTATTTTTTTTCATTTTTCTTATCCATTAACGAAAATAAATATTTAAAAAAATCTACTTAGAAAAATATTTCAATTATCTAATTATACTTGTAAAAATTCTTATTAAAATTTAATTTTTACATATTTTTTAAGAATATATATTTAACATTAGATAATTTTATCGTATTTTAAAGATATTTTAGTAGTTTATCCTATATATTTGGTATTTTAATATGATTTACGACTATAAAAATTTATTATTTTTTATCATCACTTGACTATTAACTCAATTTTTTTAGTCTCACACATTTAAACATTAATAATTAATTAATGATCAAAATTAATAAATTTTAATGACCTTTTTTCATTTTTTTTCAATATATATTATATATTAATGACAATTTAAGTGGCCAAGTTTTTTATATATATATAATACTATATTTAAAAATATATAGTATTATTAATTAAAAGAATTTATGTCAAAAATATAAAAATTAAACTTTTAATATATTTATTATTATTTATTAAAGTAAAATCTATAAAAAAATTATTAATAATAACTTTCATAATATAAAAAATATATATATTGACTAAACCTAATAAAATAACATATAAAAATTATTAAAAAAATAATAAAAAGCTCAAAAAGTGGAATAAATATCTTCAAACTATATCTTACTGCCACGTCGTTCAGGTAATCAGGTCCCACGTGTTATCCACTCCTTCAGTTCTGCTACTTACATTCAAACCCTAAAAATGTATTCAATAAAAAAAAAAACTAAAAATAATAAAATTACACCTCTTGACAGTTCCAATTCTGGTTCCCGATTTATTTTTAGATCTCAACACCCAACACCAATACACTACTTGAATTCTCCTGAACCTGCTTCTTTGTTTGATGATTTTGTTCCTTAGAAAACCACGTGTTTCTATCCTGAACCACCTTCTTCAACTCTCTGAACTCTCCCATCAATTTCCTAAAAAACAGAAAGAAAATATCTTTGTTCTTTTCACCTTTAAATTCAATGTTATTCGAATCCCAAGTTTCCCTTTTTTGATTTTCTCACGTCCCTTTTGAAGTTTTGATCTTTGCTTCCTTTTTTGTCAAAAAAGGGTCCCTTTTTTTTCCCTCACCCATTTCGATTTCTATATTTTTCACTAAAAGTTGTCATGAGCTGGTTGGGATCATTGGATTCTTGATGAGAAGGGGAAACAAAGTAAACTTCATTATGATTTTAATTAATATTTAATGAGGTTAATGATGATTGCCCTCTAGGTGTTTGATACTGTGTCTACAAGTGTGGTTCATCTTTTTCTGTGTTTCCTGGAAGAAGAACTTGGCATTTTTGAACATGGCTTCAAGGGTCTCTCCAAATTCAAATTGTTGGCAACTGAGAACCCCTTGTTCTCTATCTCATTCATGGAAGACACCACGTTCAGTTCCTTCTTTGCCACTGGCAAGTTTCACTCGTAGCAAGAACAGAACCATCATGCCATGCCGTTTGGTTCATGGATTCACATCTCCATGCATCAGGAATTTGAGGGTGCAAAGAGAAAATCGTGTCTGCTGCATCCCTTTTCGCCATGCAGGCGCCAATCATGATGATCATGGTGATGAGAATGAAAAGGAAATGGCTTTTGTCGTTTCAGACAATTCCAAAAATAGAGAAGTGAATAGCTTTTTTTCCATGAAGCCTGATCTTCTGGAACCTTCTCTTCTGGGAATCCAGCCTGAGCCACCTAGCTGGCCTGAGAGAGAAGAGATTCTGAGGCTGGGTTTTGAGAGGAGAGTGAAGGGTGTGGGGATTCCCTTTTCCATTAGGATGATCAGGAAGAAGCTTCAATTGCAGAAGAGTTTGAAGGAGACAAGTGATTTGAGTTATTGTTCTGTAAACAAGGCCTTCTCTTCCATGTTGTTTATCTTCCACCAGCTTCAAAACTATGCCTTGCAAACAAGGGAGAGCATGTTCCTTGAGGACTTTGAAGGTGTCATGGACAAGTTGAGGGTTGACATGGATACTTCATTTGTGTGGCTATTTCAACAGGTTTTCTGCAAGACCCCAACTCTAATGGTCGATGTCATGGTCCTATTAGCCAACTTCTCTGTCTTCTCTATGGCACAAACTCCTCCTTCCATGGTTACAAACATTCTGCCATTGAGACATTCAGAACAAGTTGGTGTTGAGACTCAACAAGACGAGCATAGCAAGGATAAAGGATTGGCAGAGGAAGAGATGTTGTGGCGCTCCATGGTTGAAGAAGCTTCAATTATGCATAAAGGGCTAGATAATAATGAGGTTTTGGACCATGAAACAATGAAAAGATTTGTGTCACCTTTGTCTGTGGAGCTTCAAAGTGATCAATATGAGGAGTATGTCACCACTGATCTGTATTACCAAAAGCATTTGCGCTTGTCGCCACATAATTCTCTTCTGCTTTCTAACTATGGACACTTCCTTTTCCTTGTTGCTCGTGATATTGATAGGTGAGTTTCTCGAGAACCTTATTTTTTTATAATATATTATGTTCTCATTTTTTTTTATGTAAATGAACTGTCATTATTAGCAATTAGCATTTGATTCGTTTTCCCAATTTCAATAAAGCGATTTTGAGTTGAAAGTATTTGGGTTAGAGGGTAGTGTAGAGTTTGCTTATAGTGTGACTTGTGAGTAAAGGAATACATAGATAGAAAAGGTGGTGCTTATTCCGCTTGCATCTGAGCACAGAGTCTTGTATTCTTCCATCATTATATATTTTGATTAGGTTTTGTTATGGGTGACTCAAAGAAGTTCATTGAAAAAAATTTACTTATCCGAGTCTCAATGTATGAAAAACTTGAATATAATGACTAGTGTGACAAATTATAAATGGTACGAAGTACAGTTCTTTGCTGACTTTAGGAGCATCAAACACATTTGCTGGTTTTAATACTAAACTTGTCTTCTTGGGTATGGTAAATATCTTTGGTGAAAGCATGTTAATGCATTTCTCAAGTACATCTTCTTTAACCCTTTTGGAAGCATTCAACTGCTGATTAATTTCCACCATTTTTATACATTGGATGTGAATATTTGCAGGAGTGAAGAGTACTACCGGCGTTCGGTGCTAGCAGAGTCGCCGGAGGCTGAAGCATTCAGCAGATATGCTGATTTCTTGTGGATGGTAAGAAAGGATCTTTGGGCAGCAGAACTCAGATATCTTCAATCATTGGAAGCAGAACCGGGCAATATTACTATATGTCAAAGTATGCAAGTTTTCTTTGGAACACAGGTGGACAAGATAACACGACCTTTCCCCTAGAAGAAATAGACAATTTGCAACTATGACATTGTTGACCATATGATTCTTCATCTTCATCATCATCATCATCATCATCATCATCTTAGATGAGTGATGTGTGAATATACACAGTTTGATGATAGCATACAGACACAACTTGTACATCCAACTTGCTTCTGAGATGTGTATACCCTTGATATTTTTGGACATTCACTAATAGAATATTAGTCCAATCTTTATTTTGTTTAGTTATTTATGTATTTTGGAAATGAAGATGTTTATCCTGGCATAGTTACTTGAGTTTATGTTTGCTTGTGAAATTGTGTTTGCAAAGAAATGATATGATTTAGTTAGTTTGTGGGATTTTGTTAACATTTCCTGCAAAAGTTACAGAACACAGTCAAACTTGGCTTATTCAACTCAAGTTGCTTTTTCAATTTAAAATTGTCAAATTTAAAAACATCTTTCTTTTAAAGGGTTTTGTGGTGTTATGCGTAACTTTTTTGTCAATTAAATAATTTTTTCAAGTAATGTATTTTCCTCCTTTGTTTATTTGGCTTGACTTTTTACTTGAGCAAGTTACAGCTCAGGTTACAGAACACAATCAAGCTTGGCTTATTCAGCTCATACATGCATTTTCAAAATTAACTTGGCAGGGTGATTTCAATTTTTCTTCAAAAAAAAGAAAGGAAAGGGAAAACAAATTCGTCGGAGGCGTTTTTTATTTATTTTCTAAAAATAGAAATCTTTGGCGCAAATTTCACTTTTTTAAGATAGAAAATTATAAGGGTGTATTGTCTTTAACAAGAATATGCTTTTAAATTTAAATA
Organism: Arachis stenosperma; assembly: GCF_014773155.1. Classification (NCBI taxonomy): domain Eukaryota; kingdom Viridiplantae; phylum Streptophyta; class Magnoliopsida; order Fabales; family Fabaceae; genus Arachis; species Arachis stenosperma. The sequence goes on from NC_080383.1 coordinate 14,215,490, forward strand.
TTAAAGAAGGCGGTAAATATTTTTGTATAGATATCTTTTGTTAGTATCTGGTGGGTTTATATAATTTCAGACAAGTTATATTTAGGGGAGTTTGTGGTGCAGCTTGGATTAGTTTTGTGTAAAAAATTATTCGATTCAAACATTAATTTTATTTGCGGTGTGATTTGGTTGGTGTGAAAAATTCATTCGATTCAAACATTCTCTTTACTTGCGTGCGACTTGGATTGGATGATTTTTTCTAGATAATTCAATCAAATTTCAAGCGGTTTAAATTGGTGTTGGATTTGGAATTTTATAAATTAAAAAAATTAATATACATAATAACTTTTAATAACAAATCTTAAATAACCAATAATGATATAACAAGTCTTAATAATATATTAAAAAATTAACAATAACAAATAACAAAATAATAGAAATAAAATTATAAGTTGATTAAAATAAATAAATAAATAAGTCTCATTTTTTAATTCATAAAATGTTCACCAAATAATAATAATGCATGAATGAGATAAAAATGTATAATAAATTGAATATATTAATAAATTAAAATTTTAAATATAATAAAAAAATAATATTATATTATACTTTGTGGTTTTGAATTGGACTGCATCAATTTTAAAAAATAGATTCAAATAAAATCAGTTTTTAATTTAAATTGGATTGAGTGAAGCGGTTTAATTTGAATCGATTTAAATTTGAACATTCTTATGTGATTTGAATTTGAACATTCTTATGTTGTATTACTAATGAAACAAGTATGCTAAGAAATATTTTCTATCCATCATCAAACTCAAACACAAGTGTTAGTTATGGAGTAACAGGGCATAACATGAAAAATTTGTTAATAACACCTACAAAACAAACAAGTTTATATATATACTTTTAACATTTTAAGAATTGAAATCCATCAATTTAGGTGGTATGCTATTAATCAAATGAATTTACTAGTTCAACAAAATGCTAGCTCGTAATTCTAGTAAATTTGAGAGGTTTATGGAGTGAAAGTTTATTACTCCTACATTCGGTAACATGTGTTGAAGATTTGAAAGACAAGCTTCTAACAACGTATATTATTGCGTACTTGAAAATTTGTTTTTATGCATCAAAATTTGAATTTTTCTTGAAAAAAAAAAATTGTTATTCACATTCTAACAAATAGGATAATAATACTACATAATCAGGACGTAAATTCAAGTGTAAAACAAATTAAAAAACTGTACAAAACACTAAAAAAAATTCTCAGTTTGATTATAATTGAGAACACGGGAGACCTATTCATCGTCACTGCGTGAAGTTGGAGATATGAGGCAGCGGCACAATGGGCAAGAATACGGCGACTGATGGTCGGCACAGCATCGGAACCAGCGGAGCATGCAACGATCATGAAATACATGCGAGCAATTTATGCGAACAACTTCTACACTTGAATCTTCATTACCATGGCCAAACTTCTCCAAGCAAATAGCGCATTCACCGTCATCATCTTGGTCAACAATTTTGGATCTCTCTAACAGATTCACGAGTTGTGCTAGTTCAGGAACGTTTTCACAGAGATCATCATTATAGATATCAGAATCTTGAACAATGTTGCGCCTGGTAACAACGTGAAGGTTCACAACAATCTCCCGCGTGTTGGAGTCACACCCTTCACGGCTTAGAATCCTTCTTGCAGTTTCGCCTATGGAAGGTAAAATTTGGTCCAATGACTCAGGGGATACAGGCACTGAAGAGAAGATTTCATGCAATAAGATTGTGTCTTCTCTGTTGAGGTCTGTGAGTGGAGTACAACTGCATAGGATATCTGAGGGAACCAAGATTGCTTCAGTAGTTGTAGTAGAAGAAAAGTCAACATCAGCGCGTTGGGTAATTTGGATCAATTCTTGGGTGCAATTGAATATGATGGAGAAACATTCATCGAAATAAAACTCTTGTGGTATGGCTTGGTTTTCAATGGGAGTAATTTGCAACGAAAAAACGGTGGATTCCATGGCAAAGTAACAAAAGTGATGGGTTCGTTTATTCGAATTATCAAGATATTGCTACCCAAGTAAGAAAGATTTCTAATAACAAAAAAAGCGAGGAAAGCGGTCTACAAGAGTAAGCGAATGGTTAATTCACTCAAGTCTTTTTTAGAAGTGGAAAACCAAAAGATGCTATGCTGCCTACCAAAGAACGCATGGATAAGTGGGCGAGCAAGCGAAGCCCCAGGTTCGGAAAGAATAGTAGGCACTGGAGTAGTAGATACCTGAATGAGCTATGCAGTTTTTATAGAGTCTTGATTTTCTTTAATAGCTTAGGAGAAAAAATCTTTTATTAGTGAACCAAATCTTTATCTAAATTAAAGATGGTTTTAAATTTAGTTCCGAATTGATACGAATTGATATTTTCTATAGATCCTAAAATATTAAAGATTTGATCTATTTTTTGCATTGATAAGATATTAAAAGAGCAACGTGTTATTATAATATTTTTTTGTTGGTAAATATTATTGATTTTTAAAATATAAAATATCCTTATACTTAATTTTTAAACCATTAAATAATCCTTTTAAAAGAATTTTAAAAATACTAATATATCCTTTAAGAATTAGAGTTGTTTGATTATGTGAATAATTAAAATTTTGAATTTAATCTAATTTAAAAAACTAAAATGTAATCTTTTAGGAATCAAAGGATTAAAATATCCTTATATAAGTAAAGTTGTTTACCCTTGTCAGAAGTTAAAAATTTGAATTTAATTATATTAAAAATACAATAATAATACTTTCATAATTAATTTTTAAAAAACTAAAATAATATTTTTTTAGACTAAAGTTATTTAATTCCTTTAGATATTAGATATTTGAACTTGATTTATTTTAAGAAGAATAAAATATCCTATTTGTTGACAAGTAAATAAGAAAACTATCGCCAATAAGTAATAGTTCACATGATACAATTTTTTCATACTCAATTAAGAAGTTGCGAGTTCGAGTCTCCTGTCTTTGGTAAAAAAAAAATAAGAAAACTATCATTTTAGTTAATTTTTAAAAAACTAAAATATCCCTTTATGAATATGGTTGTTTAATTGTATTAGAAATTAAAAACTTTGAATTCAGTTTTAGAAATATAGAGCACTTCAGGATACACAAATTAGTTATTAAATTAGTCAATATGTATATTATATATACGACAAATGTTCATCAAAGTTTATTATTTTTTGTTAATATTTTTAGTTATCAACCATATTTCTTTAGTTTAGTAATCTAATAACATATTTTAGTTCATATTTTTAAATATTAATAACTAACTATTAGCCAAAATAATAAATTTTACTGATTCTTTAACATTTCTCTACATATACTATTCTACTTATTTTTATTTTGTAATATTTTACCTTTAATATGTATTTTTTAATAATTAATTTTTTTTGTATACATATAACATGGTTAATTTTTTTTTATAAAATATTTGTTGTGTCCTCTTAATGGCACTTAACAATGCCTAAATAAAATTTTAGCTATAGAATATTTTTTTAATGTATAATAATATGTTTGATTTTTGGTTTTATATCTATTGATGGTATGGTTAATATTTTTAGTTTTAGTGACATATACCATTTACGATATTATGCTAAAATTAAAAAGACTCAAATACAGTTTCAAATAAACAAATACCGTATCAATGTGAACAAATATAAGGCGTAAAAACTTTAACTAAAATAGTCTCTATAAGCAATAATATTTGTGTGTTAAAATAATTTAAAGAGATACTATATAACTCTAAAACAAAAAATATTAGCAGATAAAAAAAATAGGGTAAAAAACTGAAATGAGCCAAGGAGAGCTCAAATTTACCTAAATCAGCCAAATGAAAAATCAATACATGAATCAACCAGGACGAATTACTATATAATTCGAATCAATATGATTCGAATTTGATTTGAACGTAATTCGAATCAATATGATTCGAATTACTAGGAACGCCCAAAATCAATGAAGTTCGAAACAACTTGTTTCGAATTACAACTATAGAATTCGAATTAAGTTAATTCGAATTACTAGGAGAAGCACATGTTAGAGGAGTTCGAATCAATTCGATTCGAATTAGGTAAAAACGGGCTTGCATAGTAATTCGAATCAAGTTGATTCGAATTACAAGGGAATCGGCTATAAAAGGAGTTCGTGCCAAGTTCATTCGAATCACTTTCTCATTCTCCAACCCAACCAAATCCCAGAGAAAAAGACCAGCGTTCAGTACGAGCTTGACCGGAGCGGCTGTTTCTGTCGATGGGGGACGATCCGGGAAGGCTTTATCGTCTGGATGGAGTAGCTCATATCGCCGGTGTTATCAACGACGAGGTTAGTGGTTTATGAAAGCGGTTTATGATAATGGTATTTGTTAATGGTTTTTTAGAATGGTTTATGTTACTGTTAGTGGTTTAGGATAGTGGTTTAGGAAAGTAGTGTAGGGTAGTGGTTTTTGTTGATGGTTTTTGTTAATGGTTTTTGTTAATGATTTTGTTTTAGCGGTTTATTGTAAATGGTTTTTGGATAGTGGTTTAGGAAATTAGTGTAGGGTAGTGGTATTTGTTGATGGTTTTTGTTAATGATTTTGTTTTAGCGGTTTATTGTTGATGGTTTTTGTTAATGGTATTTGGTAATGGTTTATTGTTGATGGTTTTTGTTAATGGTTTTTGTGAATGGTTTTGTTTTAGCGGTTTATTGTTAATGGTTTTAGTTGATGGTTTTTGTTAATGGTTTTTGTTAATAGTTTTTGTTAATGGTTTATTGTTGATGGTTTTTTTTAATGGTTTTTGTGAATGGTTTTGTTTTAGCGGTATATTGTTAATGGTTTTTGTTAATGGTTTTTCTTAACGGTTTATTGTTGATGTTTTTTGTTTATTGTATTGTGTTAATGGTTTTGTTTTAGCGGTTTATTGTTAAGGGTTTTTGTTAATGGTTTTTCTTATGTTAGTGGTTTGTGCATCTGTTCTAATTATGCGTTTCATGTAATGGCCAGCCTCGTCGTTGCATATCCAGTGTTAGGCGGCAACAGGGGATGCGTCTTGATGAGAGGTATGTCCCGTACTTGCAGATGGCGGGACTTTACCATCTTGCGAGACTCAACGACAGATGGTTCCGACTAGACGAGCCCCTAGTCAGCGCATTCGTCGAGAGGTGGCGGCCTGAGACGCACACCTTTCACATGCCGTTCGGAGAGTGCACTATCACGCTTCAGGACGTCGCATACCAACTGGGGTTGCCAGTCGACGGAGATTATGTTAGTGGTTGCCTTACGGACTTCCACATTTACATTGAGGGTGGGAGACCTGCTTGGCAGTGGTTCCAGGAGTTGCTCGGTGTTTTACCGCCGGAGAACCAGGTGCAGAAATTCGCAGTCAACTGCACCTGGTTTCAGGAGACATTCGGGGAGTGTCCAGATGGGGCAGATGAGGAGACGGTTAGGCGATTTGCCCGGGCGTACATCATGATGTTACTGGGTACGCAGCTGTTTGCCGACAAGTCCGGCAATCGTATACACATCAGATGGCTACCATATGTTGCTCGGCTTGAGGAGATGGGTCGCTATAGTTGGGCGTCGGCGGCACTAGCATGGCTGTACAGGTGCATGTGCCGAGTCGCCAACAGACATGTGGTCAAGTTAGCTGGCCCGTTACAGTTATTACAGTCGTGGATTTTCTGGCGGTTTCCTACACTTAGACCATCTGGGTATGATGAGATCAGCTGGCCCCTTGCATCGAGGTACCGTTATTGTTTTGTAGTAGATATTCTTGTTGTTATTATTTTGTAATTATGCCCTATATTCTTCTGTTATATTCTTCTGTTTTCTTGTACGCAGATGGTCTGGTTACAACCCTGGGATTAGCAACAAGGGACCTCGGGTACAGATGGCTCGCACCTTTTTAGATGATTCATGGATATTGGTTTACATCTTGTTGTCTTTTTTATATTTTGTACTTCGTTGGTTTGTTATAGTTGTTATGATATGTACTTTCTTATTATGTTATTTGAATTTATGTTATGTAGTCTCATTTACGTCGATGTATTCCACATTTATCTTATGATTTATAGTTTCATGTTATGTTATTCGTTATCCTTTTACCGCTATATAGTGTTGTTTGTTCTAGTTATAAATTTCAATGACGTAAAAGACTTTAAACAGAAATATTTGGTACCATTATCAAGTTTCATTACACAAACGAAGCACAGTAGTTCCATACAAGTTGTAATACATTAAAAGTTATAAACAAATACAGGACAAGTGCTACTACAATAACAAAGAAACACATACATAGCAAATCGCCTACTGATTTCTAGCCGTCCCGCTTGGGCCTGCGGCTTGTGGACAACTACGCCTGGTGTGTCCTGGCTGCCTGCAGAGGCCACATCTCTTTGGCCGGTTCGGATCTGCTTCATCCATGTTGGTTCGAATTCTTGTGGATCTAGGACGACCCTCCCTCGCACGCCTCATACTCGGATCCGGTATAACGGTAGGCCCGGCATAAGGTGGCCAGAAACCCTCCGGTATGGGAGGGGCAAATACCATCTGATAGACGCCGAAAACGGAGCTAAGGCGGTATACCTCGTGCACGTAAGGCTGCCATGTAAGCCGTGAATAAGCACAGCATGCCAGTGCATGCGGACAGGGAAAATGAAGTGCTTGGAAGTATCCACAATCACAAGTCTTAGACCCTAATGAGACCCTGTACGTACCAAGAGAGAATGAGCCTGTCGGAGTCGTCTCAGCAACGGTGTACTCCGAGTTGTCTCTGTCGTAAACAGTTACCGTGAAATGCCGGGCTGTTCTCAGGTTGGCCTCGATACACTTTACTAGGTATTGACTGAATTGTTGTCCAGTACCCATCTGAGCCTCGGCCTCCCTCCCCTTACGGACAAATAGCTCAGCAAGCCTTCCGTATGTGGCCTTCACCAGGGAGCATACAGGGAGGTTTCTAACCCCCTTCAGGATTGAGTTGACACACTCCGAAATATTGGTCGTCATGTGCCCGAATCTCCGACCCTCATCACAGTGCTGTGTCCACAACGAATACTCGATTCGGTTCGCCCAGTCACACATTGCCGGATTCTCAGAGCGCAGAATGTCAAACCAGTAGTCGAACTCCACCTCGGTCTTGGCATATGCGGCGTTAACAAGAAGCCTCCGGGCATCTTTTCCCTTGAACGTCAACGCAAAATTCGCTGCAACGTGTCGAATGCAGAAAGCCCGGTACGCAGCAGGCGGTAGGCATCCCCCATCCGGAGCCTCGAGGGCTGACTTTATGCCGTTGTGCCTATCCGAAATAACTAACAGACCCGGTTGAGGTGTCACGTGCTCACGGAGGTGGGAAAGAAAGAAAGACCATGACTCAGCATTCTCACCCTCAACTAGTGCAAATGCCACGGGTAGGATGTTCGAGTTTCTGTCTTGTGCAATGGCGACTAGCAGTGTTCCCCCATACTTCCCATATAAATGGGTGCCATCAATACTCACCAAAGGCTTGCAATGACGGAATGCCTGGATACAAGGGGGGAAAGTCCAGAACAGCCTATGAAAATAAACCTGAGAATCGTCAGCCTGTCCCCCAACTCGAACAGGGCAAGTCCTGAGGACGGCTACAGTGCCAGGCATCGTCAGCTGCACTCCTAAAACCCACCTAGGGAGCTCATTGTACGACTCCTCCCAGTCCCCATATATGACGGCAACGGCCTTCTGCTTCGCCATCCATACCCTCCTGTACGTAGGCCTGAACCCAAAGTGTGCGGCCGTGGCATTTTGGAGCACCTTGATGTTCACACCTGCATCAGCCCTAACCATCGGCATAACGAAGGTGGATATGACATGGTAGTCCAGACTCCTATGGTCGCTGGAGATGGAGCTGGCAAGACATGTATGCGGTCCGTTGTATCGCTTCACTTCCCAGATACCCTTCCGCTGTCGGAGACTCAACCGAATTAGCCATGTGCACCCATTCCCAAACTCAGAACACTTTCCCACATACCTGCGATAGTCAGACTCAACGACCTTGTACTGGACCCCTCGACGGATACTGTACGTCTTCACACTCAACAGCGCCTCATCTTTATCTTGAAATTGTTGGCCAACCTGAAACTCGTTCATACCGGCAGACCCCTCGGTATCTCTAGCACCAAATCCTGAGGCCTGCAGATCATTGTCGTCTTGCCGCATGGCATCCAGGTCCAATGAGGAAAAATGGGGTGGATACTGCTGTGTGCCAGAACTAGATCCACCTATAGCCCTTGTCGGAACAGTAGTTCCAACATCATCGCCGCTTTCATCAGCGATGAAATCCGGCTCCACGTCATCGTCATCTGGATCATCAAACAAACCATCACCAACACCTGCCGGTGTGGGACAATGTACCTCGGTGGGAATATGTTCCCCATACCGAACCTCATCTCCAACATTGCCGCTCAGATCAACGGCAAACGAAGGGGACGCAACAGGCTGCATCGTGGCTCATACACAGGAGCAGAGGATGAAGCAACAGCAGGTCTCGAGCTCGAGACGGCAACCGCGGCTATAGTAGTGGCATTCCGGTTCGAACCACCCGAGTTAGATACCACATCAACCAACTTAGCCAACAGCTCCGGTGTCCTTACCTCGGGAAACTGCCTACGAGAAAGAAACATAACCTGCAAGTCCTCGTCACTACCGATTGTGAAACAATCAAACTTCACGGTGTCATGGAGCACCGCTGTAGGAATGCGGTAGAAAAACTTCTTCACCCTTTTAACGCCTTCAAGACCCAGCTTCTCCAGCACAGAGCTAACAAGTGCATCGTAGGTGGTTGTCGGCGTCACTAATACATAGGGGATCCTTATCAGTGAACTTAACGCCGGACCGGGTTTTTCTCTTAAGGACCCTCTGTAATGTACCAGAACTAGGAAACTCTCCTCACTAGCCATCTCCCCTCTTTGGTGAGAGCAACATGAGTTCACACCTTATATATATAGCCCTGGCTCGCACTATATATATATAATTCGAATCTATATGTTTCGAATTATCTAATGTCACAACCTAACCTAGTAATTCGAATCAACTTGATTCGAATTACTAACAATGTGCCTTCATAGTAATTCGAATTAACTTAATTCGAATTCTATAGTTCTAATTCGAAACAAGTTGTTTCGAACTTCGTTTATTTAGGGCGTTCCTAGTAATTCGAATCATATTGATTCGAATTACGTTCAAATCAAATTCGAATCATATTGATTCGAATTATATAGTAATTCGTCCTGGTTGATTCATGTATTGATTTTTCATTTGGCTGATTTAGGTAAATTTGAGCTCTACTTGGCTCATTTCAGTTTTTTACCCAAAAAAATAGGTAAATTTTATCCTACTTTTTCTCAAATAAAGAGTACATTATTCTCTATAATAAATTTAATAGTTATAAAATAAAATTAATTATATCATCAAAATGATTAATATTAACTCTTAATTTAACTTAATTTTTGATAACCAAACTAATTTTTTATAGTAAAACCACTTGAATTTTATACCCTACAAAATCACACAATTCTTATATCATATCAACTCCATTAACAATTATAAAATTCACCCTTACTCACTTAACACCTTTTTTACTTTTTAATTTTAAATTTGTGATTCGGCCATTTTTTTCATTTATTTTTTTTTAGTTTCCTATTTTTTTGTATCGTTAGATCTAATTAATATATATGTAGTTTTAAAAAAATTTAAAAAACTATAAAATAATTTTTTTTGTAACTCTTATAATTTACACAAAAGTTTTTTACTATATTTAATTAGTTTAATTAGTTATTAAAATTCAATTTAAATTAAAAGTTAATATTTACTATGATGACATAATTCATTTCATCAAATAATTATTAAACATGTCACGAGGTAACTTATTCTTTATTTAAAGTTTTTCAAACTTTTGCAAAACTCAAAAACAGTAAAGAATTTTTTACAGAAGACCTTATGAAATAACAATCCTTTAACAAGAGGAATAATAAACGTCATCACAAGCGACTACTTCGTTAAAAGTACTATCCAAAAAAGACCAAAAATGAAGATTATTGTTAAAGATTCTATTAAAAAGGATCAAATGTTAGCAGCCATCCACAAAATATACAAAACATAAAAAAATTGTTCATCAAAAGGTCCCACAAGCCGGGACTTAATAAAAATATCACATAGGACCAATCAAAGGGTTGGAGTCATCAGCAGTACAGGAGGCCAGTTCAGCTATAGAAGTCGGAGGGGTAGGAAGAATCTCTTCGGCACTAGAAGTCGGGTCCACATTGGGAGGGGCTGAAGAGCTTGGCTGTGACCCCTCGGTTGGACCGATCTCCCGAGAAGGGGATTCGATTATGCGCTGCCCCCCGGTCTTCATCTTGGAGTCAGTATTAGGACGAGGAGGAAAAACTATCTCTCCATTAATGACAACTTTGTCGGGATGAAGAGGTGATAGGTATAGGTTGAGAGCAATAACTCCAACCTATTGTTTCAACACCCTAAACACATCTTCAGTACCCTCGACAACGGAGTCTTCCAAGTCCTGGTAACCCTCACGAAGTTGCTCCACCTCCCTTTTTCAAGTCAAAATTGGCCGAAAAGATGTGTACGTAATTCTGCTCAGCCATCTCCTTCAATCCCCCAGTCATGGCACAAGAACCCATTAAATATTTTTCTCTTTTTCGGGCTTGGAAAAGTTCTTCCTTCAACCTAGCATTTTTCTCCTGCAACCTCTTCTCATCTTCTTGATACATAGTAATTCGTCCTTGAAAATTCTCCAAAGAGTGCTGGGTCGCACTCAAAGGGATTTTTGTCTAATAATATCAAGAAGAGAGGTACAGACCCCGGCAGTCCGAATTTCTCCTCGGATTAAAATTTGAAAATGGTTACGGATAGCAGCATCATCCATAGCAATTTGGCTATGTGGAAGGAAGTGCTTCCTAGAAAATTTTACTCCGTCAAAGCTGGTGTCCTCGACATTAGAAGCACCAGCTTTCGAGATCATGTGTTTCTTCTTCTCAGGTTCTGAAGAAGAAAGGACTGGGGGGACTGATAAACCCCATTTTGAGGGTTTATCTTGTGCCGATTTCAGGGGTTTTATCAATGATTCCACACACTTTCTATATGAAAATACAAGATTTTGTGTTCCTTTCCTAATTTTGCCCCATGGATGAAAACATGCTTATTTTGCACTAAAATAGATACATTTCTAATCTTCTTTTGATGCCATTCGATGCCGTGACCTGTGTGTTAAGTGGTTTCAGAATATAGGGCAGGGATGGACCGGAAGAGAAAAGGAGGACGGGTGCAAAGGAAGGGGCGCATGAGAATTGAGCCTTGGAAATCTCAGCATGGGCGCGTGTGCGCACTTGACGCGTCCGTGTGGATGGAGCAACTAGAAGTCGAAGCCAAGAGCCAAGCCACGAGCCGGCTTACGTAGCGGCTAAGCCATGATCTCCATGGGCGCGCACGCGCACATCACGCCTCCGCGCACATTACAAGATGCCTCGGTGGCGCGCGCGCGTACCTTGCGCGTGCGCGCCGATGTTCGAATATGATTTTTAAAGAAGTCACGTGACTTAGGCGTGGAGGTAGTTGGGAATCCCATTTTGGGGAAATGCCTTGGCGGGAAAAAGCTTAAGAAGACCAAAGGAGGAAGGGTTAAGGACTCTTAGTTCATTTTTTCTAGATTTTTAGATTTTTTTGAGGGATAGTTAGTTACACTCTTGGGGAAGGAGAGAGAGATTCCAAGCTTTCACTAGGGTTCATCTTCATCCAATTTCTGAATTTTCAATCACTCTTTGGTGAGATCCATTACAATTCTCACTTCACTTTGTTCATGTCATAGATTTTCTTCTCCAATTTCAAGTAGTAGTTGCAATTCAACTTTGTAGTTTTGGATTTCATCAATACTTTGAGAATTTGATTTTCATTGTTGCTCTTTGATACTTGTTATTAGTTCCTTGTGTTGCAATACTTTTAATTCTACTTTTCTTCTCATTTTACTATGACTTTCTTTCTTGCTCATCAAATGTTTGATAAAATGTCAACACTAGTTATGGAGTAGAAATTTCTCACTTGGCATAGGGTTGGGCCATTAGAAGAAGTTGAATAGTTGTGTCAATTGTTGATTTGGAATTAGGGATTGCTAATTGACTTGGAGTGCACTAAAGCTAGATTCCCATGAGGTGAAGCTAGGACTTATGACTCAAGTTGATTATTTTCATTTGACTTTCCTCTATACTTAGGGGATAACTAAATGAAGCAAGGCCTAATTGTTGTCATCATTGAATAAACTATAAGGATAGAAATTCTAATGCCAACCCTAAGCCAAGTCTTTTAATGATTGATTGTTTGTTTCCCATTACTTTGCTAAAACCTTCAAAGAATCCTAACAAGGCTTTCTAATCAATAAGATGCACACTTTGGCAATTCCAAGGGAGGACGACTCGGGAGACTAGTACTCTCGGATATAGATTGTAGGATTGTTTGGTACGAGATTTAAGTGTCAATTAGACTATACTCACGATCATATTCCTCTTTGAATTCTAATTCGGCATGCTAAATTTCGTTTATCAAAATGGCGCCGTTGCCGGGGACTTTGCTTAGTGTGCCATGTTATTATTTGGAATAAGTGTGTATATATGTACATAGTTACATTTCATTGTAAATTGTTCAAGTGACTAACCCCTCATCGTTACCATGAATTTCATTTCCCCTTCATTGCATGACGCGTTCACAACCGAATCCGAGCTTAGTCCCTTTTGATCCGGAAATAGAACGAACTTTGTTTCATATTAGACAAGCTCGGAGGCGGCTAAAGTTTGGGAAAGGTGAAGAGGTTTTCACCACCCCAACCACCTTACTAAAAGTGAACATTGAACCGTCACTCAAAGAAGGCATTAGTCATACTTCCATCAATCTCACTAACAATTCTTCTTTTGTTTTAGGTACTAATACCATGGATGCTCCGAGGAGAGTTACCATCAAGGAAGCGGGTGCACCGGATTATGTCCTTCAACCCCTTCATGTAACTCACCCCAACTTGAATGCAAACTTTGAATTGAAGACCGCTTTGATCAACCTCCTACCTAAGTTTCTCGGGCTTCCCGCACAAGACCCTATTCGACATCTCAAGGACTTCCATCGCATATGCTCAACTACTAGACGGGAAGGATCCGATGAAGTTGCTATATGGTTGTTTGCTTTCCCTTTCTCTCTTGAGGACAAGGCTAAAGAATGGTTCTACACTCTATCTAGTGAAGTCACCTCCGATTGGGACCTACTTAGAAGAGGATTCTTGGATAAATTCTTGCCCCCGAAAAAGATGGATAGGCTAAGGAAGGAAATGTCTTGTATTGTGCAAGGTGAGACGGAACCACTATACGAGTATTGGGAACGGTTTCGCAAGCTACTAGACGCATGCCCTAATCACATGCTTGACACTCAAGTATTGCTTGGATACATATATCAAGGGATGCGAGAGCAAGATAGAACTCTCTTGGACACCTCTAGCAATGGTTCTTTGTCCAAATATAAAACAGCGGAGGAGGCATGGCAACTTATCATTGACTTAGCCAAATCCAATCAACATATGAGACGAAGAGTCAACCGCCCAAGGACCGTGAATGAGGTATCAACTAGTAGTGAAACCACCGTTCTAACTCAATCCCTGAGCGAGATGACATCCATCTTGAGGTAACTCCAATTGAACCAACAACAACCACAACAACCTCAATCATACCAACAACAACCTCCACCACCTCAACAACACAACCAACAATTGGTTCCTCAAAAAGTATGTGGCATTTGTTCTTGCTACTTCCACTACACGGATGAGTGCCCAAGCCTTCAAGAAGATAACACCTTGGCGGCTACCCATAATTTCTATGACCGTCCCAATCAAGGGTACTACCAAGGCGGTAATCCTAACGAAGGGCACCCTTATTAAGGAGGAGGCTACAACCAAGGGAATGGATACCATAATCAAAATTGGAGAGACAATCATCAACAAGAGAATAGGGACAACAACAACAATGGAGGAGGTCAAAGATGGAGCAACAACTCACAAAATTTCTCACAAAACCGACCATAGAACTCACAAAATCAACCATACAACCAACAAAACCCACAAAGAAACTACCAAACATACCAACCACCACATCAAAGACCACCACCCAACCAATCACAAACTCCTCAACTCACATATGCAACCACCCCCGCCAACCAAGACGAAACACTCCGGACCATTATCCAAGGCCAAAAGGAACTACAAAACACACTTGCTTCCGGTCTCACCGGCCTCACCTCTACACTACAAGCTCTTCTTGCACGCATGGATACACCATCAAATCCCACTCCTCAACCCCCAATCCAAAGTGTCATTCCCTCTCAACCTCAACCCAATCCAAAGGGGGGCATCAATGCCATCACCCTTAGATCCGGAACACAACTAAAAGAGAAGGAAGCAAAGGACTCAAATCCTATCACAACCGCCCAAGAGGATGAGAGAATAGATATAGAAAAGGTAGTGGAAGAGGAGACACCACAAGTCATAGTTGAGGATGAAGCCCAACCAACAAGGGAGACAACCAAGGCCAAGAGAACCTTGGAAGAAGAAATTGCTCAACCACTTCCATTTCCAACACTTGCAAAGAAAGCTAGAAAGCGCATAGAACTCGACCCCAAAATGGTAGAAATGTTCAAGAAAGTTGAGGTAACCATCCCCCTCTTTGATGCTATCCATCAAGTTCCTAGATATGTAAAATTCCTCAAAGATCTATGCATAAACAAGGATAGAATTCTTGAATTGGAAACCATCCCATTGGGGAGTTCTATTTCCGCTTTAATGGGAGCATTGCCCGAGAAGTGTGATGATCCGGGCCCTTGTATGGTCACTTGCACCGTTAATGGAGTTCAATTTATAGATTGTATGTGTGACCTCGGAGCATGCGTTAGCATCATGCCGCTCTCCGTCTACTGGGTATTGAAGTTGCCACCACTAAAAAGGTCGACGGCAAGATTTGTCCTAGCGGATAAAAGCATAATAACCGTGACGGGTGTTGCGGAAGATGTATTGGTGAATATAAAAGGGTTGGTGTTTCCGATTGACTTCTATGTCCTTGAAATGCCATCAAGCGAAACCGAGAGAGCATCATCTATCCTACTTGGAAGACCATTTTTGAGAACTTCTAGATTTAAACTAGATGCCTACTCGGGGACCTACTCATTTGAAATAGATGGGAGAATTGTAAACTTTAGCCTAGAAGAAGCAATGAAGCATCCACCGGAGAATCACTCTCTATTTCGGTGTGACCCAATTGATAACATGGTTGCCGAAGTGCACCTTGCAAAGTTAGATGAGAAGTACATGATTGAAGAAGCAAATGAAGGTCCAAGCGAACTAAACACCGTACACCATACAAACCATCCGGAAACTCAAACTTCAAAGAATGACAAAAAGATGGAATTGAAGCCACTACCACCCCACTTGAGGTACTCATATCTTGATGAAGCCCAAAAGCTCCCCGTGATAATTGCAAAAGAGTTAACTCCTCAACAAGAAGAAAATTTGCTAGATGTATTGAGAAAAACAAAAGGGCAATTGGATGGAGTTTGGCGGATCTAGTGGGAATAAGCCCCAAGTATGCGAGCACCGCATTTTCTTGAAGAAGGAGCAAGACCGGTCTGACAACCTCAAAGGAGACTTAATCCAACCATTCTTGAGGTGTGAAAAAAGAAGTCACCAAGCTACTTGAAGCGGACATCATCTATCCTATCTCGGAAGCGAGTGGGTAAGCCCGGTCCAAGTAGTGCCAAAGAGTCCGGGGTGACAACGATCAAAAACGAAAGTGGTGAACTTATAGCAACAAGAGTGCAAAATTCTTGGAGAGTATGCATAGACTACGAAGGTTGAATGCGGCCACAAGAAAGATCACTTTCCACTACCATTCATTGATCAAATGCTTGATCGATTAGCCGGTAAATCATTTATTGCTTTCTTGATGGTTACTCCGGATACTTCCAAATTCACATTGCTCTAGAGGACCAAGAAAAAACACATTTACTTGCCCCTTTGGAAGTATGCTTACAAGCGTATGGTGCAAAATTCTTGGAGAGTATGCATAGACTACGAAGGTTGAATGCGGCCACAAGAAAAGATCACTTTCCACTACCATTCATTGATCAAATGCTTGATCGATTAGCCGGTAAATCATATTATTGCTTTCTTGATGGTTACTCCGGATACTTCCAAATTCACATTGCTCTAGAGGACCAAGAAAAAACCACATTTACTTGCCCCTTTGGAACGTATGCTTACAAGCGTATGCCGTTTGGCCTATGCAATGCAGCGGCAACGTTTCAACAAACCTTGTCTTAAATTTTGAAAAATGTCATTTCATGGTTGGTGCACGAAATTGTGATCACTACTTTTCACAACTCAAATAATCCCTAGTAATGGCCCCAAAGACTTGGTGCTCAATACCATGGCATAAACACAACTTCGCACAACTAACCAGCAAGTGCACTGGGTCGTCCAAGTAATAAACCTTACGCGAGTAAGGGTCAATCCCACGGAGATTGTTGGTATGAAGCAAGCTATGGTCACCTTGTAAATCTCAGTCAGGCAGACTCGAATGGTTATGGATGATATATGAATAAAACATAAAGATAAAGATAGAGATACTTATGTAATTCATTGGTGAGAACTTCAGATAAGCGAATGGAGATGCTTTGTCCCTTTCGTCTCTCTGCTTTCCTACTGTCTTCATCCAGTCCTTCTTACTCCTTTCCATGGCAAGCTGTATGTTGGGCATCACCGTTGTCAATGGCTACAGTCCCGTCCTCTCAGTGGAAATGTTCAACGCACCCTGTCACGGCACGGCTATCCAGCTGTCGGTTCTCGATCATGTCGGAATAGAATCCAGTGATTCTTTTGCGTCTGTCACTAACGCCCCACAATCGCGAGTTTGAAGCTCGTCACAGTCATTCAATCATTGAATCCTACTCAGAATACCACAGACAAGGTTTAGACCTTCCGGATTCTCTTGAATGCCGCCATCAATTCTAGCTTATACCACGAAGATTCCGGTTAAAGAACCCAATAGATAAACATTAGAGCCTTGTTTGCTTGTAGAACGGACGTGGTTGTCAGTCATGCGTTCATAAGTGAGAATGATGATGAGTGTCACATAATCATCATATTCATCAGGTTCTTGAGTGCGAATGAGTATCTTAGAACAAGAACAAGCTGAATTGAATAGAAGAACAATAGTAATTGCATTAATACTCGAGGTACAGCAGAGCTCCACACCTTAATCTTTGGTGTGTAGAAACTCCACCGTTGAAAATACATAAGAACAAGGTCTAGGCATGGCCGTGAAGCCAGCCTCCCAATGATCTAAGATAGAATAAGACTAAAGATAGCTACCAAGATGATCTAAGAACTAGACGTCCCAAGATGAAAATACAATAGTAAAAGGTTCTACTTATAGAGAACTAGTAGCCTAGGGTTTACAAAGATGAGTAAATGACATAAAAATCCACTTCCGGGCCCACTTGGTGTGTTCTTGGGCTGAGCATTGAAGCATTTTCGTGTAGAGACTCTTCTTGGAGTTAAACGCCAGCTTTTGTGCCAGTTTGGGCGTTTAACTCCCATTCTTGTGCCAGTTCCGGCGTTTAACGCCGGGCATTATTGAGCTGATTTGGAATGCCAGTTTGGGCCATCAAATCTCGGGCAAAGTATGGACTATTATACATTACTGGAAAGTCCAGGATGTCTACTTTCCAACGCCATTGAGAGAGCGCCAATTGAGCTTCTGTAGCTCCAGAAAATTCACTTCGAGTGCAGGGAGGTCAGAATCCAACAGCATCTGCAGTCCTTTTCAGTCTCTGAATCAGATTTTTGCTCAGGTCCCTCAATTTCAGCCAGAAAATACCTGAAATCATAGAAAAACACACAAACTCATAGTAAAGTCCAGAAAAGTAAATTTTAACTAAAAACTAATAAAAATATAAGAAAAACTAACTAAAAACATACTAAAAATATACTAAAAACAATGCCAAAAAGCGTATTAAATTATCCGCTCATCACAACACCAAACTTAAATTGTTGCTTGTCCCCAAGCAACTGAAAATCAAATAAGATAAAAAGAAGAGAATATGCAATGAATTCCAAAAACATCTATGAAGATCAGTATTAATTAGATGAGCGGGGCTTTTAGCTTTTTGCCTCTGAACAGTTTTGGCATCTCACTTTATCCTTTGAAATTCAGAATGGTTGGCTTCTATAGGAACTCAGAATCCAGATAGTGTTATTGATTCTCCTAGTTAAGTATGATGATTCTTGAACACAGCTACTTTATGAGTCTTGGCCGTGGCCCAAAGCACTCTGTCTTCCAGTATTACCACCGGATACATACATGCCACAGACACATAATTGGGTGAACCTTTTTCAGATTGTGACTCAGCTTTGCTAGAGTCCCCAATTAGAGGTGTCCAGGGTTCTTAAGCACACTCTTTTTGCCTTGGATCACAACTTTATTTCTTTCTTTTTCTTTCTTTTTCTCTTTCTCCCTTTTTTTTTTCGTTTTTTTTTTCTCTTTTTTTTTTCGCTTCTTCTTCTTCTTCTTTTTTTTTGTATTCACTGCTTTTTCTTGCTTCAAGAATCATTTTTATAATTTTTCAGATCCTCAGTAACATGTCTCATTTTTCATCATTCTTTCAAGAGCCAACATTCATGAACAACAAATTCAAAAGACATATGCACTGTTTAAGCATACATTCAGAAACAAAGTATTGCCACCACATCAAAATAATTCTGTTATAAAATTTAAATTCATGCAATTCTTCTCTTTTTCAATTAGGAACATTTTCATTTAAGAAAGGTGATGGATTCATAGGACATTCATAACTTTAAGGCATAGACACTAAGACACTAATGATCACAAGACACAAACATAGATAAACATAAGCATGATTTTTCAAAAAACAGAAAAATAAAGAACAAGGAAATTAAAGAACGGGTCCACCTTAGTGATGGCGGCTTGTTCTTCCTCTTGAAGATCTTTTGGAGTGCTTGAGCTCCTCAATGTCTCTTCCTTGCCTTTGTTGCTCCTCTCTCATGATTCTTTGATCTTCTCTAATTTCATGGAGGAGGATGGAATGTTCTTGGTGCTCCACCCTTTGTTGTCCCATGTTGGAACTCAATTCTCCTATGGATCAATGGGGAACTCCCTCATAACTGATGGTGAATGAGGAAAATGATAACTGAGCAAGATGAGGAAAGGCTAACCTTGCCAAGGTAGAGGACTTGTCCGCCACCTTATAAAGTTCTTGGGCTATAACCTCATGAACTTCTACTTCTTCTCCAATCATGATGCTATGAATCATGATGGCCCGATCTAGAGTAACTTCAGACCGGTTGCTAGTGGGAATGATTGAGCGTTGGATAAACTCCAACCATCCCCTAGCTACGGGCTTGAGGTCATGCCTTCTCAATTGAACCGGCTTCCCTCTTGAATCTCTCTTCCATTGGGCGCCCTCTTCACAAATGACTGTGAGGACTTGATCCAACCTTTGATCAAAGTTGACCCTTCTAGTGTAAGGGTGTTCATCTCCTTGCATCATGGGCAAGTTGAATGCCAACCTTACATTTTCCGGACTAAAATCTAAGTATTTCCCCCGAACCATTGTAAGCCAATTCTTTGGGTTCGGGTTCACACTTTGATCATGGTTCTTGGTGATCCATGCATTGGCATAGAACTCTTGAACCATTAAGATTCCGACTTGTTGAATGGGGTTGGTAAGAACTTCCCAACCTCTTCTTCGAATCTCATGTTAGATCTCCGGATATTCACTCTTTTTGAGTTTGAAAGGGACCTCGGGGATCACCTTCTTCAAGGCCACAACTTCATAGAAGTGGTCTTGATGCACCCTTGAGATGAATCTCTCCATCTCCCATGACTCAGAGGTGGAAGCTTTTGCCTTCCCTTTCCTCTTTCTAGAGGTTTCTCCGGCCTTGGATGCCATAAATGGTTATGGAAAAACAAAAAGCAATGCTTTTACCACACCAAACTTAAAAGGTTTGCTCGTCCTCGAGCAAAAGAAGAAAGAAGAGAGTAGAAGAAGAAGAAATAGAGGAGATGAAGGTGGCTTTGTGGTTCGGCCAAAGGGGGAGAAGTAGTGTTTAGGGTGTGTGAAAATGAAGGAGTGAAGATGGGTTTATATAGGGTGAAGAGAGGGGTAGGGTTCGGCTATGGGAGGGTGGGTTTGGGTGGGAAAGTGGTTTGAATTTGAATGGTGAGGTAGGTGGGGTTTTATGAAGGATGGATGTGAGTGGTGAAGAAAAAGATGGGATTTGATAGGTGAAGGGTTTTTGGGAAAGAGGTGTTGAGGTGATTGGTGAATGGGTGAAGAAGAGAGAGGGTGGTGGGGTAGGTGGGGATCCTGTGGGGTCCACAGATCCTGAGGTGTCAAGGAAAGTCATCCCTGCACCAATTGGCGAGCAAAATTGCTTTTTGTGCCAATTCTGGCGTTAAACGCCGGGCTGGTGCCCATTTCTGGCGTTTAACGCCAGCCTCTTGCCCTTTCCTGGCGTTTAACGCCAGTCTGGTGCCCCTTTCTGGCGTTAAATGCCCAGAATAGTGACAGACTGGGCGTTAAACGCCCATTTGCTAGCTTCACTGGCGTTTAAACACTAGCAAGTTCTCCTCCAGGGTGTGCTATTTTTCTTTCTGTTTTTCATTCTGTTTTTGCTTTTTCAATTGATTTTGTGACTTCTCATGATCATCAACCTACAGAAAACATAAAATAACAAAGGAAAATAGATAAACATAATCATTGGGTTGCCTCCCAACAAGCACTTCTTTAATGTCAGTAGCTTGACAGTGGGCTCTCATGGAGCCTCACAAATGCTCAGAGCAATGTTGGAACCTCCCAACACCAAACTTAGAGTTTGAATGTGGGGGTTCAACACCAAACTTAGGAGTTGGTTGTGGCCTCACAACACCAAATTTAGAGTTTGACTGTGGGGGCTCTTTTTGGCTCTGTTTTGAGAGAAGCTCTTCATGCTTCCTCTCCATGGTGACAGAGGGATATCCTTGAGCCTTAAACACAAAGGATTCTTCATTCACTTGAATGATCAATTCTCCTCTGTCAACATCAATCACAGCCTTTGCTGTGGCTAGGAAGGGTCTGCCAAGGATGATGGATTCATCCATGCACTTCCCAGTCTCTAGGACTATGAAATCAGTAGGGATGTAATGGCCTTCAATCTTCACCAAAACATCATCTACAAGTCCATAAGCTTGTTTTCTTGAATTGTCTGCCATCTCTAGTGAGATTCTTGCAGCTTGTACCTCAAAGATCCCTAGCTTCTCCATTACAGAGAGAGGCATGAGGTTTACACTTGACCCTAGGTCACACAGAGCCTTCTTAAAGGTCATGGTGCCTATGGTACAAGGTATTGAAAACTTCCCAGGATCTTGTCTCTTTTGAGGTAATCTCTGCCTAGTCAAGTCATCCAGTTCTTTGGTGAGCAAAGGGAGTTCATCCTCCCAAGTCTCATTACCAAATAACTTGTCATTTAGCTTCATGATTGCTCCAAGGTACTTGGCAACTTGCTCTTCAGTGACATACTCATCCTCTTCAGAGGAAGAATACTCATCAGAGCTCATGAATGGCAGAAGTAAATCCATTGGAATCTCTATGGTCTCAGTGTGAGCCTCAGATTCCCATGGTTCCTCATTAGGGAACTCATTGGAGGCCAGTGGACGTCTATTGAGGTCTTCCTCAGTGGCGTTCACTGCCTCTTCCTCCTCTCCAAATTCGGCCATGTTGATGGCCTTGCACTCTCCTTTTGGATTCTCTTCTGTATTGCTTGGAAGAGTACTAGGAGGGAGTTCAGTAATTTTCTTGCTCAGCTGTCCCACTTGTGCCTCCAAGTTTCTAATGGAGGACCTTGTTTCAGTCATGAAACTTTGAGTGGTTTTGATTAGATCAGAGACCATGGTTGCTAAATCAGAGTGGTTCTGCTTAGAATTCTCTGTCTGTTGCTGAGAAGATGATGGAAAAGGCTTGCCATTGCTAAACCTGTTTCTTTCACCATTGTTGTTGTTGAAACCTTGTTGAGGTCTCTGTTGATCCTTCCATGAGAAATTTGGATGATTTCTCCATGAAGAATTATAGGTGTTTCCATAGGGTTCTCCCATGTAATTCACCTCTTCCATTGAAGGGTTCTCAGGATCATAAGCTTCTTCTTCAGATGAAGCATCCTTAGTACTGCCTGGTGCATTTTGCATTCCAGACAGACTTTGAGAATTCAAATTGACTTGCTGAGTCAATATTTTATTCTGAGCCAGTATGGCATTCAGAGTATCAATCTCAAGAACTCCTTTCTTCTGATTTGTCCCATTGTTCACAGGATTCCTTTCAGAAGTGTACATGAATTGGTTATTTGCAACCATTTCAATTAGTTCTTGAGCTTCTGTAGGCGTCTTCTTCAGATGAAGAGATCCTCCAGCAGAGCTATCCAAAGATATCTTGGACAGTTCAGACAGACCATCATAGAAAATACCTATGATGCTCCATTCAAAAAGCATGTCAGAGGGACATTTTCTGATCAATTGCTTGTATCTTTCCCAAGCTTCATAGAGGGATTCTCCTTCCTTTTGTCTGAAGGTTTGGACTTCCACTCTAAGCTTACTCAATTTTTTAGGTGGAAAGAACTTTGCCAAGAAGGCATTGACTAGCTTTTCCCAAGAGTTCAAGCTTTCTTTAGGTTGTGAGTCCAACCATATCCTAGCTCTGTCTCTTACAGCAAAAGGGAATAGCATTAGTCTGTAGACCTCAGGGTCAACCCCATTGGTCTTGACAGTGTCACAGATTTGCAAGAACTCAGCTAAAAACTGATGAGGATCTTCCAATGAAAGTCCATGGAACTTGCAATTCTGTTGCATTAGAGAAACTAATTGAGGCTTAAGCTCAAAGTTGTTTGCTCCAATGGCAGGGATAGAGATGCTTCTCCCATAGAAGTCGGGAGTAGGTGCAGTAAAGTCACCCAGCACCTTCCTTGCATTGTTGGCATTGTTGTTATTTTCGGCTGCCATGGGTTCTTCTCCTTTGAAGATTTCTGTTAGGTCCTCTACAGAGAGTTGTGCCTTAGCTTCTCTTAGCTTTCGCTTCAAGGTCCTTTCAGGTTCAGGGTCAGCCTCAACAAGAATGCTTTTGTCTTTGCTCCTGCTCATGTGAAAGAGAAGAGAACAAGAAAATGTGGAATCCTCTATGTCACAGTATAGAGATTCCTTGAGGTGTCAGAGGAACAGAAAAATAGAAGAAAGAGGTAGAAGAATTCAAACTTATCAAGAGAGATGGAGTTCGAATTGTTCATTGAGGAATAGTGTTAATCCATAAATAGAAGGATGTGAGAAGAGGGGAAGTAATTTTCGAAAATTAAGTTAAAAAGATTTTAAAAACATTTTGAAAAACTTGAATTGATTTTCGAAAACTAAAAGTGGGAAAGAAATCAAGTGATTTTTGAAAAAGATTTTGAAATTAGAAATCAAAAAGATATGATTGAAAACTATTTTGAAAAAGATATGATTGAAAAGATATGATTCGAAAAACAATTTTAAAAAGATTTGCATTTTAAAAATTAATGACTTGCCTAACAAGAAAAGATATGATTTAAACATTAAACCTTTCTCAACAGAAAAGGCAACATACTTGAAATGTTCAATCAAATCATTAATTGTTAGCAAGTATCTTTGAAAATGGAAAGAAATTGATTTTGAAAAGATATGATTGAAAAGATATGATTTGAAAAAGATTTGATTTTGAAAAACATTGAAAACTTGAAAAAAAATTGCATTAAAAACAGAATCTTCCCTCTTGTGCCATCCTGGCGTTAAACGCCCCGAATGGTATCCATTCTGGTGTTTAACGCCCAAAGCACTACCCTTTTGGGCGTTAAACGCCCAGCCAGGCACCCTGGCTGGCGTTTAAACGCCAGTTTTTCCTTCTTCACTGGGCGTTTTGAACGCCCAGCTTTTTCTGTATAATTCCTCTGCTGCATGTACTGAATCTTCAGTTCCCTGTATTATAGACTTGAAAATAGAACCAAGATCAAATAAACAATGCATGCAAGACACCAAACTTAAAATGAGACACTAAACTCGACAAGAAACATAAAATATTTTTTTGGCTTTTTATGATTTTGTAATTTTTTTGGATTTTTTCGAAAATTATGTGGAAAAAGAAAATAAAGGCATTAAAATTCTTAATGAGAATTCCAGGAATCATGCAATGTTAGTCTAAAGCTTTAGTCTAAAGAAATTAGACATGGATAGCCAAGCTTCAGCAGGACATTGCATTCAAGAGCTAAATTGATGAGAATCAATCAGCTTTGGTGATGATAAGATCATCACCTTGAAACACTAGAATTCATTCTTAAGAACTCTAAAAAATACCTAATCTAAGCAACAAGATGAACCGTCAGTTGTCCATACTCGAAACAATCCCCGGCAACGGCGCCAAAAACTTGGTGCACGAAATTGTGATCACTACTTTTCACAACTCAAATAATCCCTAGTAATGGCCCCAAACACTTGGTGCTCAATACCATGGCATAAACACAACTTCGCACAACTAACCAGCAAGTGCACTGGGTCGTCCAAGTAATAAACCTTACGCGAGTAAGGGTCGATCCCACGGAGATTGTTGGTATGAAGCAAGCTATGGTCACCTTGTAAATCTCAGTCAGGCAGACTCGAATGGTTATGGATGATATATGAATAAAACATAAAGATAAAGATAGAGATACTTATGTAATTCATTGGTGAGAACTTCAGATAAGCGAATGGAGATGCTTTGTCCCTTCCGTCTCTCTGCTTTCCTACTGTCTTCATCCAATCCTTCTTACTCCTTTCCATGGCAAGCTGTATGTTGGGCATCACCGTTGTCAATGGCTACAGTCCCGTCCTCTCAGTGGAAATGTTCAACGCACCCTGTCACGGCACGGCTATCCAGCTGTCGGTTCTCGATCATGTCGGAATAGAATCCAGTGATTCTTTTGCGTCTGTCACTAACGCCCCACAATCGCGAGTTTGAAGCTCGTCACAGTCATTCAATCATTGAATCCTACTCAGAATACCACAGACAAGGTTTAGACCTTCCGGATTCTCTTGAATGCCGCCATCAATTCTAGCTTATACCACGAAGATTCCGGTTAAAGAACCCAAGAGATAAACATTAGAGCCTTGTTTGCTTGTAGAACGGACGTGGTTGTCAGTCACGCGTTCATAAGTGAGAATGATGATGAGCGTCACATAATCATCATATTCATCAGGTTCTTGAGTGCGAATGAGTATCTTAGAACAAGAACAAGCTGAATTGAATAGAAGAACAATAGTAATTGCATTAATACTCGAGGTACAGCAGAGCTCCACACCTTAATCTATGGTGTGTAGAAACTCCACCGTTGAAAATACATAAGAACAAGGTCTAGGCATGGCCGTGAAGCCAGCCTCCCAATGATCTAAGATAGCATAAGACTAAAGATAGCTACCAAGATGATCTAAGAACTAGACGTCCCAAGATGAAAATACAATAGTAAAAGGTCTTACTTATAGAGAACTAGTAGCCTAGGGTTTACAAAGATGAGTAAATGACATAAAAATTCACTTCCGGGCCCACTTGGTGTGTGCTTGGGCTGAGCATTGAAGCATTTTTGTGTAGAGACTCTTCTTGGAGTTAAACGCCAGCTTTTGTGCCAGTTTGGGCGTTTAACTCCCATTCTTGTGCCAGTTCCGGCGTTTAACGCCGGGCATTCTTGAGCTGATTTGGAACGCCGGTTTGGGCCATCAAATATCGATCAAAGTATGGACTATTATACATTGCTGGAAAGCCCAGGATGTCTACTTTCCAACGCCGTTGAGAGCGCGCCAATTGGGCTTCTGTAGCTCCAGAAAATCCACTTCGAGTGCAGAGAGGTCAGAATCCAACAACATCTGCAGTCCTTTTCAGTCTCTGAATCAGATTTTTGCTCAGGTCCTTCAATTTCAGCCAGAAAATACCTGAAATCACAGAAAAACACACAAATTCATAGTAAAGTCCAGAAAAGTGAATTTTAACTAAAAACTAATAAAAATATAAGAAAAACTAACTAAAACATACTAAAAATATACTAAAAACAATGCCAAAAAGCGTATAAATTATCCGCTCATCAATGGTCAAACAAGGCATTGTTTTGGGACACATAGTCTCAAAAGAAGGCATCTCCGTAGATCCGGCAAAAATAAATGTCATATCTAGTTTACCTTACCCCTCCTCCGAGAGGGAAGTCCGCTCTTTTCTTGGACATGCAGGATTCTACCGGAGATTCATCAAAGACTTTAGCACGGTGGCCTTACCTCTTTCTCGACTACTACAAAAGGACACTGAATTTGAGCTAAGCAAGGAATGTATGGAAGCATATGACAAACTTAAAGTAGCATTGACACAAGCTCCTATTGTGCGAGGACCAAACTGGACTCAACCATTTGAAATCATGTGTGATGCTTCGAATTATGCGATAGGAGCCGCGTTAGCACAACGCGAGGGTAAGATTCCCTATGTCATAGCTTATGCTTCCAAAACACTAGACGGAGCCCAATCCAACTACACTACTACCGAAAAGAAACTCCTAGCTATTGTTTTTGCTTTGGACAAGTTCCGAGCCTATCTTCTTGGTTCCAAGGTTGTAGTGTACTCGGATCACGCGGCACTAAAATACTTGTTGGCCAAAAAGGAATCAAAGCCGAGATTAATTCGTTGGGTGCTTTTGTTACAAGAATTTGACTTGGAGATCAAGGATAGGAGTGGTTCCCAAAACCTAGTGGCGGACCATCTAAGTCGCCTCGAACACACAAAAGGCGACACCACTCCTATCAATGACTCCTTTCCTTTAGATGCTTTGCACGCAATCTCGGAAGTAGTTCCTTGGTATGCCCCAATAGCAAACTACTTGGTTTCACGCACTTTCCCTCCCAATCTCAACAAACACAAAAAGGATAAGCTGAAAAGCGAATCCAAATACTATATTTGTGACAATCCCTATTTTTGGAGGTGTGGAGCGGACCAAATAGTGCGACGGTGCATACCTCAAACCGAATTCCAAGCAATCTTGGACGCTTGCCATGCTTCCGAAGAAGGTGGCCACTACGGCCCCCAAAGAACGGCAAGAAAGGTCCTCGATTGCGGATTTTGGTGGCCAACTCTTCTCAAAGATGCTTCCCTCTATTGCAAATCTTATCCCCAATGCATTCGGTTTGGAAATATTTTCAAGAAGGACGAAATTCCCCAACAAAATATGCTTTTTTGTGAAATCTTTGACGTATGGGGAATCGACTTCATGGGACCATTTCCAAATTCCAATGGCTTTCTCTACATCTTGTTAGCCGTCGATTATGTGTCAAAATGGGTGGAGGCAATCCCCACCCGAACGGATGACGCTCATGTTGTTTATTCTTTTGTGAGGAACAATATCACTTGTCGCTTTGGCTCCCCAAGAGCAATCATAAGTGACCAAGGATCCCACTTTTGCAACAAAAAAATGGACAGCCTCATGAGAAAATATGGCATCATACACAAAATTGCCACGGCTTACCACCCTCAGACAAATGGCCAAGCCGAAGTTTCTAACCGGGAAATCAAGCATGTGTTGGAAAGGATTGTGAAGCCGAATAGGAAGGATTGGAGCACTAAACTCTCCGATGCACTTTGGGCCTATCGAACGGCTTACAAGACACCCATTGGCATGAGCCCCTTTAGGCTTGTATATGGTAAAGCATGCCACTTACCGGTAGAAATTGAACACAAAGCTTATTGGGCCATAAAGGAATGTAATATGAGCTTGGGCGGGGCCGGAGTAGAGAGAAAGCTTCAATTAGCGGAATTGGAATGCTTGAGATTAGAGGCTTATGACAACTCTAGACTTTACAAGGAAAAGATGAAAGCCATCCATGACAAGAACATTAGTAGAAGGGAATTCCGACCCGGTGAACTAGTCCTTCTCTATAACTCAAGGTTGAGATTACTACCCGGAAAGCTTAGATCAAGGTGGGATGGACCCTACCAAGTGGAGAAAGTAGAACCTTATGGGGTCTACCACTTGCGCCACCCATCAAGTCCGGACATTTTTAAGGTAAATGGGCACCGTCTCAAATTGTATCATGGTGAGCAAAGAAAGAACTCCAAGGAATTTGATGTGTTCCTCTTGAGGGATGCACCTCTTGAACAAGAACTTTGAGCTATGGAAAGTCCAACTTAAGGACGGTAAACAAAAGTGCTCGGTGGGAGACACCCCACCATGGTAAGATCTTCCTTTGTACATAGCCATTGCATCATTGACACTTGCTTAACATTTGACTTCATGTTTGTAAGTTAGATTTCAATTTCAATTCTCCTTCATTTGTTGAGTTCATTGGTAGTTTATCAAGTTAAAACGCCCTGCTATAGTGCTTAAGTGGCTGCTTGGGGGGTTGGAATGTTATAAGTGGTGCAAGGACATGCAAATTTCGAAAAGGCACCCTTCTGCGCGTGCGCGCACCTGGCGCGTACGCGCCCTTGAAGCATTTGACGACCATCCACGCAGACGCGCACCGTGCGCGGACGCGTGGGTTGCAAAAAACACCCCTCCATACATTTACCCGAGAGTTACGCCCACACCATGCCAGCACCATGTCTGAAGCATAGGCCACTCGCGCGCGCGCGCACATGGCGCATACGCGCACTTGGGCGAAATCTGCAGATCGACGAGCTAGCGTACCGTGCGCGTCCGTGTCGATCACCTTGTTGCACTCTTGGTACATATTCCAGAGAGTTAAGCCACTCTCGGGCCCGCACTAAGCCACCGGCCCAGCACTTTTGCCGCGTGCGCGCACCTGGCGCGCCCGCGTCCATACACTACCAACGCAAGGTGCGCGCGCGCGC
This sequence comes from Arachis stenosperma, assembly GCF_014773155.1. Classification (NCBI taxonomy): domain Eukaryota; kingdom Viridiplantae; phylum Streptophyta; class Magnoliopsida; order Fabales; family Fabaceae; genus Arachis; species Arachis stenosperma. Next base: position 14,244,466 of record NC_080383.1, read on the forward strand.
CTAGGCCGCGCACGCGCCCCTTGTTCTGCACCCTCCTCTAGGCCACTCCACAGAGAGTTAGGCCCACCCCAGGCCCATCTCATGCCTGGGGCATAACCACGTTGACGCGTACGCGCACTGTGCGCGCGCGCGCCAACAGCCCTGTAGCCAACTTCTGGTACCTCGTCCAGAGAGTTGTGCCACCTCTATGCCACCCCTGTGCTGCCAGCCCAAGAGCATGGGCGCGTGCGCGCAGCGTACGCGCGCGCACCCCCACTCCACCTCGCTTCCTTGTGCGAGCGCACACCGTGCGCGCACGCGCGGGTGATCGGCGCCAACTTAAGAAGGGGCATACTTACCCCCTTCATTCTTCTTCCCCTTTCTCTCTTCTTCCCATTCCTTCTACTACCCATCCACCCACTACCATTTCTTCTTCTCAACCACCTTCTACCACCTACCTCCGGTGGCCCCACATTAACCATCCACTCTCCATCACTCCACTCTACAACTTCTTCTTCCATATCCTTTTCCATCTCTCAAGGTACTTTACTAAGCTACCCTCTTACTCCACCTATCTCTTTTGATTCTTAATCATTTAGTTTCATTTTCTCTTAGGTAGCTTCCTTCCTTTTCTCCTTTTTTTTTAGTTACTTCTTTAGGGTGTTTTTGTTTTTCTTTCTCTCTTTTTCAATTTAACTCTTCATTGGCATTTGGATCTCAACTTCTCTTACATTAGTAAATGAGATGTGTTGCTTGCTTTTCTTACAATCACTGTTCACTGTAGTCATTAATAATGGATTGAGGAATGTTACATTGCTTTCACTTTCACCTAATCACATACTACTAAGAGGATGCACGCCAAGTGTTCGACGAAAGGCATACTTAAGTTTTGAGCTCATTGTGACTTTTGGGTGCATCCCCACTTTCTCCAATCCATTCACTCACATTTTATTAACTTGCTTTCCATTTGTGGTCCTTAAGGGCATATGCTTCTCATGCTTCTTACTTGCATGCTTAAACCACCCTTGTACCACATGAAAATGATTTGCCTTGCTCTTCACATGTTATCTTAGTTACATGTTGCAGCTGTCATGTAACAATGATACCCATATTCTATGGCATAACTTTTCATTGCATAATCGCATTTAATTACACTTCTTTGGGTTTGATGTTATCCCCTTTCTTTGCTTTCACAGGATGGTCATCAAAAAGAACAAAGGGAAAGCCCCCAAGAAGCCAGCTTCCAATAAAGCGCGCCAAGAACTAACGGCCAAGCCACTCTTAAAGAAGACTAAGGGCCCCGTTGATGTTCTAGAGAAGGACAACCCTCCAAAGGATTCAAACAAGTTCCCCAACCGTTACTGCGAACTTGTTTACTCAAGAATGATTGAAAGGAATTATCACCTGGAGCCCCTTCTAGTCCTATCGGCTCACCTCAATCCGATTGTGATGCCACACATTGACCGGAGGCAATGGGGGTTCCTCTTGAGGCAACCAAAGGAGGCCAATCTCTCATGGGTGGTGGAATTCTACTCCAACTACCACTCACCCCTTCTCACATCAATATTTGTGCGCCGAAAGCAAGTGTCGGTCACAGTGGATACCATCCGAGAAGTCCTTGGGATTGGGCCGTTGACGATTGGATATGATGCCTACCAAGAAGTCTTGGCTACATGCGATGACCGTGCGTTCAATTGGGGCACGATCCTCCGCGTAATTGCTTTGCCCGACGCATATTGGATTCGAGGGACCATAAAGCAAAGACCAAAGGGTTTAGATGTCCGCCACCTCACTCAAGAAGCCACGGCATGGGCCCAAATTCTAGCTCACTACGTGCTCCCAAGCACACATGGGTCATCCATTACCGCCGAGCTTGCCTTATTGATATGGTGCATCTTAACCGAAAAACCGGTCGACATTTCGCATGCCATTCGCCAATCCATGGGGCGCATTCATGCCAAGAGAAATCTGCCGTTTCCCGCTATGGTGACCGAATTAGTCGCAAAGGCCGGCGTCAACCGAGAGGCTAAGGATAGGAGAACCTCAATTCCGGTCGAAGTTGATGTTATTCCGACCAAGAGGTGCCTCAAACCTCCGGAAATCACCAATGACATTGGACTACCCACACCAACTCGCAACACTACCACATCATCTACACCACAAAAATCAGCCACCCAACGCCTTGAAGACCTTCACAAGAAATTGGACCGTTATGAGAGGCGTAACCAACGCCGATATACTCATGTGAAGAAACTTCTAAGCGTAGTCACCCCACCCATGGAAGAACCAGATATCTCCACATCCACCGCAACTTCAAGCGGAGATAGCGATGACATTGGAGATGAGGGACACTCGGGACTCGACCACCCATTGCGCCTAACCTATAGCACGGAGGACCGTGCTAAGTTTTAAGTGTGGGGAGGTCGGCCGACCGATCTCCGTAGGTAACATCTGAATAAATTTTTATTCCTTGAACTCCTTTGTAATTAGGAAAGGTTGCATGATTAGGTTTTAGTTGACACCATTCGCATGATAAGTTTACTTGGTTGGAACAATGAAACTCTTTCTTAGGAAACCAACACTTTGGGGCAACCGTGGCATTGCCAATTTTAAACACTTTGATGCCAAATTTGCATGAAGAATTATATTTTGGAACATGAATTTTGAGTTAAGAACACAAGCTAGTGAGTTTTGAGCCTAATTGCGTGGTTATATCTTATAACCACTTATTCTCCTTCTTGTGTGCATTATTCTCTTTCTATGATTGTAATCCTTGATTTGTTTGATTCTTTGTGTCCAGTATTCTGTGTATTCATGCATTTACATGATTGAGGCCATCATTTCATTAGCCCACTTACCCAAATGGCCTTGCCTTTGATCTTCCTTTGTTAGCCAAATTTGAGCCTACGATTAACCCACTTTGTTCTTAATTTAGCACATCACAAGCCGTAAAGCGAAAAACAATGAATGTCCTTGATTTGGATCTTTGATTAGCTTAGGCTAGTGTGTGTGAGTATCATTCAAGTGTAGGAACCTTGGGACATTGGGTGAATTAAAGGGTAGTTTTGTATTTTTATTGAAATTCTTGGAAATTGGGTACATGCTCATGTATTGATCAATTGTAAAACCTTATGCATTGATGCTCTTGTATATAGGAAGAAAGAAAAAAAAAGGGGAAAACAAAAGAAAAAGAAAAGAAAAGAAAAGAGAGAAGAAAAACAATATGGAAAAGAAAAAATATATATATATATATATATAGAAAAGAAAAAGAGAAAAAGAGAAGAAAAGAAAGAAATAGAAAAAGGGGACAAAATACCCCAAAGTAATGCTCAAATGAAAGTCAATGCATATGTGTTGTGAAATGAAAAGGGAATGCATGAGTATGCGGAAAGGTGAAGAATGGGTAGTTAGGTTAGAACTTAATTGTATAGGATGTCGTAGGTTAGATGGGGAGTCTAAGCCTATCAAAGATTCAAATCTCAAGCTCACTTGACCAAATATGCATCCTACCTTAACCCTAGCCCCATTACAACCTAAGGAAAAGACCTCATGATAATTGTATGCATGCATTGAATAATTTTTGATTGTTAGAAGAAAAACAAATCTTGGAAAGCATGATTAGGGGAGAATTGAGTGAATCAACCCCAAACACCGAGCGACTAGAGTGCAAACACTTCCGGTGAGGGTTCGATGCTCAATTCCTTGATTCCCGGCTCTCACGAGCATTCCGCATGCAAAGTTGCATATATTGCATTTGATGCTAAAAAAAATTGGCAAGTCCTATACATTGACCACCATCGTGTCCCATGTGCTCGCATATATCATAAGAAATTCGATTTGTTCCTGACCAAGTAGATAATAGCACTAGTCATTGATGACAGGTCATCATATACCCATTTTTCAAGCTAATTTCACTTGTTTTATTAGTCTTTATGCACTTTCTTGCATCCTAAGTAAGTGATTTGGAGTGAAAATGCATAACTTCTTTAAATCAAACAACCACCATGAAATTAATGTTAACTCATGAGGTTTAAGCTGAATTTAATTGATTTTTAATTGATTTATAAGCCTTGTGAATTTAGTGATACTTTGAGTGGTTGTTTTGGTTTATTGTAGGTGAAGAAAAGAAGAAAAGAGGAAAGCGTGGCTTAAGAAAGCGTGGCCCAAGAGAGGAAAAGTGTGGCGCATGGAAGGGAGGAAGCAAGCATTGCCCTCCACAAGGGCACACTGCCCTCTAGGAAGGCAACATGAGCAAGCAAGCCTTGAGAGGCAACACTGCCCTGCCCACGACAAGGGCAGAGCACAAATTTATGCCAGGGATCAAGAGGAGCTAAAACACTGCCCTGCCCTCCTCAAGGGCAATATCGGGCTCAACAAAGGAAGAAATCCAAAGAAAAAGCTCACCATTGCTTGCCACAAGGATCGAACACGGCACCATGAGGAAGCAAGGAACTAAGCCTTACTTTGGTGCTAAGAAAATCAAGGAAAAGAGGTAGTGTGTGTGTCACCCGAGTTTCGAACACGGGGCTTCAATTTGGAAACATTTCCCTGCCCTCCGCGAGGGCAGGGCAGCATCTTGTGGTGCACGGCCAGCGCACCATTCTGGCGCATCAAGGAAAGTCTTGGCAGCACCAGCAGCACGCACGGGCATCATTCTGGCGCACCAAAAATTTCTGCCCTGCCCTCCACAAGGGCAGGGCAGCATCCTGCAGCACCATCACGCACACACCAACACACCAAGGGACGCACGCACCATTTTCTGCCCTGCCCTCCACAATGGCAGGGCAGCCTCCTGGAAGCAACTTTTCTTGGGCTGAAATTGGATTAAAAATCCAATAAAATTCATTTCTTCACCAAATCAAAAGCCCATCCAAATTCCAAAATCCAAGAATAGAAAGTGTATAAATAGGAGTTAGTTTAATGTAATTAAAAACCTTTTACTTTACTTTTGAACTTTGAACTTTCTTTTGAGCTTTGAATCTTCACTTTTACTTTGGGAATTCTTGAATTTTCTCTTGGAGATTTCACTGAGATTTCTGAGAATTGGGGAGGAGAATTGATCTCTCTTCTTCCTTGTTCTTGATTGAGCATTTCTACTTTTCTTGTTTGAGTCTTGGGTGTTAAGAATTGAGAAAATTCTGTCTCAATCTCCACTCAAGATCTCTTTAATTTCTCTTCTGCATAATTGAGTTCAAACACATTTCCTTTACTGCTTCTTCTTTAATTCCTTTTTAATTGCTTTGAGAATTTGGATCTGGGAAGGCAATTGAGATCTAGGCTTTGCTACCTAGTCTCTGGAGTCCTGAGATCACATTTTCCTTTTGGTTCTTCTGTGAACCTCTGCTGCAATCCCTTTCCATTCTCTGTTTGAATTTTAAGTATTTCTAATTCATCTTCTGCTTTATTACTTGCTGCACTTTAATTTCCATTGCTTAAATTCTGAAATCCCAATCCTCAAATCCCTTTTCATTATTGCAATTTATATTTCTTGCTCTTTAATTTACTGCAATTTACATTTCTTGCACTTTAAGTTTCAGTCATTTAATTTCTTGTTCTTTAAGATTCAGCACCTTTACTTCTAAGTCTCTTTGATTTCTGTAATTCATCCCTCTCCCTTTACATTTCCTGTTGTTTACTTACTGTTGGATACAAAATCACTCAACCAATACTTGATTCGCTTGACTAAATCAACCACTAAACTAAAATTGCTCAATCCTTCAATCCCTGTGGGATCGACCTCACTCATGTGAGTTATTATTACTTGATGCGACCCGGTACACTTGCCGGTGAGTTTTGTGTCGGATCGTTTTCCGCTCATCAGTCATAGTTGCATTCATATAAGTAGGTTGCACTTCATGAGTCTTATATTCTTATGATCCCTCGGTCTTCTGAGTTTCTTTTGCACTTCTCTAAGCATGAGGACATGCTAGGATTTAAGTGTGGGGAGGTTGATAAATCCCATTTTGAGGGTTTATCTTGTGCCGATTTCAGGGGTTTTATCAATGATTCCACACACTTTCTATATGAAAATACAAGATTTTGTGTTCCTTTCCTAATTTTGCCCCATGGATGAAAACATGCTTATTTTGCACTAAAATAGATACATTTCTAATCTTCTTTTGATGCCATTCGATGCCGTGACCTGTGTGTTAAGTGGTTTCAGAATATAGGGCAGGGATGGACTGGAAGAGAGAAGGAGGACGGGTGCAAAGGAAGGGGCGCATGAGAATTGAGCCTTGGAAATCTCAGCATGGGCGCGTGTACGCACTTGACGCGTCCGCGTGGATGAAGCAACTAGAAGTCGAAGCCAAGAGCCAAGCCACAAGCCGGCTTACGTAGCGGCTAAGCCATGATCTCCATGGGCGCGCACGCGCACATCACGCCTCCACGCACATTACAAGATGCCTCAGTGGCGCGCGCGCGCGTACCTTGCGCGTGCGCGCCGATGTTCGAATATGATTTTTTTAAGAAGTCACGTGACTTAGGCATGGAGGTAGTTGGGAATCCCATTTTGGGGAAATGCCTTGGCGGGAAAAAGCTTAAGAAGACCAAAGAAGGAAGGGTTAAGGACTCTTAGTTCATTTTTTCTAGATTTTTAGATTTTTTTGAGGGATAGTTAGTTACACTCTTGGAGAAGGAGAGAGAGATTCCAAGCTTTCACTAGGGTTCATCTTCATCCAATTTCTGAATTTTCAATCACTCTTTGGTGAGATCCATTACAATTCTCACTTCACTTTGTTCATGTCATAGATTTTCTTCTCCAATTTCAAGTAGTAGTTGTAATTGCTCAATTCTCATAGATCTAGAATTCAACTTTGTAGTTTTGGATTTCATCAATACTTTGAGAATTTGATTTTCATTGTTGCTCTTTGATACTTGTTGTTAGTTCCTTGTGTTGCAATACTTTTAATTCTACTTTTCTTCTCATTTTACTATGACTTTCTTTCTTGCTCATCAAATGTTTGATAAAATGTCAACACTAGTTATGGAGTAGAAATTTCTCACTTGGCATAGGGTTGGGCCATTAGAAGAAGTTGAATAGTTGTGTCAATTGTTGATTTGGAATTAGGTATTGCTAATTGACTTGGAGTGCACTAAAGCTAGATTCCCATGAGGTGAAGCTAGGACTTGTGACTCAAGTTGATTATTTTCATTTGACTTTCCTCTATACCTAGGGGATAACTAAATGAAGCAAGGCCTAATTGTTGTCATCATTGAATAAACTATAAGGATAGAAATTCTAATGCCAACCCTAAGCCAAGTCTTTTAATGATTGATTGTTTGTTTCCCATTACTTTGCTAAAACCTTCAAAGAATCCTAACAAGGCTTTCTAATCAATAAGATGCACACTTTGGCAATTCCAAGGGAGGACGACTCGGGAGACTAGTACTCTCGGATATAGATTGTAGGATTGTTTGGTACGAGATTTAAGTGTCGATTAGACTATACTCACGATCATATTCCTCTTTGAATTCTAATTCGGCATGCTAAATTTCGTTTATCAGGGACATGGGCAAGAGGAGGAAGAGGAGAAGTAGGAATTGGATTTACCAAAATTGGCTGGGAGGAAGTCGCCAAACCTGAGCTTTGAAGCCGAGGAGGAGTGGCAGAGGTTTCGGAAAAACTCTACCACAACCTCATCTACCTCGTCCAAATCTACCAAGCCATATTTCTCTACGAGGGAAGTCTCGACCCAGTATAGAGAAAATCAAGGATCATTATTTTCATTTAGAAAAAATGGATGATGACCTTTAACTGCTTAAACTTTAAAGAAGAAATTTTTGAAGTCATGAAAAGACTCATGAAAAATGAAAAAAAATTTTTGGCCTTGTATAACTCGGAAGGAAATCCACTGCTGTTTATTTTTGGCACTAAAAGGCTAAATGAAAAAGATAGAAAAAGGTCTTTAAAGAGATCGAAAAATCAAGTGCATGGCTAACAAGCTGGTAAATCTTGAGGAAACTCCAGAAATTGGAGTGAAGTTGGGAAGGAGCTACCCCACAGTAGGATAACACCTCTATCTCGAAGTCGGAAAAGGGAAAAGTAACCCCTAAACGGGTGAATAGACAGTCGTATACAAAAAAGATGTGGGGATCAGAATCGTTCATTCTCCCACAGTAAACCCGGTCCTTTGAGTCTGGGGCCACTAATTCATACTTTGCCTCATCGACATCAGAAATGCATATCCTATGGTGTTTACAAAGTTCAGTTACAAAAATATTATCGACAATGGGGTGTTCAAACAAGACGGAAGAATCTATCCATCTTAACAGAGCCTCCATAAACCGGGAAGACATTTTCAGAAATGGGAGATGATATACAAGAAGATATACCTACATTACATAAAGAACAAACAACTATCAAAAGCAGATTTTGAAACAAGACAGTCCTTTCCCAAACAAAGCAACCAATTGCATCAAAAGAAACAATTTTTGTAAGAAGAAAAACACAAAAATCCCAAAGTCTCCTACAAGCAAATAGTGAAAGCACCACCAAAACCTACTCAGAATCTCTTCCTCCATTACTCAGTACACTCAATAAAAACAACGAAGCCAATAAAGAGTGAAAAGTAACGAAAGACTAATCTTTCTTGGAGGAAAACTGACAACAAGAAGGAAGGGGATGTCAAAAACGCTGAAAATCCCATGAATGGAAACAGCAAACACCAAAGTGCGAAGATCTTTCGAACAAGGAAGAAAGTACGAAGGAAAAATTTGAAAAGAAGAAAGAGAAAGAGACGAAAGGCATTTATAACATACTAGGGGCATGATTGTAAAACGATGCAATCATTAAAAGAGTGCGCCGTTACCAATGTAACTGCCTCCACGTGTAAATGTAAAAAGCCAAACGGACGCGACGGTTGGTAAGACATGACGATTGATGATTTAAAATCACGTCGATTTTTCAACTTGAAATCATGTCGGTTCCTCAACTCGAGAAGAGGATAACGACTTAGGCAATCCCGAGCACTATCAATACTCAAGTCCAACTCCTAATGAAGAGATTGGACTCGAGTAGGGGCACTGTTCATACCCTGACCCAAATCATAAGCTAGACCCAAATTAAGCTAAAAGGCCCAATCATGAAGGTGTTGGGAATAAGACACCATTCCCCCTTGAGAAAACACCTTTGACAGAGAAATAAAATAGACACAATCACAACACAAGAATTTAACGTGAAAACTCCAATTACCGGAGAAAAAACCACGGCCGTTGTCAAATGACAACTAGAGAATATCACTATGTGAAAATTGTTACAACACATAGACTTCTTTCTCTCTAACACCGGCACCCCAGTACACCCACACTCTCTCAAAGCAAATATCTAACTACACCTCACAACACTCTCTAATCAAAGAGTATAGAGGAAAAGAAAAATCAGATACAAGCTTAAAGTGTTTCTGACTGGTGCAAAAACAAATAGAGAACTTAGCCTCATATTTATAGCCTAGGCCACCCACTCCATTTGCTATCCTAAGCAATGTGGGACTAATTCAACCAAATCCTAACAATCTCCACCTTGATTAAAATAGTCACACATCTTCAACTTTCATTGTCAACACCGACAATTCTTTGCTGCCATTGTCTATACCGACAATCATAGTTCAGAGAACTATCATACTCCACCATGAAAGTATAGTCACTTGGAATTAGACCACTCCAAGCATTTCGCCTTGGTACAGATCGCAACCTTGCTGAAAATTCATGGTGCAACTTCCAAATTGGCTTTTCCTGGAAGTTCTTCAGCCATCGACCTAACTCCGCCACACACCTTGCATCTCAACGCCAACCAATGCCCGTGTGCAATTTGTGGACCCGATTCCACAACTTATCCTTATCCATGGCAGTGCGGCAATACCATGAGGATACTTCTTGTCTTCTAGAGAACATCATCTTCTCTCATAGAGAGAGCAACCAGAGATCTTCTCCGTCAATGCCTTGTGCAAACTTGATTGTATCAACACATCCTTGACTTGTATTTGTCACAAGCCAAAATTGATTCTTCCATCAAATTTCTCTATTTCAAGCTTCACAGCACTTGAATATCCTGACATTGTTGCAACCGTATACTGGAATAGTATAACTCAACTGTAGACCGTGCACTAGGAAAGGTCCCCAGGAAAGAGAGGTGGGTCACAATGGACACACTTAAATACCAAGGCTTTCCTTAGCTAGAACCTTTCCAAACTGCACTCTCACAATGTCACACTGCCTTCCAGCAACAACAACAGCAACCAAAGATCAACCTCAAGCCACAGGACAAAATTCTTTTCTGATGTGGAAGGTCAGACTAGGCTGCAACCACAGAGCATACTAAGAATAAATCCCACCGAACCAAAGCTCTGATACCACTTGTTGGGAATAAGACACCATTCCCCTTTGAGAAAACACCTTTGACAGAGAAATAAAATAGACACAATCACAACACAAGAATTTAACGTAGAAACTCCAATTACCGGAGAAAAAACCACGGCCGTTGTCAAATGACAACCAGAGAATATCACTATGTGAAAATTGTTACAACATATAGACTTCTTTCTCTCTAACACCGGCACCCCAGTACACCCACACTCTCTTAAAGCAAATATCTAACTACACCTCACAACACTCTCTAATCAAAGAGTATAGAGGAAAAGAAAAATCAGATACAAGCTTAAAGTGTTTTTGACTGGTGCAAAAACAAATAGAGAACTTAGCCTCATATTTATAGCCTAGACCACCCACTCCATTTGCTATCCTAAGCAATTTGGGACTAATTCAACCAAATCCTAACAGAAGGTTGGCCTTTGCCGCCTATCCGACCTCTACACAGAGATCGGGGTCAACACCAGCAGATGCTTAACACTTATCCAACTAAGTAATTGCCTCCTTATATCTCTCACCCACTTCTAGAAGAGATATTCCAATAACTCTAAGATAAAGGGATGGTTATCCACCACCAGAAGTGGAACGACTTCACCGGTAGTTATGGGCTCAGCTCCTATAAATACTCTAACACACTCAGGTACATCTAAGTTCTAATACGCTAAAACCTGCTTAACCCCTTACTGACCTAGGCATCGAAGTGTCTTGTAGGTACCACCTCCCACCTTTTCGAAAATACAACTCAGACGGCGGCTCTCTGACGCAGGACAACTCGGAGACCACTCTTTTGAACGTTTGGATCTCGTAAACAAGCCCAATCTACATCTGGTTTCAGGTAACCCCCGGAACAACTATTATTTTCCTAAATACACATGGATTAAAACCTTTTCCAAAATGCGCAGCACTAAATCATGGGAAGCACCCACGAATTGGAAATAGCCTCCATCTCAACGCTAACGCCCAGAAAATGGTAGCAGAAATCCATCTTGTGTATAGCACCCACGAAATGGGCTTCTCAGGTATGGCGAACGTGAATTCGGCTATCACAGATGTGGTACCCATGAAATGGAGGCAGAGGAAAAACTCAAGGGGAATGGATACTTTCCATTGTTAAAAAAAATGAGAGTTTAAAGTGTGATCTCAATTGTTAAAAAAAATTGAGAGGATCCATTTCCAAACTCAAGAGAGTCAGACGCGAATTGGACCCAATTCATTAGTACCAAATATGAAATGAAATGCAGCAACTAAGTTGTAATAATCTAGAAGTATGGACCCTCCACCACCATTTTCACGTAATTATCTGTTGAAAATATGGACCATCCACCACCATTTTAAAATAATATTCCATTTAAACCACCCATTGCATATATTCCTTTCAGATATTCTTTTTTTAATCATTTTATCACTATATTTTTATTATTAAATTTGTATGTAACATTGTGTGGTATGAAATCTCAGTTTTAATTTTATTTTTTTACATGTGATTTTATTTTTATATAGTTTTTTATTATTTTTATTAGTTACAGCAAGTTCTTCACCCCAATAAAAAAAGAGAGATTTCTAATAGGAATAAAAAATAAATAAAAAACAGCAACAAAATATACATTGACACACATTTTATATTTGTTTTTTATTTTCACCTACCATATCATACACAATAAAACAGCAAATACTAACTACACAATAATTTCTTTGGCATTGCTATCAAGATTATTGTGAATTATAATTTTATTATTATTCACCACATACAAAAACACTGTTTTCTAATGATACTATGTGAGAAGAACCAATTGTCTAACAAATGAAACTAATAAAAGAGCAAATAAAGAATCAATTGCCTAAACGATTGTAATCTCAGCCACGCACTTAATTAACTAAATTATGTAATCTTTGATCCACCGAATATGCTATAGTTTAATTAAGTTAGTTAAATCACCATTTTAATAATTTGAAACGTTGATTTGTCAAAGATTGATGGTTTCTTTGTCATATGATTTTTGGCTCTTTAAAGATTAATTTTGTTTGATGAGAATATCTAAAATACGGGATTATTGTTTAACAAACGTTTTTCTTTTATTTAAAATACTGGTTTTATTTCGTTGTGTCAGAATTAGAATGGCTCAATTCATGTGTACTGCCATTGACATACCCATTTTGTAGATGTCATCTATAGAATGTCCCATTTTGTGAGCGTCAGCGTTGAGATGGAAGTTATTTCTAATTAGTGGGTGCTTTCCATAATTTGGTGCTGCCCATTTTAGAAAAGGTTTTGATCTATGCGTACTTACTATTTAGGGAAATAAAAAATTTTTATATTTATTTCAATAAAAAAACCTTAAATAAACGGTTTAATTTAAATCGATTTAAATTTAAACACTTTTACATTGTATTACTAATGAAATAAGTAAGCTAAGAAATTTTTTCTATCTAGCATCAAACTCAAACACAAGTGTTAGTTATGGAATAACAGAGCATAACATGAAAATTTGTTAATAACACATACAAAACAAACAAGTTTATATATATATATATATACTTTAACATTTTAAGAATTAAAATCCATCAATTTAGGTGGTATCCTATTAATCAAATGAATTTACTAGTTCAACAAAATGCTAGCTCGTAATTCTAGTAAATTTGAGAGGGTTATGGAGTGAAAGTTTATTACTCTATTCTATTCGGTAACATGTGTTGAAGATGGAGGAGTTGGGTGAAGGAAGGTGTTACTATGGCTACCATGGCAGTCTTGGTGAATGGGTCACCGTCTAAGCCATTCAAGATGGAGAGGGGACTAAGACAAGGGGACCCGCTCTCTCCCCTGCTGTTCGTATTAGTGGTTGATGTTTTGCATCGGATGTTGGAGGAAGCTGTCAGGAACGGACGCATTGCTCCACTGCTGGTAGGGGGAGATCATATTGAACTGTCACACTTACAGTTCGCGGATGACACTATCTTGTTCTGCCCGCCGGAGACTGAAACAATTGTTAACTATAAGAGACTGTTGCGGTGCTTTGAGTTGATGTCGGGGCTGAGCATCAATTTTGAAAAATCGAATCTGATATCGGTGAACTGTGAGCAAAGATGAATTGATCAGGCATGTGGAATACTGGGATGCTAGCAAGCTGCCCTACCGGTAAGATACTTGGGAATTTCTTTAGGTGCAAATCCGCGGCTGGTAAAGACTTGGAAACCAATCATTGATAAGGTGGAACAGAAGCTTAGCTTGTGGAAAGCGAAGGTGTTGAATAAATCAGGGAAGCTGGTCCTTATCAAGTCGGTACTGAATAGTCTTCCCATATATTATCTTAGTCTGTACAAGATGCCGAAAGCCGTGGCGGACAAGCTGATCACTCTACAATGGAACTTTATGTGGTGTAAGGAGAATGGTAACTCTGGTATACCTATGGTTAACTGGTGATGCAATGCTAAGGAACACAGCGCTCCTGTTTAAGTTGTGGTGGCGGTTTTCAAAGGAGGATTGCCCGCTGTGGAAGAAGATTGTTTGTTCGTGTAACAAGTTGAACCCGAATGTAATGTTGGCAACTCAGACTTTACAAGTAAAAGGAGGGCCTTGGAGGGACATTTGTCAGCTGAATATAAAAGAACCGCGGATTCGGGATAAAATGGTAAGTGGACTGGCAATGGAAATAGGCAATGGTATGCAAACCCGATTCAAATTAATTTGTCGCACTTATTTAGTTACCGTAAAAAATAAGGTTTCTTTACCTTTTTCTTAGAATTTGTTTTTATGCATCAAAATTTGAGTTTTTCTTAAAAAAAAAAATTGTTATTCACATTCTAACAAATAGGATAATAATACTACATAAGCAGGACATAAATTCAAGTGTAAAACCAATTGAAAAACTGTACAAAACACTAAAAAAATTCTCAGTTTGATTATAATTGAGAACACGGGAGACCTATTCATCGTCACCGTGTGAAGTTGCAGATATGAGGCAGCGGCACAATGGGCAAGAATACGGCGACTGATGGTCGGCACAGCATTGGAGCCAGCGGAGCATGCAACGATCATGAAAAACATGCGAGCAATTTATGCGAACAACTTCTACACTTGAATCTTCGTTACCATGGCCAAACTTCTCCAAGCAAATAGCGCATTCAGCGTCATCATCTTGGTCAACAATTTTGGATCTCTCTAACAGATTCACGAGTTGTGCTAGTTCAGGAACGTTTTCACAGAGATCATCATTATAGATATCAGAATCTTGAACAATGTTGCGCCTGGTAACAACGTGAAGGTTCACAACAATCTCCCGCGTGTTGGAGTCACACCCTTCACGACTTAGAATCCTTCTTGCAGTTTCGCCTATGGCAGGTAAAATTTGGTCCAATAACTCAGGGGATGCAGGCACTGAAGAGAAGATTTCATGCAATAAGATTGTGTCTTCTCTGTTGAGGTATGTGAGTGGAGTACAACTACATAGGATATCTGAGGGAACCAAGATTGCTTCAGTAGTTGTAGTAGAAGAAAATTCAACATTAGAGCCTTGGATAATTTGGATCAATTCTTGGGTGCAATTGAGAATGATGGAGAAATAATCATCGAAATAAAACTCATGTGGTATGGCTTGATTTTCAATGGGAGTAATTCGCAACGAAAAAACGGTGGATTCCATGGCAAAGTAACAAAAGTGATGGGTTCGTTTACTCTATGCTATGTAGCTTTTATAGAGTCTTGATTTTCTTTAATAGCTTAAGAGAAAAAATCTTTATCTAAATTAAAGATGATTTTAATTTAGTTTCGTGTTGACATGAATTGATATTTTCTATAGATCCTAAAATATTAAAGATTTGATCTATTTTTTGCATTGATAAGATATTAAAAGATCAACGTGTTATTATAATATTTTTTGTTGGTAAATATTATTGATTTTTACATGGATAATAATACGAATAATTTAATTAAATATCTTTAATAGACTTTAACTAAATACTTTAATACATGAATGATATGATTTAATTTAACACATAAATCAAATCTTAACTTTGAAAGTTGCTTTGAAATTATTATTGTTGTTGAATTTGAATTTGATCTTAAAAATATAAAATATCTTTATACTTAATTTTTAAACCATTAAATAATCCTTTTAAAATAATTTTAAAAATACTAATGTATATATCCTTTAAGAATTAGAATTGTTTGATTATGTGAATAATTAAAATTTTGAATTTGATTTAATTTAAAAAACTAAAATGCAATAATCTTTTAGGAATCAAAGGATTAAAATATCCTTATATAAGTAAAGTTGTTTGCCCTTATCAGAAGTTAAAAATTTGAATTTATATTAAAAATACAATAATAATACTTTTATAATTAATTTTAAAAAAACTAAAATAATATTTTTTTAGACTAAAGTTATTTAATTCCGTTAGATATTAGATATTTGAACTTGATTTATTTTAAGAAGAATAAAATATCCGATTTGTTAGTAAATAAGAAAACTATCATTTTAGTTAATTTTTAAAAAACCAAAATATCCCTTTATGAATATGGTTGTTTAATTGTATTAGAAATCAAAATTGAATTCAGTTTTAGAAATATGGAGCACTTCAGGATACAAAAATTAGTTATTAAATTAGTCAATATTTATATTATACATACGAAAAATGTTGATCAGAGTTGATTTTTTTTGTTAATATTTTATTTATCAATCATATTTCTTTAATTTAATAATTTAATAACATACTTTAACTCATATTTTTAAATATTAATAATTAATTATTAACCAAAATAATAAATTTTACTAATAATTCTCTAGCATTTCTCTACATATACTACTCTACTTATTTTTATTTTTGTGTATTTTACCTTTAACATGTATTTTTTAATAACTAATTTTTTTTGTATACATATAACATGGTTAATTTTTTTATTATAAAATATTTGTTGTATCCTCTTAATGGCACTTAACAATGCCTAAATAAAATTTTAGCTATAGAATATTTTTTTAATGTATAATAATATGTTTGATTTTTTGTTTTATATCTATTGATGGTATGGTTAATAATTCACATATAGCAAAGCGGGCTAGTCCAGTACATCCCATTCTGTCAAAATGATATAGGTTGAAATTACTACTCCATCCTGCCAAATGTTGGACTGGTGGATTAGTGGGTCGGATAGCCTTTTTAAAAAATTATAAATATAAAATATTAAAATGATTAAATCCCAGTATGAAACAACGTCTTTATCTTTAAATTTTTTCAATATCAAATTATATTTTTTCAAAGTCACAGAGTATATTACAACAAAAAGAAAATCATAATTTACAATCACAAGTTTATATCAGACTAGATTTTATACATGCTTGAAATCTTTGACATAATATTATAAAAGACCAATAGAAATTTAAACAAAAATTTAACAAATATTGAAGGACGCCAGAGTTGAAAAACGTCATATCTGAACAAAATTAAAGTTGTTGAAGGACACCAAAACTGATACAGGAGATGTAATAAAAAAAAGCGTTGATGCTGAAGGAAGATGCTGAGTTAGTTGCTAACGCCGACACTGATGGAGGATCTGCTCACTGAAGTACTGAGGTTGGTGTTTGGCCGCCAAAGATGGAGCAGAAACTTGGACACATCGAAACTGGGCAGCAACAGAATAGAAGCAAGGAGGCAAAGAGAGGCTGATATCTAGAACGATCTAGAACTGACCTTGGCGCAATCGATGACGACAACAAGAGAGTTTATTTGGACAATCGGAAATGGCATGCTAGATGGAGACAAACACCGAGAGAGATAGGGGCGACTTGATTCGTATGGCAATGAGAAATGAGAGAAGCGACTGAGAGAAGTGCGAATAGAGAGTATGAGAGAGTGAGTGTGGCCGTGTGGGTGAGGTTTGAGGCTCTGAAGTCCTAACTTTTCTTATGAGAAAGTCTCATTTTTATTAAAATTTAATTGGTATTTAATTAGTAAAAAGAAAAATAAATAATTTTATATAATCTTAAACTATTAAAAACATTAATAATAACTAATTGATAACTACAAATCATAAAATCTTATTCCCTCAAAGTCAATAAATTTGACGGTGTGAGTTAGACAAATTTTTAAAAAATGATATATCTAAAATCTTAATTTGATTTTTTTTTTTTTAGCAATTCGATATGATAAATTCAGTCTGTTTTACCACTTCAATGTGTTAACAAGAAAAATTATTTTCTACTTAGCCTTTGTGTGAAAATCATGATATATAGAGGTGAAATGTTACCTGACGAATAGAATGAAACTTAACTACTTACTCGCAAACAAATTCACGTGACGAATCTCTAACTAACTACTAAGCTCTGTACAAATTGAAATAACTGACTTTGTGTTGTAAAATAAATAAAAGATATAAAATAGAGATGTATAAATAGAAGACTCTATTATTAATATAATTAGCTCAATAATAATTTATATATATATATAATAATATTATATGTAAAGAGTAATAGAAAATAGAATTTAAAATACTTATAAAATAAAAGAAGAGAAAGAATTGTAGTAGTAATATAAGAAGAAGGGTATTTGATTGCAACATAAAGATGCTTGTGTTGCTGTTGTTTTTTTGTGTGTAATTGTTAAAGGCTTATGCCTCTATTTATATACGTACATGAGGTAAATTTTCAACTTCATATTAAATGAAGTCATCCTTGAGAAACTATATATCATGAAAAATGGGCATCCACGTAAGGGTGATAAAGTATCCTTATCACAACACTCCCCCTTGGATGACCATTTAGGATTATTGCCTCATTAAAACCTTACTAAAGGAAAACCCTGTGGGAAAAACCTTAGTGAAGGAAAAAGAGTACAATATCCTTTGTGATGGGGACTACCTCATTAAAAACCTTGTCAAGAAAAACCCAATAGGAAAAAAACCTGACCAAGGAAAAAAGAGTACAGTCTCCCCCTCTTGCTGACATCATTTAATGTCTCGAAATCGACGCATCCCAATCTCATGTACCAATCTTTCAAAGGAGAATTTTGGGAGTGACTTTGTAAACAAATCTGCCAGATTGTCACTTGAGCGGATCTATTGGACATCAATTGTCCCTTGATTTTGAAGATCATGAGTGAAGAAGAATTTGGGAGAAATATGCTTTGTTCTATCGCCTTTAATGTATCCGCCTTTAAGTTGAGCAATGCATGCTGTATTATCTTCAAACAGGACAGTTGGAGCTATCTTATGATCAATCAGTCCACATGATGACATAATATATTGAATCAGACTCCTCAGCCAAAAACACTCGCGACTAGCTTCATAAATCGCCAGTATTTCAGCATGATTAGAGGATGTTGCAGCAATTGTTTGTTTCGTGGATCTCCAAGATATAGCTGTACCACCATATGTGAACAGGTATCCTGTTTGAGATCTCCCTTTATGTGGATCAAACAAGTATCCGGCATCTGCATAGCCAACTAGTTGTGACTTGGATCTGTAGGGATAAAATAATCCCATATCATCCGTTCCATGAAGATATCGAAAGATTTGCTTGATTCCACTCCAATGTCTTCTGGTTGGAGAGGAACTATACCTTGCCAGTAAATTCACCGCGAATGATATGTCAGGTCGCGTATTATTAGCAAGATACATTAGTGCTCCAATGGCACTAAGATATGGTACTTCAGGACCAAGGATATCTTCATTTTCTTCTTTAGGACGGAATTGATCCTTTTTCACATCCAAAGATCTTACGATCATTGGGGGTACTTAATGGATGTGACTTATCCATATAAAATCTTTTTAATATCTGTTCTGTGTATGTTGTTTGATGAATAAAGATCCCATCTTTTATATGCTCGATCTGCAGGCCGAGACAAAATTTAGTCTTTCCAAGATCTTTCATCTCAAACTCTTCTTTTAGAGTTTTTATAATTGTTGGAATCTTTTCAGGAGTCCCAATGATATTTAAATCATCAACGTACACAGCAATTATAATGAACCCAGATGTAGTTTTCTTTATGAAAACACATGGGCAGATGTCATCATTCTTGAAACCGTTTTTGGCCAAATACTCAGTAAGACGATTATACCACATTCGTCCAGATTGCTTTAGACCATATAAAGATCTTTGCAATTTGACTGAGTATAGCCCTTGTGAATATTCATTGGATGGTTTAGATATCTTTAATCCTTCAGGGACTTTCATATAGATATCCCGATCTAATGAGCCGTATAAATAGGCTGTTACCACATCCATTAAATGCATATGCAGTTTATGATATGCAGATAAACTGACCAAATAACGCAAAGTTATCGCATCCACTACAGGGGAATACGTTTCTTCATAATCTATACCGGGCCTTTGTGAAAAACCTTGTGCCACAAGTCGGGCTTTATAGCGCACAACTTCATTTTTCTCATTTTGTTTTCTCACAAATACCCACTTATATCCAACAGGTTTTACATCTTCAGGTGTACGGACTACAGGTCCAAAGACTTCACGTTTTGCAAGTGAGTCTAATTCAGCCTTCATGGCTGCTTCCCATTTTGGCCAATCATTTCTTTGTCGACATTCTTCAACTGATCTTGGCTCAATATCCTTACTTTCATGCATGATATTTAATGCCACATTATATGCAAATATTTCATTGATAATTGTCTTATTTCGGTCCCATTTTTCTCCTGTAAAGACATAATTTATCGAGATCTCATCATTTTCACTATTTTCAGGTACCTGAACGTCTTCTGGCGTTAATATTATATCAGAATTTTGGACAACTGCAGGTGTCTCTACTATGTCTTTTTCAACAGGAATATTATTTACCTCTTTTCTCTTTCGAGGATTTTTGTCTTTGGAACCGACAGGCCTGCCATGCTTCTGGCGTGTATTTGCTTCAGTGGCTATTTGTCCTACTGGGACATCAATTCGAATTGGGGCATTTTTCGCTGGTATATAAGATTTGGTAATCCTCTTTGTATCGGAAAATGCATCAGGCAATTCATTTGCTATTCTTTGCAAATGTATAATCTTTTGAACTTCCAGTTCACATTGCCCTGATCGAGGATCTAAATGCATCAACGATGATGCATTCCAGTTAAGTTCCTTTTTAGGAAGCCTATTCTCTCCCCCTAATGTTGGAAATTTTGATTCATCAAAATGACAATCCGCAAACTGGGCTTTAAATACATCTCCGGTTTGTATCTCAAGATACCTCACTATAGAGGGAGAATCATATCCAACATATATCCCCAATTTTCTTTGGGGTCCCATTTTAGTGCGATTAGGTGGTGCAATGGGAACATATATCGCACACCCAAATATTCTTAAATGGGAAAATTTGGCTGCTGGCCAAAAGTAATTGCATAGGAGAGAACTGATGGTAACTTGTTGGCCTCAAACGAATAAGTGCTGCGGCATGTAAAATAGCATGCCCCCAAACCGAAGTTGGGAGATTTGTTCTCATAAGTAAGGGTCTAGCAATTAATTGGAGGCGTTTAATAAGTGATTCTGCTAATCCATTTTGTGTGTGAACATAAGCTACTGGATGTTCAACACTTATTCCATTAGCCATACAATAAGCATCAAAAGCTTGGGAAGTGAATTCACCAGCATTATCAAGACGAATTGCTTTGATTGGATTTTCTGGAAATTGTGCTTTTAATCGAATAATTTGAGCCAATAATCTCGCAAATGCCAGGTTGCGAGAAGATAATAAACACACATGTGACCATCTCGAAGATGCGTCTATTAGGACCATAAAATATCTAAAAGATCCACATGGTGGATGAATAGGTCCACATATATCACCTTGAATCCTTTCTAGGAATTCAGGGGACTCAAATTCAATCTTTACTGGTGATGGCCTTAAAATTAACTTTCCTTGAGAACATGCAGCACAACAAAATTCACTAGATTTAAGAATCTTCTGGTTCTTTAGTGAATGTCTATGAGAGTTTTCAATAATTCTCCTCATCATGGTTGTTCCCGGATGACCCAATCGGTCGTGCCAAGTTATGAATTCATTTGGGCTAGTAAACTTCTGGTTTACAATGGCATGTGATTCAATTGCACTAATCTTGGTATAATACAACCCAGATGAAAGTGAGGGTAATTTTTCTAATATAACTTTCTTATTTGAATCATGAGTTGTGATACATAAATACTCATGATTTCCCTCATTCATTGTCTCAACATGATATCCATTTCGGCGAATATCTTTGAAACTCAACAAGTTCCTCAGAGACTTGGTAGATAATAGTGCATTATTTATTATAAATATTGTTCCTCCAGGAAACAAAATTATAGCTCTTCCGGAGCCTTCTATCACATTGCCTGAGCCAATAATAGTATTAACATATTCCTCTTTTGGCACAAGATGGATAAAATATATATCACTTTTGAGAATAGTGTGCGAACTTGCACTATCCGCAAGGCATACATCTTCATTACATATCCTTGCCATTCTCTTCAAAAACAAATAATAAAATGAGTAGTATGCACAGTTAAATTGAATACTTGATCAGAATTATTTTTCTAAGAAACATTGTACATAAAATAATGTCATATACTAAAATTTTATTTTAAAATTTGACGCATTTAATAATTTCAAAATTCATAAACATTAAAATTTCATTATTTATGTACATCACATTTGAAACTTAAATACATAGAAAATAAAACTTAACAATAAGTTCTTTACATTATTTATTTACATAAATACTTCACAATCTCACATATTAAACTATTCCATCATTGATCAAATGACCAATATTTCCTTCGGGATCCTCAAAGAAATCAGATACATCATAATGAGTGGTGGAGTTCTCAGCATCATTTGAAACAAAATTTGTTTCCTTTCCTTTGTCGTCCTTTTTCAAAGATGCCTGGTAAAGATCGACTAGGTGCCTTGGGGTACGATAGGTACGAGACCAATGGCCCTTTCCACCACAACGGAAACACTTATCCTCTATTGATTTATTTTGCCTGATATTTCTTTCTTTATCCCACTTCTGGTGAGATCATCTCTTTTGAATATAATTCTTTTTCCTTCCATAATTTTTTTTGTTATTAAAAGCTTGCCATTTACCTCTTCTGGGGTAATGATTTGCCGCATTTACTTCAGAAAATGGGGCGGTGCCAGCTGGGCGCGCTTCATGATTTTTCAATAACAACTCATTGTTGCGTTCAGCAACAAGAAGGCAAGAAATTAACTCAAAATATTTTTTAAACCCTTTTTCTCGATACTGCTGCTGTAGGAGCACATTCGAGGCATGGAAGGTTGAGAAAGTTTTTTTCAACATATCATGATCAGTTATTTTTTCCCCACACAATTTCATTCGTGAGGTGATTCGAAACATTGCAGAATTATATTCATTTATAGATTTAAAATCTTGTAAACGCAAATGCGTCCATTCATACCGGGCTTGAGGAAGTATCACCGTTTTCTGATGATTGTACCTTTCTTCAAGGTCTTTCCAAAGATCTGCAGGATCTTTTAATGTGAGATATTCATTTTTCAATCCCTCGTCAAGATGACGACGAAGAAAAATCATGGCTTTGGCTTTATCCTTCTGGGATGCATTATTTTTAGCCTTAATAGTATCTCCAAGATCCATTGAATCAAGATGGATTTCAGCATCTAATATCCATGATAAATAATTGTTTCCAGATATATCAAGAGCATTGAATTCAAGATGAGAGAGCTTCGACATAATGAAAATATTACCTGAGTCTTCCTAAAAATTTGATTAGAGTCTCGTGCTGATAACGTGTTGTAAAATAAATAAAAGATATAAAATAGAGATGTATAAATAGAAGACTCTGTTATTAATATAATTAGCTCAATAATAATTTATATATATATAATAATATTATATGTAAAGAGTAATAGAAAATAGAATTTAAAATACTTATAAAATAAAAGAAGAGAAAGAATTGTAGTAGTAATATAAGAAGAAGGGTATTTGATTGCAACATAAAGATGCTTGTGTTGCTGTTGTTTTTTTGTGTGTAATTGTTAAAGGCTTATGCCTCTATTTATATACGTACATGAGGTAAATTTTCAACTTCATATTAAATGAAGTCATCCTTGAAAAACTATATATCATAGAAAATGGGCATCCACGTAAGGGTGATAAAGTATCCTTATCACAACACTTTGGTTATTATTTATTATTAAGTGCTTATTATCGGATTTTTTGTTTTAGTAAATAAAATAATTATAATAATTACTAAAATAAATTATTTTTAAAATATTTATCAAAATAAATACAGATAGATACGAAACATGTATATCTATTTTTGTTATTTTAGTTATTTTATGTATGAGTAGGTAAGACACAAATGATACTGTAACTTACTCACTTTGCAAGGAAAAAGTAGATTACTCATCCTTGCAAAGTGAGTAAGTTATTTTAGTTATTTTATGTAATCTACTTTTTTCTTTAATCTTTTTTTATTTATTTCTCAAGCAAATTAAACATGTAAATGTTAATTACATGTTCAGCAAAAAAAACTATTGGACATTTAGAAGGGCCATTAATTAATTCTTAAAACTATTTAGTTAAAAAATTTGGCGGTTATAAATTGGATAGAAGTTAAACTCATTTTGTTGATTTCAAATCTAATGATGCATTGGCAAAGGTTTTTCTTTTTTAGAAACTAACAAATTAACCTCTTATTTTTTAGTATTTTTTAAATTATTTTAAATGATATTTTAGTGTCTTTAAAAATTAAGCATAAAGATATTAAATCTATTTAAGAAGAAATTCAGAATGTAAGTTTTAATACGGTTTGTATAGATGATATTGTAGTTTTGATGACTTGTTTATGCATTAGTAGTGTAATTTGGTTAGTTTATGTTTAGGTGATGGTTCTGTACTATTGTTTATTTGTTTCAAACTGACCCTTACGTTCCTATTGTGAGATTTTTGTGAGGTTTTTCTGGTAATTTTTTTTAATACAGTTAAAACAATAATAACTCAATCCAACTTTCAAACATAAAAAAATTTGATTCTCTTAACAGTTTCTCAAATATTTTTAACAATTTAAGATCTATGAAAAATATCAATTAGTAACGATTAACAAGTCATAACCAAATTTAAAACCACTTATGGTTGAGATAAAGATTAAATTCATTAATAAAAGAGATTTTCTTCTGCTATTAAAGAAACTCACAGGCTCTGTAAAAGCAACATAACCATAGAGTAAAAGAAATCAAAATTCTAAACTAATTACTTTCACTACCTTACAATGGAGTTCACCTCTTTTTCATGGGAAATCAATTCTAAAGAAGATCCAAGCATACCACAAGACTCCTATTTCGATGATTGTTTTTCCATCATCTTCAGATTCACCAAAGAATTGATCCAAATTACTCAAAGCACAAATTTTCCTTCTACTACAAGTACGGCCAATGAATCGTTCTTGGTTCCTTCTGATATCCTATGTAACTTCAGAGAAAACACTGCATTCTTACATGAAACCTTCTCTTCAGTGCCTATATCCCCGGAGATATTGGATCAAATTTTACCTGTCATGGGCGAAACCGCAAGAACGATTCTAAGCCATGAAGGGTGTGACTCCAATATGCGGAGCATTTTTGTGAACCTTTATGTTACCACGCGCATTGTTATTGAAGATTCTGATTTCTATAATGATGATATCGGTCAAAATATTCCTGAACCAGCTCAATTCGTGAATCTGTTGGAGAGATCAAAAATTGATGAGCAAGATGATGATGTTGAAGAACAATGTGCTATTTGTTTGGAAGAGTTTGAACATGGTATTGAAGATTCACGTGTAGCGATTGTTCGCACAAATTGCTCGCATGTGTTCCATGAATGTTGTATATTCCGATGGTTTCGGCGTTGTGCCGACCGTCAATCGCCTTATTCTTGCCCATTGTGCCGCTGCAACATATTTCCAACCTCACAGAGAGATGAATAGGTTCTTGGAAGGAACTTTTCGTTTTTAATTATTTATGTTATGCTTATGTAGCATTATTATCCTAGTATTTGTTAAAATGTGAATAAAATGTAATTTTTTTAGATAGGAAATCTCTAACCTCAAAATATAATTTTAAGAGTTATTTTGTAAATATTTGATAATTATTTTAATAAAAATATTATTTATATACTAAAATTAACTATTAAAATCAGTCCTAATGTATTTGTGTATAAAATATACGTAATTTAACTCATTTTTAGTGTATATTTTATGTTTTATTATGTATTCTATATTGTTAACAGATTTTGATAAATACCTAGTATGATTGTTATTTTAATACTATGTCCGAAGAAGATTTTTCGTAAAAGTCTTCCCACTTTCTCCTCATACACCATAGTCAGCGCACATTTGAAAATAAATTTTATTAACTTATATCCTAAAAATATAGGTTAAGCATATTATAAAAAAATATTTTATAAAAGTTATTGCAAAAATTAATTTTTTTATATTTTTAATACATCAAATACATCAAAAATATTTAAAAATTTTATTATTATATTTTTAAAATATATTCTTAAGACACAAGTTAGTTAAATCCTTTAAAAATTAGCATTATTATTATGTTGAAACATGAACATCCTTGGCTTTTGAAATCACAAGTCACATAATCTTAATGGTACTTAATTACTTCCAAGAGTTTCAATCACACTACAAAATAATGTTTTTATATGTTATAACCAAAAGGACAGTTCTATACCATTAAAAAGAACCAGAAAGCTAAACTACAAACTAATGTTCTGAAAACCGATTTGAACTGGCCGGTCGAATTTTGAACTGGTCACAAAGACGGTCGGACAATTATCAAAATCTTGAAATATAAAAACTGGAGTTGAATTGGTGAACCGGCCAGTAATCGGTCGGTCGAACCGAACCGTGATCCGGTCGGTTTTGGGCTGGGCACAAAACGCTGCCGTTTCAACGAATGAAACCCTAAATCAATGTTCTGATTTCTGAATCCCTAATTGCCTTCAGCTTCAGCCATCGAACACCATCACAGTCTCACACGGCCAGACGGGTTCGGTGTCGAGCATTCACCGCTGTCGCCGGCGTCGCACAGTCACTGACTCACCTCCGTCGCGCAGTCACCTCCTTCGACCAGTGACCTCCGTCGCGCAGCAGCCGTCGTTCGTTGGAGCTTGGAATGGCCACCTCCATCGCGCAGCAGGCGTCGTCCCTTGAAGGTGCTCCACCATTGGTCAGTTCACTCGGCGTCGCTGTCTCCCAAGTCCCACTCTCCCTATTGTTGTATTGCATGTTTTGTCGAGCTTCCAAAATCCAGAGTTCCAGGTAACTTTTTTTTAGTTATGAACTTATGATTGTTTGATTGAATCATTGAATAACTGTTGCATGATGAACTCTGATACTGTGAAGTGTGAATTCTGATACTGTGAATTCTGTTCGTTGAGTAGCTCTTTGATTTTGTGACATGATGAAATATGAAACTGTGAACTCTGAACTGATCCTGCTAAACTGAACTGGATTTTCTGATTTTGTGACATGATGAACTGCTAAACTGTGAACTCTTTGATTGAATAGCTCTTTGATTTTGCTTTGTTTACTGAACTGGATTTTGTTGTTTGCTGAATAATTGTGAATAATTTTGAATAATTTTGGATGTTGTTTGTTGTGAACTTGAGAGTTGAGATTATTGGGTTGGTTGCTGGTAATGTTTAGGTATGGATGAAAGTATCAACCTTTTACTTCTGTTATGTTATTGCTCTGTTGTCTTTAATATTTTTTGTTTTATTGTGATTTTTTGTTCTTGAACTTGTTAATTTGATAATTTACTAAATTATTGGGCTGCTGTTGTCTTAATTTGCTAAAGTGTTAAGTTGCTGTGATTTAATTTGTTGGATTTTTTTTTTTCAAGTTTTGTTGTTGTTTATTTGGTATACCTATTATTGTTCTTTAGATTATTGGGTTGTTGTGTTTTCTTTTTTAATTGTTAATTTGTTGATTTTTTAAATTGTTATTGTGATTCTTAGGTTACTTCATCCCTGAGGAGGAAAAAGTCAAGGAGTTATTCGAACACACACAAGGCGTTGCTGAGAGTGCATTGGAGAAGCTTCACAAGTTTGCTGAAACAATGCTGATGGAGATCCTGAATAGGAAGAAAGACGGTTTCGATAGGAATCGTCTGGAACTTTCTCATCTGACCGTTGTTACCAAGAATTTCTTTGATAATATGGTGACACAATTGGAGGATAGAGGGCTTGATGATGTGAATGTGAAGAGTTATGGTGAAAGCTCAAGCTCCTCCTCATTGTCTTCTTGGCCTCGAGGTGTGGTGAGGGATGGGATGACAGAGATTGGTCTCCGAAAATGCGGTTATTGCGGTTACTACAACCTTGCCAGCACTCTAGAGTGTCCCTGCATTGAGAAGAAATACAAATACCAGTGCTGGATCTGTTCTCGTGATCTTCGTGTCACTTGGTGTCCATTGCGTATGGTTAATTAACATCCATTCAATTACTCAAACCATTTTCCTTTTGCTAGCACTTGATTTTTTTATTCCAATCTTGCTCTTGTTAATTCATTAAAGTATTGCTATTGTGATTCTTGTTGTTGAGATTGTTCTTGCTAGTGAGTAGTATTAATTTGGATTTGTTGAAATTTGTTAGATTATAACTATATTTGGTGTGTTTATAATAGAAGAATAGAGAAAGGGGCAGCTAGCATTGTTTCATTGATTGTTGTTTCAATTCTGCCTCTTCTCTGCTGCAAGAAGCTCACCCTCTCACTAATTCAATCTTCCTTCTTAATTGTTGTGAATTTGCTTGTTTTATTGATGGTTGAATTATTCACTCTATACCTTATACTTCCCCTAATTCAATATAATTGTTGAGTTTGCCTGCATGTATATGATATCAGTTTATTTATATTTATTATTTTATTATAAAATAATTTTTTCGATTCAACTACGATCGAATCGGTTGAACCTATAAACTAATAAATTAGTAGTTAGAACGGTTTGATAACCGGTTCGGTTTTCAGAACCTTGCTACAAACACACATATATATATATCTAAGATTCCTAACTAGTAACTATAATAATTAGTTAAAAAAACCCAATGAAATAACGTCCATCTTGGGTGCAAGTTGGAACTAAGCAAAGTAAAAGGAAATAGAGTGGGTCAGGGCTTTACCTAAAGATTGCAATTTTTACTCTGCTGCTACTTTTAGTTTAGCTTCATATTCTAGTTCCTCCATTAGCTACAAGAACAGAAAATCAAATATGTTTATCTATATGAAACAAAATGACATGTAAAAGAAATCCAAAATTCATCCAATTACGATATTATGCTAAAATTAGAAAGACTCATCACATACAATTTTAAATGAACAAATACCATATCAATCCGAACAAAGACTGTACCAACAGATTAGTGACGGACTTAGGTGAGAAAGAGGGGGCAGTTGCCCCACTAGAACTTTGGAAATAAATTAATAAATACATAATACATATAGATGATAGATCAATATATTTTGTTTTTATTATTATATTATCTTTGTCTCCAATAAAATTTGCGTTAAAAAAATTATATTATTAAATTTAATAAGAAACAATATTTATCTTATTATAAATATCAAAACTAAAAATAAATAAATAAATAAACAAATTTAACATTAATAAATATTAATAATATATTTTTAAACTAGCCAAGTAATTAATTACTAAACTAAAACTTAATTTTCTAAGCATAAGTGAACATTATTAGTTTTTTTTTTCAAAAATTGGTTAAGATAAGAAAAAATATTATCTATCTATTAATTAATATTCTTTAAATTGATAATATTCAAAATTAAATTTATATATATAATTTAATTATTTTAAAATAAAGAGAAGAAACTATTTCAATTAATTTTTTTTATTTTAAATTAATATAATTTTCATTTTTTATATATAAGTCTAGTTTTTTTTTGTATTTATATATATGATTTTAGTTTTAAAATATAAATATATCAATATTTAACAAAAAATTATTTTAATATATTTTTATACTTATATTAAAATTTTTTGGATCTGTAACTGTATACTAATGTTAGTGTTCGGATGAGGTTTAAAATAATAATAAAAAAATATTTCTACAATAAATAATCGATAATAAATAAACTATTTCACAAGAATAAAAAAACATATAAAAGTAAAATAAAAGTAAGAGAATGTGGGTTTGTAATATGAAATATGAACACACTTATTTAAAGAAAATTATTAATTAAGATTAAAAAATATAACTGCTTTATGTCAATATAACTATTCACTGTTCACACAACTATACAGAGTATTAATAATAAATTTAGATTCTTTAAATTTTAGATTTTTATTTTAGAGAATAAAATGAGATCTCTCACCACTTTCTCTCTCATATTTTTTCTTGATTCTACCTATGAAATAAATGGTAATAAATCATACTTTATTTTCTAAAGTAAAATTCAAAATTTAGAAAATCTAAATCCATTAATAATAATTCATACAAAACAAACATTATTATTTAATTTGGATCCATAGTTGTTACACAAACAATAAGTAGTGCAAGTGGAGAGGGGACTTATGATAAGGGAAGTCTACATAATGGTTGTCTTATTAATACTTAAATTATTGGTTCAGTTTGTATAATTTCATCAATTAGCTTGTTATATTTACTTTCTTCATTAATCACCACAACAAGAAAAAGAATTGTGATGGAGATAATTAATGAACTAATAGTCCGAAAATTAAATAAAAGCATAGAAAGTATTTTAGATACAACTTAAATAAGAAATACTCTATTCAGCAGGAGTTATACTAATACTTAAAATTTTTTAGATGATACCATAGCCATATTTTATTTGCTATTTATTTGCTGCAATTAGTTAGCCTTATTAAAAAAGAATGGAACATATTATGAATAAATGAGCTTAATAAAAATAGGTCGGAGATAATGTGAAGGTGTCTTTGTGTGACTTTATGGTAGTTCCAAAATGACAATTAAAAATAAGTTTAATTATTCTGTTGATCTCTATAGTTTTAAAAAATTTTCAATTAGGTCACTATATCTTTTTTTCTTTTTAATTGAGTCTCTGTACTAATTTTTTTTTTCAATTAAGTCCTTTTTAATAGTAATTGGCTTAATTTTATAAGAACCCAACTAAAAAAAAAAATTGGTATAGGGACCTAAATAAAAGAAAAAAAATGTAGAGACCCAATTAAAAAAAATTTGGTGCAAAGACTAAATTAAAAAAAAGTATAAAGACCTAATTGAAAATTTTACGAAACTATAAGGACCAATAGAGTAATTAAACCTTAAAAATACTTGTGAAAGACTACAATCCTAAATTAACAAAAGTCTAAACAGAATAAGTATAATTAATAGTTTAAAAACTTAAAAAATGGAGATAGTTTTAGAGTAGTTAATGATAACTTAATCATCAGTAGTGAAAATCATATCTTAGTGAGAAGTTATTTTCTATTATGTAAGAGGTTAATCTAAAGCGAATAGTTATTCTCCTTTGATGTGAATACTAAAAATAGTTGGAAAACCTTTATCTTATTCTCCAAGTTGGGTCGAACTCGGGGCCATGGCCTGTTCATGGTTTTGTGCCGAATTGTCATGCGTGGCCCAGATAAAGAGGGAGATCCCGCGTTCCTGAGCTGCTGGTGTTGGGCTTATCGCTTGGATCATGGTATAAACAAAAACAGAAAATTCTTGTCCAAGAAAAAAAAACAGAAAATTATATTTGAAAAACGTATCTATTTGTTTAGGACTTGATATTGGGGTCAAAATTTATTAAATGAAAACAATTAAATAAAGCTTCATATAATTTCATTTGTCATTTAAAAAACTAATAATAATTGAGGGGGGCTAATGCTCCATGACTATTGTCTCACCGCCCCAGCAGCCCCTAATGGAACAATAGTGTCGTAAAATTGGATGGAAACTACTATCTCATTATAATTAAGCATATGATTATTACAAGTTATATATAAATCAGCCCTTAGCTTTTACTATCAACTAAGAACCTGTGGCCATAATTTTGTAGACGGTATCGGCTGAATAATTTACGGTATATTCATATGATGTTGTCATTGGTTGTTAAACTTTAGGAATATATTTATATAATAATACGGCAAGAGAGAAATGATCACCCACTTTGTTAAGTTTTATCCACACATTTATTCAAAAATCAGTGCCATCATGATTACCTAAAATGAAAGAGACACCTTACAGTGACCACATAAGATAAGATAGTCACTATATTATTATTCGGGAACAATCAGCATTCAGCAATGTGTTGCTATAATGATAATGATACAATAACTTAATTATAGAAATCTCTATAGGCTTCATATTGAACAATCCCATGATTAACTCATTCTTCCCCTTTAAATTTTTCAAATGTTTTAAGATAAGATCAATTAAATTTTTTTTGTGAAATAATCTATGAAGTTACAAAATGAAAGTCAATTATCATTGTTTGACATTTCAGTTGTTTATTAGTATTAATTAAATTTGACAATTGATTTAAATTGGATAAATACCTTATTCATTCTTTGATATTTTTTAGTAAAATATAGCGTACTTTAATTATTTTTATATTTTAATTAGGATCCCACCTATTAAGAAAAATAAATAGATCAACTTTTGTTATTAGATGATAAATGGTTACTCACTGATGCATCAGGTAATAATGTTAAGAGTTTCACTCTCCTATACTATCTAAAATAATCATCTGAGTACTAAGCATAATAAATATATTCCCAAAAGCTTAAATTAATTTTAAGATTTATCAAAGATCGAACTCTTAACATTTCGGATCTAATGCTCTAATACCATGTCATGATATCACTCATTCCAAAAGTTTCAGCTGATGGAAAAAGGTAACACTAATGGTTATATCCCTAATACTTTATAAACATCCATTGTACACATTGTACAATTCCATTGACTCCTCATACTTTTTCTAGTGTCAAATATCAACTATAAATATTTGTAAAGACTAAAAACTTTTTTTCTATCAATACAAGACAAGATAAGAAAGTTGACGTGTCACACGCCAGTCTAAAGACGTGGCACGGTAGACTAAACTTCCAGAAGCCCCAAACACCACAAATTCATGGCGTGTAACATGCCAAGATAAGGGTGTGCCACACGCCCAAGTGAAATTTCCAAGATTAAATATTGGAGTTGGCGTGCAACACGCCAGGACAAGGGCGTGTCACATGCCCAGGGTGAGCTCCCAGGATCCTTAATTTAAGGTGGCGTGAAACATGCCCAGGTAAGGGCGTGCCACACGCCTTCGACGAGCTTCCTAGGACCAACATTGAAGGTGGCGCACAACACGCCAACAAAGAAGCATGTCACACGCCCAAAGAAGAACCAATGAAAAAGGTGGCGTGCCACACGCCAAAACAAGCGCATGACACGCAGGGCCAACTTTTCAAAGGCTCAAATTCAAGGCACTTCAAGCAAGAAAGTGGGTATGCAACATGCCAAAGTTGATCATGCTACACACCTAATAAAGAACTCTCAGGCCAAGAAAAAAAGTGGGCGTGCAACACGCCAAGAATAGGGCGTGCCACACACCTAAGGATGCATCTCCAGGATTGACAATTTTCGTGGCGTGCCACACGCCAATCAACAAGCATGTTCCGTTTCTACATGCCTTCGAAGTCTCATCCAATACTAAAAGTTGGCGTGCAACACGCCAGTGAGTAGGCGTGCCATACATCCAAGATGGAGGCTCCCAGAGATTTGGCAAAGTTGGCGTGCAACACGCCAAAGAGAGGGCGTGCCGCATGCTCAAAATGGAGGCTCCCAGAGACTTGACAAAGTTGGCGTGTAACATGCCAAGCAGTGGGCCACGCCCAAAGAACTGCTTCCCAAGAGCTTGAAAAGATTGGCGTGCAACACGCCAATAGTTGAGCGTGCCACATGCCCAAGGCTCAAGAACCCACAAGCACTTTAAGTATCATCCAAACCCACATTGCATGCAGAAGAATTGAATCACTAAGTTTTGGACCTGAATCACAATGGAAGTTGAAGATTAGTTGCAGAAAATTTGATTTGATTTTTTCTTAATCAAGTTTGAATTTGAATTTTAAGTTTCGTTTGAGGTTTAGTATAAAAGACTCTTGAAAAATTTTTTACGAGACCTTTTGGTCGTTTTTTACACATTGTCTTTGATTTTGAAGGTTAGCATGAGTCATTAACCTCTTTGGTTAAAGTTAGTAGCTCTGTTGATACTAATGAACTAATGTTATAGCTTTTCTACTTTTAATTAATGCATTAATGTTATCTCAAGAAAGAGTTTTCGTTCTTCATCACAAGGGTTTGAATCTATTGAAAAATAGTTCTAATCTTAACTGAATTCTAATTATCATATTGAAAAACTTGGTTTTTGGAATTAAACTTGAAAACTCCTTTTCACAATTCTTTAAGTTTTGAAACTATACTTAATAAATGACATCGAATCAACTAGAGTTAACTCTTGTGAATTGTGTGGTTTTTAAATCAGTGAACGTACTTCACCTCTTTTCATGATCAATTAATCAAGGAGATAGTGGTTTATTAAGTTAAGAAAAATTAAATTACCAAGGGATTGAGATTTGATTACTAATGATTTGCCTAGATATATCTTGCATGGTTAAAATAGAAAGTGAAAAGTATTTTTTCTGAAGTTCTACATCTCTGAATCATTTACTCTTTGTCATATTTTATTCACTGTTTTTATGCTAAGAAATTCTAAAACCCTAAATTCTGATTGTTTGACTAGATTGATCAATTGACCATTGCTTACTTAATCCGTTAATTCGCGTGGGAACAATAACCTACTTTTATAGTATTACTTGATACAATTCGGCGTATTTGTCAATAGTAGTTTGTAAAAATATGCATCAAATCCTAGAAGCATTTTATTGAGCTTGAATCTTCTATATAATTCAAAATTTTCATATGGTGTACGTCAAAGAACTTATTTCTTTCATCGTGTACTTCTACCTTATAATTCACGGCTAATTGATCTTTAAATAAAGTTATCACCCTATTGAAAAATTCTTTATTTAGGTCTTTTACTTGACATTTTTTTCCTTTTCTTTATATGTATGCTCTTGGATAGAAATTCCTCCTTAAAACAAGTTTTGTGAAGATATTAATTTTTTTTTTCTATTTATCTCTAACAAGACCATATTAAGAATCAGTTTTATCTATGTTGTGTCAACTATAACTTTAGCCCAAGTTAAAATCATCTTTTGAGATTGACATACGCTAAACACTGATTTAAAAAATTCAAATCAAAATTTGTTGTAGCTCTAAACTGACATTTATTGTTCTTCAAAGTTTAGTAAAAGATTTCACAATTTTAAATTAATAACTAGGAGTTTAATCTTGGATTGTTCTCCCTAAAAATTGTAATCGGGTGTTCAATCATTGGCTATGAGAGAGTTGAAATTATATTCGCAATAAACAAGAATTTAAATGATAAGAAATTAAAGCGGTAAACAATAACTAAATGTCAAAGATAAGCAATTAAGAAAATTAACTAAGAATTGAAAGTGAATTCAAATGCTAAAAAAAATCTTAACAAGGATTAAAGGTTAAGGATCTATTCTTGTCACTAATTATAACACGATAATTACAAAAAGCGAACCCAATTTGTTAACATTTATAAATCGAAAAAAGTCAATTAGGTTTAATTAACCCTAATTCACATGTCCTAACTAATTTACTGATTGAATTAGTAAAAAATAAGTGTTAGTATAAATAAAATTAATTAATATCCCTAAATTATTAATCAACTTGGATATTAGTAATTCAAGATCACCCAAATTCCTAATTCAAAGTCAAAAATATAGAATCTACTCTATGACTAAGAAAAGTATTTTATCAAACACTTGGTATGCATCAACATAAAACATTATAAATTACAAGAATTGGTAAAAATTACTACTACCAAATGCAAAAAAGTAAAAATAATATCTCAAATATGCAACAACATAATATAAAACATCAAATTACATTAATAGAAATATGAGAATTCAACCATGGTTCATAAACTAAAATAACATAAACAAAAAACTAACAAGAGAATTCTAGTAAATTAAGGTAGTAGAACAATAAAATGTAAATAAAATAAACTAAAACAAGTTTAAAAATTAAAATAAGAGAAAATTAAACAAAAAATCCTAAAAATTTTAGAGAGAGAACTTCTCTCTTTAGAATTTACTAAAATATGCCGGAAACTAAAATCTAAGATTACTTGGTGCCATCCTTTTCAATGTTTGCCTCAAATATGGCTCCCAAGTGGTTTGAAATGGGCCAAAATTGCCCCAAATTGTGAGTCACGTATTATTTTACATGAGGTACGTAACCAGACGTGTACGTGCGTATAGGTGTAGATTTTTTATGTGTGCATGCGCATAGGTACTAGATTTCTTTCTCCTTCGTTTATTCGTAAAATCTCTACTTCTGCATGTTTTTCACCCATCTTTCCAAGTCATTCTTGCCTCTTAAACATCTTGAACAAATATATCAAGACATCAAATAAAATAAAAGTGAAATTAATTTTATAATTTTAAAGATTTGAAAAATATATTTCAATAGTTAAACACAATTAGGAGAAAATCACAAAAACATGCACTTTTAAAAAATAAGTACAAGTTAAATTGATAAATTTCACTTTTTTCAATCTAAAAATCATTATAAAAAATAGATTTATTAGAAATCGACTTACTGACTAATTTTATCACATTCTCCCAAACTGCAGTAATTTTCTAAAGTTTTTCATTTCATCTATAGAGGAACACACTAAAATTTTCACTCACATTTTTTTTTGTTGTATTCACTTTATGTTTGGACTACATATTTAAAACGAATGTAAAATTCTTCTACATTTTTCACCAAATCAAAAAAAATAACTATCTTATAAGACCTAATATATTTTATATCAGTTAGTGTGCCAATTTTTAAAAAAATGCGAAATAATTTTCTTCACTTCTAACGATAAATTTATTTTTCTTATAATATTTTTTTGGAGAATTCTATAATGTCCATAAAGTTTTTGCTTAATTTGCCTAAAAACAGAAATAATAGAATGTAAAAGATCTACTTTTTTACTTTTGAATTCTACGAATAAATATTAAATACTATAGAAGAAACTTTTTTTTTTTACATTTCCATCTATCTCACATTTCGTTTCTCTTAGTAGTCTCTTTTCATTTTTTCTATCCTTAAAGTTTATTAAAAATTTTAAAAATGCCTATAAATATTATTTTGTTTTAATTTTGTTCTACAAACTTTTGGATTGTATCAAATATACTTCTAATAGTTAATTTTTTAAATAATTTAGGACCAATTTAATAATAATTTTACAATTATAACTTTTAACATAAATAAATTTGACATAATTGTCATGTATTATTAATTAATTAATTATAAAATTTTTGAAAATTTAACTATTAAAAATATATTTGATACAAATTAAAGATTTTAGGAATAAAATTAAAATAAAATAAAAATTAAAAAATATTTTAAAATTTTTTGACAAATTTCATATATATATATATATATATATATATATGCATTGAACTCATTCTCTGAAACTCTCTAGCAAAACCCCAATGTAAATGCAATGTGAGTGATATATTCTAATAACTACTAATAACAAAGTTGATAACATGACAAGAAAATAATCTGTTTGTCTTTATTTAAATAAATCAAATAAAATAAAAATTGAAAGAAAAAATAATAAAAAAAATAAAATTCTTCACATAAAATGTCATATAAACATTTTTTTAAAAGGGGGTATTGAGCAATCTGCTAAATTAAATATGTGTGTGGATATGTAGTTCCCTACCCCAACCTAGCAAAATTAAAAGGAAAAACATAATTTGATATAGCCAAAAAGGGAGGAGTCCTTAATTAGCTGCCTCACTATTTTTATTTTTATTTTTTTTTTTCTGTCTGTTCCTTAAATTACAAGCCACAAAACAAAGCCATAATAAAGATGCAATATTGAGGGCCCTGCCACCCAAAATTTGCTATACCACCCCATCCAAATGAACGTTGCCAGAGTAGAATGACTAAGAGATTTATCATTTGCAAAGATTCCATATAAAATTTTGGCTCATAATAATTTCAAAAATCAAAACGATCAAGAGCCGTTTATTTGTTGTTTATGTTATCTAGACAAGTCATTGAGGCTAATCAAGACACTAAACTAATCCATGTTAGGTAGTACGATTAATATAATAAACCATCCAATAAATATTCAAATAGTTTCTTTGCCTTTTTTTGCCCAACTGCTTCCATGGCTTTGTGCTTATTACTTAAAGAAAATTAATATTATCCAGCAAATATAAAATAAAATAAAGCCAATGGCATAGATAAGCATGTTAACGTTTATACAGGCTTAATCATCGTCTCATCCTCGAACATAGGAACAAAAATAATATGCAAAAAAATTCATTATGTTCAGTCTATGAATGAGCAGGGAGATGATGAGGTATTGCAATAAGTAACTAATATATTTTTTAAATTGACGGCAAATAAGAGATAATTGCTTACGGCCATGGACCGACCATATTTTCTAAATTGATTTTATAAAATGAAAAGAAAGAAAAGTTCAAAAATAGTAATAGACTCACGAACCTTATTTGTGTAGTCCAATCATTTATTTCTTTCATTGGCTTCTAATGAAGACTCTACACCATGACATAAAAAAATCCCTCATTAACTAAAATTTGGCAATTGCATTATCAAATATCATTTTTTTTAACAGAATATAGGATTGATGTTTAAAATAAATTTTAAAAAATCATTATTAAGCCAATATGGTATATGAAGTATTCGATGTCATAACTTTATTTAAAAAAAATGATTCATATTGGTTCTTTTATTATTATTTTTTTCTATTGGTTCATAAGACACTAAATTAATTCATTTTTTGAACATTCTTTATCAAGTATCATCAATTTCGTATGTTTCTGGATATCAATTTATGAATTGCATCATAAAAAATTCACAATAAACAGAAAAAAATGACAAAATAACGAACATGAATCACCATCTGTATCTTCGTTCTCAACATTTTTTTATTTATAGAAAAAAAACTTCCATTTAAAAAAATAGTTTAATGATACTAAATTACAGAAACATTGGATCTAAAATTAAAAAACAAAATAAAATTTTTTATGTTAAATTATAATCTATAAAAAAGTAAAATATTCAATTACAAAAACATTTATAAATTAAAAAAAAAGACAAATCACCGTTTCTTTTGTTTTTAAGTTTACAGAGTGACATGCTTTCTTAACCTACACTCTGGTACACAAATTTACATCTGAAATGGAAAAATGAGAATTGTTCATTCTAAAATAATAAATTTGCATTGTTACGGCACGGGCTTAAAATTTTTAATAGAGCATGGTCCTAAACTTTTTCTGAATTTTGGAGAAAGCAAAAGAAGAGAAAAAAGAAGACTGACTCCTGACAGTAGTAGTACCAAACTACTACTATTATCAGTGTGCAGCCACAGCCACAGGTGCATTTGCGTGTTCCTTTCTAATTCTCCCTTAACCCATGCGATGCTGCTTTACTGCCACGTGTCCACTCTCCAACGCAAGTTCAACGTGATTATTTTGCACACTGCGACAATCGGCACCGCCCTCCTCATCAACTTAACTAGTCAAGTAACACGTGGAATTAATAACCATAAATATTCTCAAATTTCAATCACCACCTTTTCCTAATCGCTAATTGCTAAATTACTTTGCATCAAACTTGATTAATTGAAGTGCTAGACTGCTACCAGTAAAGTTACCACAATCTCCCTATAGCTATGTGACGCCCACACCATGTTTCACAATAGTAAATGAGAAACTGTTATATCAATAATAAAATAACTGGTTATTTATTCAAAAACTTTACAAGGAGCTCTCAGTTTAGGTGGTACCACTAATCAATAATTTGAGTTGAATTTATTAGAGTAAGGTAGCAATTATTATTTCTTGGCAGCAAATTTTAATGCGTAAGAATTTAAATGGTAGCAGTAAGCCAGGTTCAAGTGCTGCGAGGAACATGGCGGGTTTTGGCGCGAGTGGCTACAAAAACGCCAGCTAGGACCCGAGGGCCCACGATTCTGGGGTCCTTATCATAAGAGAAACATTAAAAATATTTCAATAAGTTACGCGGAGTGGACCCCACCACCTTTCGTCCTCACTTGAATTAACAAGAACTGAATGTGGTTATAAATCCGCACCCAGCCACTCTCGCCGGGTTTTGGCGCGAGTGGCTACAAAAACGCCAGCTAGGACCCGAGGGCCCACGATTCTGGGGTCCTTATCATAAGAGAAACATTAAAAATATTTCAATAAGTTACGCGGAGTGGACCCCACCACCTTTCGTCCTCACTTGAATTAACAAGAACTGAATGTGGTTATAAATCCGCACCCAGCCACTCTCGCTCTCCACTCACATAAGAAAAGGAAGAGAAGAGAAGAGAAGAGAAGAGAAAAGAGAAGAGAAGGGAGAAGAAATGGAAGCGAAGGAGCAGGATGTGTCGTTGGGAGCTAACAAGTTCCCGGAAAGGCAGCCGATCGGCACGGCGGCGCAGAGCCAAGACGAACCGAAGGACTACCAGGAGCCACCGCCAGCTCCACTGTTCGAGCCATCTGAGCTGACGTCATGGTCATTCTACAGAGCCGGAATCGCGGAGTTCGTTGCCACTTTCCTTTTTCTCTACATCACCATCTTGACCGTCATGGGGGTCAACAGAGCACCCAACAAGTGCGCTTCCGTCGGTATCCAAGGTATCGCTTGGGCCTTCGGTGGTATGATCTTCGCTCTCGTTTACTGCACCGCCGGTATCTCAGGTACATCATCATTTGTACAGAGTACCCAATTCTATCTTCTATATAAGTTGGTGATCACTCACTTGTCTTTGTCTACATGCTTATTCATGAGTACATTGTGGAGAGTGAGTATAAATTATGTTCTTAGTTTAATTTTGTGTGTGGTGTGGTTTTCAGGGGGTCATATAAACCCGGCCGTGACGTTTGGGTTGTTCTTGGCGAGGAAGTTGTCGTTGACAAGGGCGGTTTTCTACATAGTGATGCAGTGCCTTGGAGCTATCTGCGGTGCAGGTGTGGTGAAGGGATTCGAGGGAAAGAACTTGTACGGAACCTATGGAGGTGGTGCTAACAAGGTGAACGACGGCTACACCAAGGGCGATGGCCTTGGTGCTGAGATCGTTGGTACCTTCATCCTTGTCTACACCGTCTTCTCCGCCACTGATGCTAAGCGTAACGCCAGAGATTCACACGTCCCTGTAAGCCACTAGTTACAAACTCTTCTTCTTCGATTTGATGATGAGCTGATCACTAATTATTGCTTTGATTGGTTTTGTCACTTTGTGAGTAGATTTTGGCACCGTTGCCAATTGGATTCGCTGTGTTCTTGGTGCACTTGGCCACCATCCCTATCACCGGAACTGGTATCAACCCTGCTCGCAGTCTTGGTGCTGCTATCATCTTCAACAAGCACGATGGCTGGCATGAGCACGTATGTTCTAGATTTCACACTTAATTATTTCATTAAATCTTCTATAATTTGGAAGTTGAATCAGAAATTGTTCCAGGAAAACATATCTATAGTCAAAGTTGGTATCTATTTACAGATCTTTTTTATGTTCAAATTCAAGAGTAAAGACAAAAGCAAGTGGATTACTGAGATTAATATTGATCTAATCTATGAATATTTTAGTTATTTTTGTTGCTCACAAATAACATTGTTGGTGGTATTAGTAGTAATTGAATTTTTTTTTTGGCAAATTGTGCAGTGGGTGTTTTGGGTTGGACCATTCATTGGTGCAGCTCTTGCAGCTCTCTACCACGTGGTGGTAATCAGAGCCATTCCCTTCAAGTCCAAGTGATGATCTCAAAATCCAACGGTTCATGACCAACCAAGTTGTGAAAACTCAAGAAGGAAAAAAGAAAAATAATCATGAAGCATTGAATGTTTGTGGAGTACTGGAGCTCGTTTCATCATCATCATTATCCGTTTATCCTTTTCTCTCTAAGGCTTTGTATTTTGTAATTTATGTAAAGAATGTATGTAATTTTATGATGAAGAATGAATATTATTATTACTACTAAATTAAACATTAGGGTGGTGGTGCATGTGTCTCCGTCGTGGGCCAGTTATCCTCTGCTTTTAAGTTTGGAGTGGGCCCAATCTCATGTGTGATGTACGGCTGTGATTGTGTAATTTTACTGTTTTGCCAGTCATCCTGATCTATTTATTTTTTTTATATCAAGTTATCAACATCGAGTCCTCGCTGTGATTTTTGTCTTCTTTCCGAGAGTATATGCCATGCTCTATTATCTTTATCGGAGCTTGTGTTATTGTTGGGGTTTGTTATGGAAAAATCCGGGGAGGGACGTTGTGAGAGAGGGGTGGGTGATGATGTTACCTAACATGGGTCCACCACCTTCTTCAATAATGCAATTTCGTTTGGTACCCTAAGCAATAATGATTTGTGACGAAAGCATTTTGAGGAGGAAAATATAATAAGTGCATTGTTGTAATGTTTTTGTAGGCATAGTTTTGGTAATGTCAAGCTTCATTATTATGGAACGGCAAGAAAATATATAAACTGTAAAGTTGTTTCTGCTTTGTTAAGTGAATGCGAGTACCTGAATTTGAATTTGAATATAAATGTTTACAGATCTTTCTTTTTATAGGATGAAAGAGAGATTGAAAAAGGTAGGGTCTACACTTTGAATAACAATAAAATAATCAAAAATAACTATAAAAAGAATTTATTTTCTCTCTCTATACCACTTCAATCTTTATAGTAGAGGGCTCCATGTTTTTTTAATATGTATTTGTACTTTAACATAGATTTTGTTTTAGTAAATGTAAATAATATATAATTATTTTTATAACCGTGTTAAATCTATATTAAAATTAATTATTAATATAAAATATATATGTTAAAATATAAATATATATTAAAATTAAATTAAATAATATATATTTATATATAAAATAATTTGTGTATAAATATTTTTATATTATTTTTATCAAAAATATTATTTATATATTAAAATTAATCACCAATATATTTATATATAAATATATGTATGATTTAATTTATTTTTAATATAT
This sequence comes from Arachis stenosperma, assembly GCF_014773155.1. NCBI lineage: Eukaryota > Viridiplantae > Streptophyta > Magnoliopsida > Fabales > Fabaceae > Arachis > Arachis stenosperma. The sequence continues at coordinate 14,286,917 of NC_080383.1, forward strand.
ATTTATATTTTATATATATTTTATCCTAATGACTAATTTTAGTGTATATGTAACATATCTCTATTTTTATAGAGCATGTGATGTGAGACAGGAAAGAAGCTAGTTGATAAGGTTTCGCTAATGGATAATCTATGTCTATATATTTTAAAAATTTAATTTCCCATCATTTTAATTATATATATGATGATATTAGAAAACAAAATTGTAATAGAATATGTAGATTCAATAGATTGTAGTTGTAGGGCACAACCAGAAGTGAAATGACGCAAATTTGCTATTTTAATTTACTGTGGGTGTAATATATGAGTAATTGAGTATGACTTAAGGTCATATATAATTCGAGCTGCTACAGGTGTTTGGTTGCAAATTAATCAGAGTTGTCACTAAAATTCAAACTAAGTAAACAAATAAAGTTGGTGGATACTAGTACTAGAAATTCTTAATGATCAACCGAATAAGAGGACGTGTATTACAAGTATTCTATGGCTTTCACCAAATCGTCAGCATTCACAGGATAACATAAACTAGAAGGCTAAAGAAAGATCTACAATGTGCTATTTGAATATGGTTGCGTACAGCGTACTAATGGTTACCCAATAAACAAATAAACATTTATGAGTTTCCTCTTTATTCTAGAAAACACTAATTCTTTTCAACTCCCACCCAAATTTATTTTGGAGAATTTAAAAAACTAAAATTAATCATTAATATTAACTATTAATATAACATATATATTAAAAATAAATTATATTATATAGATTTATAAATAATAATATATTAATTGATTTTAATATTAATTTTCGTATGTATAGATAATATTTTTGTTAAAAAATATAATGTTTTTGTTAATATCAGTTAGTTTTAAAAATTATTATTTTATTTTAAGTTTTGAATTTTAAATGTTAAATTTTAAGTTATAAATTTAAATTCAAATTGCAAACATTAAACTTTATAAAAACAAAAATAAAAAATAATTTTACAGTAACAAATTAACTAATATTGATTAACTTTCTATACTTATTTGTCTCGAATATATATTATTTTTAGATTATAATGCGTTATTCTTTTTAATCATGTTTTTATTATTAAAAAAAATTTTAATCAACTTAGATTAATTAAATGATTAGTTCACATATTCGTTTAAATAAGTGTCAATAATTTTAGTTTTATTTTGCACATATAATAATTTATTAAATAATAATAATCTTTAAATAAAATTTAAATTTATGATTAATTAATTCTTAATTTATCGGTTGAATAATACAATAAAAAATAGAAGAAAAAACATAAAGATGAAAATTTGTCAAATAAAATAATTTTTTTAATTTATGTACACAACTAAAAATGCATATTATAATGAGAATGAATATTGTCGTAGGATATTAACCAGCCCACAGGAATGTTACTTATAGCCGGTTGTTAACGTCCATCAAAGAGAAATAATATTAACAGATAAATACAAGTTTATTTTGAGCTGTAATATCGCTTTCAGAAAATAACACGCCACCGCCTTGACAACACAATACATGACCCCAACAAATTTCAAATTGAAGCTAAAAAAGGAATGAATACACAAGTGGATAGAACACTCCAATGCAATTATGCAACAACCCCATATCCTCATTCTAGGATCTTAGCTTTCTTGCTTAGCCTTTTCTCTTTTTCATTTACACACTCTGGCTTCAATTGTCATGTAGTTTCTTTTGTTCCTCATGATTTTTGGTAATTGCTTTTTGTTCCTTTCTTTCTTCTCTTTTAACATTTAACTGTCTTCCTCCTAAAACAGTTAAACATTATAGTACTTCCCTAACCTTGTGTCGTTATTCTGTTCCATCGTATTCCTAGAATGAGTATATATATGGGCCATGAAAACTGTTAAGAGGTCACATATTCAGATATTCTACAATATAGTATCCAATGTCTCCACATGACGTTTCTACTTTTATACTATCATCCTTGGAGATTAATTCATTGAAATTAACCCAGTACTAGAAATCAGGCTATCATCGACAAATCTTAGTGACGGAATTGTTCAATTGGAATTACCAATGAAATTTAAAGTCGGATTTTCTATTGGCAACGAAGGAGATGATGAATTTCTAAAAAATTTACCGACAAATTCGTAAATTTTCCGGTAAAAATAAATAATTTTGTTAGAAAATTATTATCGAAAAGGAAAACCTGCTGGTAAAACGATTAATCAAAACGCTGCAATTAATTATCAATTCATCGATGGAAAATCCATCTATAAACCGAAGTTAAGTGAATTTTATTGACATCATATACCATATAACGTGTACATGCACATAACGTAATATAGAGTGTGTGTACATATGGTAATTTTTTCAGAACAAAAGTTTGCAACAGTCAACAACATTTTGGCCAAAAGTTAATCAACATATCAAATTTTGACTGTTTATTAATCTCTATACACGCATACATATGAATAAGTATAATTTGTACTTTATCCAGATTTTGATAAAGATTATACACACATAAATCACTATATTTTGTATTTTATGTTAGCTACAACATGTATGTTGATCAAAATTTTATTGACTATTGAAATTGAATTTTTTAATTTTTTTTAATTTAAAGAGGTAATGTGTAAATATATATATATTTCATAAGAATAAAAAAAATATGAAAAAAATTAAAGAATTAAAATTCATATTTTACAATTTTTATTAAAAAAATTTGAAAAAAACTTTTTACAATGAAAAATGCTATGTGCCCTTTAGAAGTTAGAACTATATAAGAATTAGTTGGTGACGTGAAATGTGTACACCATATAGAAATATGTTTTTGGTCAGTGCACCATACAGAATTGTTTTGGGCAGGATTTTATACTGGGCCTACATAAGGCAAGAAGGTTCCCTTGTTTTTTATGGATCAAGGTTTGCAATGTTAGCCCAATTCATAAAGCAACAAGTAAACCAAAAATAAAAAAGTATAGAGACAACGAAAATAATGAACAACGTGAACAATAGAACAAAAAACGAAATTAAAATCAATTAATTTAATTAATTTCTAATTATTTCAGATTTTGAATTTAAAAAAAAAAAAGGATTTGTAAATGGTGCAGCTACATCCGGACCAATATTATGCTAACTTCTATTTTTTAAAGTGTAGTATATTTTTATTTTATTGTGCAAATTTTAGAACCTATTATTCACATTATTTACAAAAGGCATTGTTTATCTAACAAAAATTGGAGTACTGCAGCAGAGCTCTCTCTAATACCATATTGAAGTATGAGTCAAGATGAAAACATATTGAAGAAGAAATAATTACTATGTTATATTTGCATTACAAAAGGAATTTGAGGTGAATAAAAGATGAGAAAACAAAAGGGATACAAAGAGAAGAGAGTACAGGAAAGGGAAGAAGGAAGGTTACGGTTTGTTACTTCCTATTGAGTGGGTTAAAAGTGACTTATCTTGTATGGTTTTTATCTAAGCTTATAGCCTCTAATAGGCATAACCAAAGAAAACAAAGGATGGATGAACTGTGTTGACTTCTAAAGGAAATTAAAGTAGAGAATTTTGTGTTCAGAAGTTCTAGTGTTAAATGGAAATGTGGGTGATCTGTGTATAATAATGCGCATATTGGATTCTTAATTATGTTCTTAGAGAAAAATAGTTTGCTTGATACTTACTCAGACACTAATTTAACAAAATCATGATGTTGATGTCATTGTCTTTACTCATCAACAGTTACATAGCGAGATTGAATAATCCAACATTAGAATAAGAATAATCTTCAATTCATGACCCTTTTAAACAAGGTGGCTACTCTAATGAAAATTTAATGATTGTCATTATGTAAAGATATATCATTTTGATCATTGAATGATAGATTGTAGGATTTGATTTTATTTGAAGTAAAAGTGTTACCTTTATTTAAAGTATTACAAAATAAATAACTTACACTTTTTAAACAAAGATCATTATAAAAAGATGTTTTTGACATCTTCATTAGAGTAGTTGCCTTTAAACAATTCTTTGTTTGGTACAAAAGCAAGTTCAGAACGGAACGGTGACAGTGGATGTATATAGTTTTCCTTCCGGGATTTATATATAAGACTAGACACTGATTTAGAGCTATTTTGCAGTTGTATCTGGGTTCCAAATTAAATATGGGTTTAACCCATGTAGTGAAATATACAAACTCGGATAATTATATTTAGAATTGGGAGCTATGTAATTGATCTGACAAAAAAAAAAAAAAGCTATTTTGCACCACTCTCATGCAATCATGCGCATCTTTCCTTTATTTTTTTCCTTAGCATATTCATTTTTGGGGATCTTCATTTATAATATAACACATGAAATTGTTCATCAATTGATGTAGTTGCTCACGTTTGGAACTTGGAAGTGTGTTCATTGTCCACATTTGCAGTGCTCTAATATAAAAATGGTAAGTGGTAGAATGTTTGTCCCTGTCACTCACTGGTGCTAATTAAGTGCTAAGTGCGTGATGAGTATCATTCTCAGTGTTATCTTTTTGTCATGACTTGAAAAAGCGCATCCACATTCTAAGGAACATACGACATTTGTGTCCTAAAACTAACAGGGATCACTGATCACTGATTACTTTTCCTTTTTGGCTTTATTCAAGAAGCGCAATGTGTGATCACGATGATAAGATAAGCGTTTTTTTTTTTAATTTAATGTTGTTGTTTCCGCATAGTAGGTAGTTTTGTTCTAAGAAAAGCAGGGACAAAAAGTACGGGAGACAAGAAAAGTAAAAGACACGGTTGATACGGAGAAGGGTGGCGGCGTTCCTAGATTTCACGCCTGCCATACCCCTATTCTAGACTCCCCAATCCTAACCTTAATCAAGGTCTTTATACTTCATTGTCCCTTTGTCTTTCTTTCATGATGCACACTTGGACGTTACAAGAAGGCGTAGCAAGTTGGCTAAAGATATATAGACACTTCATGGTTAGTAGTGCATAATTATTGGAGATTTCATGCTAGTTAAAGTAATTATATTTGTACCAATGAGCTATAGCTCAGATGACATAATCTTCCCCATCTCGTACTTATTTAAAGGTGGCGGATTCGAATTTTCTTATCTTTGGTTAAAAAAAAAAATAAATATAGTTGTCATAAAGCTCTATGAAAAATTATATATGGAGAGTGTTATGACTTTTATTTTTTGTTACCTCAATTCGCATTTCACACGAATTATATGAACTTATTCGTTGTCCTTCTTTCTCATATAGAGTAAAAATTGAGAAAGAAAATAAAAATAAACACATAACCATATAGTAATTATACACTACCACTATTACTTCTCTTGTATATACATTTTTTTTATTGTATAAAAAGATAAATTTTTTATCTTTTTATTAATTACTTTCAATATTAAAAATAAAAGGTATACAAAAAATTTACATAAAAATAATACACATAACATTGCCCTTTTTACAAATAATATTGTCTTTCTGATATTTAAGAATGCAATAAAGAAAAAAAGTTTCAAAACTATCTGCCTAACATGTAAATTGTAATGTAACACTAAACAGCTTGGGTCCAAAATGGCCTAGAATTTAGAGCATGCATACCGCTAGTGTCAAGTTTCAAGAGACAACACAACACTTGTGCATAATACAACATCTTTGGGAATTGTAGAAAGAGCACACAAAAGAATGTGGTCTCTTCTGTCTATGCTTGACTAGTCACTACAAAACTCCTATTGCTCAACAACTACCAAAACACACTTTGTTTCTTTTGATTAACATGCATCTACATAATTCTTACTCTCACCGTTCATTGCCATTGAATTTTTTGTTCCATTATCCATTAGCCCTCTTTTTTAATTCACAATTATTGTTAGACTAATCAACATTCGGCCAAAAGAATAATATTGAACCTAGGGAGAGCCCTAGAAGATGGATTTACGGAAAAGAGACATCGATGATCATAAAGCAATTAGGCTGAATTTGTTTATAAACATTGAGATATAAATTCAGAAATATAAAATTATATTTGATAGATGAAATATGAATAAAAATATTATATTTTAGAATATTAAATTAATATATTTTATATTTTTTTGGTGAAACATAAATAAAAATATTATGTTTTGAAATTAAATTAGTGTGTATTTTATGTCGTTTCTAATAGAAAGAACATGGAGAGATATTGAATGGAGACACAATTTATTTTTTTTATTATTACTATTAAATTTTTATAATTTTATTTTTTATTTCAAATTTATATTGTATAGTTGATGAAGCCTAACTATGACATGGTGTGTGGTAATGTATATTAATCTTTTGAAACTATTAAGTCTCACTTAAAAATTGCAGGCTAGAAATTATACTAATTGAAAAAAAAAACTGACCTCTTCAAAACTCAAGAACAAGAGGAGACTTGAGCAACCACTTAAAGGTAAATACCAAAGGCGTCAATAAAAAGGACGAAATATTAATATATATATATATATATATATATATATATATTTGTATTCACTTTTTCTTAAACAATAATTCAATTTATTCTTTTATAAAATTAGATAGAATGGAGAACTTATATCATATAAATTTCAATAAATGATAGAAAAGATTAGAATGGGTTGATTCAATATTTAAGGAAAAATAAATATCAATAAAAATTATAGTAAATATATGTAAAACAACTTAAACCCTAAAACAACTTAAAAGTTAAAGAATATTTTTAAATTTTTTAAAAATTTTAAAGATAAATATAATTTATTCAAAAAGAAAAAACAAATCTATTATGAAAGGCAAGTTGTTTTTGTTATTGTGTTGATCTTGAGTTTTTTTTCCAAATCTCGCTCAAATTGGTTGCTTTGTTTGTTGAAATTGAAAGAATTTTTAGTGAGAGCGAGGAGATTCCTAGAGTAGAATTTTGAGAGCTTTTTAGATGAATTCTGATTCACTAGAATAATGAATCACACTTACATTAGATACAAGCTTTTCTTTTATACAAATCATAATAAGTTTAAGGGATAAGTATTGTTTTGGTCCTAGCGTTTAGGGTCAGAATCGAAATATTCTCCAACGTAATTTTTTATTTAGAATCGTCCTTAAAATTTTATTTCGTATTAAAATCGTCCTTTTAACTTTTTACGGACAAAAATACCCCATCACCCCTAGCATCTTTACCACCACCACCACCTCCCTTACGCCACCACCACCACCTCTTTTACTCAAAAACTAATAATCAGATTCAAGTACACCAACAATAACACATCATTCAAATCCAAAAACAACAACATCAAATTCAACAATCAAATCAACACAAAACAACAATGAAATCAGAAAACAACAAATCAAAATCAAAATTAGAAATAGAAGCAAAAGCAGTAACAGAAGTAGAAGAAACAGAAACAAAAGTTCAAGCAGAAGCTCAAGTAGAAGCAGAAAGCAGAGGCCAAAGCAAGAAGAAGAAACCAAAGCAAGAAGTAGAAGCCAAGGCAAGAAGCAGAAGCAGAAGCAGAAACAGAGGCGGAAGCAGAAATGGGGAGGTGCAGCGGCGAAGAGCATCGGCGAGAATGCGGCGGCGAGCAGCGACAAGAATGCAGCGGTGAGGAGCAGCGGTGCAGAAGCAGAAGCTCTCTCACTGGCTCACGACGGTGGCTCCAAGCTTCGCCGGCGCCGTCTCCCCTCCCCCTTCCCCTTCTCCCATCCCCTTCTCCCTTTCCCATCTCTCCCCCTTTTCCCTTTTCCCTTCTCCCCTGCCCCTAGCGTCCTTTTTTTTTATTTTATAATTTTTTATTAGAACAAGGGTAGTTTAGTAATAAAATAAAAAAATTATTAAAAAGGACGATTTTAATATGAAATAAAACGTTAAGGATGATTCTAAATAAAAAATTACATTGGGGACGGTTTCAATTCTGACCCTAAACATTAAGGACGAAAACAATACTTATCCCTAACCTTAACTAATAATTAATTATCTATACTATATAACTAACCATCTATTTTGCATTACTAAACTAAGTTTTCTGACTGACTAACAAATACAAGTGACTTAGCTTGATAACTGAAATTTGTTATATTATCAAAGAGCTAACACTTTTATTTTCCAACATCCCCCCTCAAGCTTGGCGTGTGAAAATCTATTAAGCCAAGTTTAGAATGAAAGGTTGAAAAAGGTCCTGGAGCAAGTGATTTGATAAGTACATCGGCAGTTTAATTTGTTAAAGATATTGGTAGAAGTTTAAGAACACCTTCTTGAGTCTTGTCAGGAACCACATGACAATTAATATCTATGTGCTTGGTTCTTTCGTGAAAAACTGGATTTGTCGCAATATGGAGGGTTGCTTGGTTGTCACAATACAAAGTGATTGATTTTCTCGTTGAGTTTTTAAATCATTGAGGATACGAGTCACCCACAAACCTTCACGAGTGGCTACCGCTAGAGCTCGATACTCTGCCTCTACGGGGATCAAGAAACAGTAGTTTGCTTTTTTGCTTTTCTAAGAGATTAGGGCTGATCCGAGAAAAAAGTAGTAACCTATCATGGATCTTCTCGAATTCAGACATGTCCTCCAATCTGAATCTAAGTAACCAGTGAGTTAAGAATTTGATTGAAGTGGGAAGAAAACTCCCTTGGCCAGAGCTTGTTTGAGGTATCTAAAGATGTGTAGGGCAGCCTTAAAATGAGCATCCGTTGCATAATCTAGGTACTAACTCAATTTGCTAATAGAGAAGCAAATGTTAGGCCTAGTATTTGTAAGAAATATGAGTCGGCCAATTAATTTTTGATAAGGTTGGAGATCATCCAAAGGAACCCCCTGATGACTTCGAGAGTGTTGTTGTGTAGTTCATGAGAGTGGCAACTAGTCTTGCATCTAGTAATCCACATTCCTTTAATAAATCTAAGGTGTTTTTCCTTTGATACAATGAAATTCATTGGCTGTTTTGAGCCACCTCTAGCCCCAAAAAGAATTTTAGTTTCCCGATATCCTTAATTTTGAACTTTTCATCCAGCAACTTCTTCACAAATTCGACCTCTTGCATATCATCCCCAGCCAATATCAAATCATCAACGTACACTAATATTGATGTAATGCCAGAACCTGAATTTTTGGTAAATAATGAATGATCAGCCTTTGACTGCGTGTAACTTAAATTGAGTAGTACAGAATATAATTTGGAATTCAATTGCCTCGATGTGTGCTTCAATCCATAAAGGGACTTCTCAAGTTTGCAAACCATGCTTTGGGGGCTTCAAGGCCTGGTGGGGTTTCATGTAAACATTCTTTAGTAAATCACCATACAGAAACATAATATTAACATCTAGTTGGTGAACGTATCAATGTTTCTTAGCTGCCATGGCCAGCATGATGCGTAGTGTAGTCATCATAATCACGGGGCTAAAAGTGTCAAAATAATCGAAGTCTTGAACTTGAGTAAAACCTTTAGCTACAAGTCTGCCCTTGTGCCTTTCAATGGTATCATCCGCTTTGAACTTTGTCTGAATACACACTTACAGTCGATCGTTTTATTTCCGGGTAAAAGTTTAGTCAGTTTTCAAGTCTTATTTCTCTCCAATGCATCAAGTTCGATTTTGATGGCCTCTTTCCAGTAGTAATGCACAATTACTTGCTCATAAAATTGTGGTTCTTTTATATTGGATATCGTAATTAAGAATGTTCTGTGGTCACTACTCAACTTGTCATAGTTTACAAAGTTGCATACTAGATATCGTTTAACATTGGAGTCAGCAGTACTGGAAATTGAGGTCTGCATACACTGAAAATCGTCTAGATATCGAGGCCCATTTTTAATTCTTGTAGATCTTCTAGGTGTATCATTAACATATTCAATGAATGGTTGTTGTGTGTAATTAAGGTGTGATGATATTAGAATTAGTTAGAATGTATGCATGAGATGTATGAGATGCTGGTGTATTATGTATGTGAGAATGAGATATGCTGTAATTAGGTAAATCAATGTGTGTCATGCTCATCCCTTGATCATCATTAGGCATTGAGATGGTCTTTATGTCATTGGTATGAGTTATAGTGTTAGGAATATTATGTTGAGAGTCAAATTGACCTTCAAAAGGATCAAGAATATGTATAGAAGGAAAAATAGGTAGTGTGATTCCTGGTACACTATTTAACGCTATGTTGGCTAAAGTGGTGTGAAATGGAAAAATAATTTCATAAAAAATTACATTTCTTGATATAAAATTTTTTTAGTATCAATATTTATTAAAATGTAACCTTTAGTGGTAGGTGGTAAGCCTAAGAAAATACATTTTTTTGCTCTTTTATCTAATTTTTTTCTATTTGCTATCAAAATAGAGGTAAATGTGCGGCAACTAAAAATTTTGAGATGCTGAATTAAGAGCAATTTTTTGTGTAAGATATGATAAGAGCTTTTGTCCTTCAATATTGAACTTGGCACTCTATTAATGATATAGGTAGCATATGCAGCTGCATAATCCTAAAAATATTTAGGCAAGATGGATTTAAATAAAAGAGCCCTAGTCATATTGAGAATTTCTTAGTGTTTTCTTTTCACTACCACATGTTGTTGAGGTGTCTCAACACAAGATATGTGGTGAAGGATTCCTTTCTTTTGTAAAAAAATTGATTGAATTTGAATTCACTCCTGTTATCAGACCTAACACACTTAACATGAGTACTAAATTAAGTCTCAGCCATCAAAATGAATTATTTTAAAAGGTGAGTTGTTTCTGTTTTTGACTTCATGAATCGAAGCCATAAAAATCTGTCGTTATCCTCTACAATGATTAGGAAATATTTATTTCCATCTATTGAGAGAGTGGCTAATAGCTTTCATATGTCAACACAAAGTAGTTCAAATAGATTTTTTGATTTATTTTTATTGAGATAAAATGGTAAGCATTTTTGTTTTGCAAAGTGGCTAAAATCACAAGGAATGTCATTTTTTGAATGAACTAACATAGAATTCTTTTTCATTATTTTCAACCTATCAAGTGAAATGTGTTCTAACCTACAGTTCCATACATCAAGATCATCAAAGGGAATCAATGTGCTTGTGTGCTTTATTGTGTTTGTGACCTGACTCTTTTTATATGCTCGTAGGTCTAATACTGCCTCCTCTTGATTCTTTTCTTCCAGTATGTACAAACCCTTTTCTATTTTAGATGCTCTAATCATCTTTAAAAAAAGTTGATCATGCACCTCACATTTTATGTGATTGAATAAAAATTGGCAAGACAAATCATTAGTGGCCTTAGAGATAGAAATTATATTGAATGAAAAATTGAAAACATATAGAACATCAATGAGGTAGAATTTACTGGAAAAATAGATTGTTCTACATATGATTGAAACAGTTTGTGAACCATTCGGCATTTTTATAATCACTGGATTAATAATCCTATGTGATTAGAAGAATTTTAGAGAGAATGACACATGAGCGGTGACTCATGTGTCTAAGACCCATTTATGAGAAAAGTCTGTGTGAGTGTAAGAAAAAAGTATTTGAAAACACCTGAGGATGTGATCAATATTGTTGTTGCCGAATCAATATTATGAGTAGGAACTTGTGTATGATGTTAAAACAAGGCAATTATTGCTTTTTTCTTTTCTTCGAAAAATAATTCTTCGAAATTCTAATTCTTTTCCTCCGGAGTTGAAGTTTTGTTGCTGTTTTCATCACTACTTGCAGCAACTATTAGGTTATTAATGTTTGCTCCTTTTTGGGTTCTTGCATGTGTGGGGAAAACTCATATTTGTGGTAACAATTATCAACCAAGTGGCCAATTTTGCCACGGTGCGAGCACATCTTTATAGATGCTCGACCTCTTCCTCTACCAAATACTCCACGACCCCTCCTTCTTCCTCTATTGCTGAAAACTAGGTTGCTCACTGCTACATTGATCACAACTCTAGAATTCAAGATTTCAGCTTGGTTCATCTGTTGCTTTTGTTGCAAAAGTAATCAGCTTGGTTCATCTGTTGCTTTTGTTGCAAAAGTAATGAGAAAATTGCAGCTACATTGGGAAGGGACTTCATCAACATTATTTGGGACTTCACAGTAACATACTGCTCATTGAGTCCTCTTAAAAAACAGATGACATTCGTCTACTTTCTATAACCTTTCATCACTCCAAGTCCACAAGAACATGTCTCAACACAGTTGCATTGAGAAATGGGTCTAAACTCATCTAACTCTTCCTAAATTCCTTTAAGTTTAGTAAAATAGGATGTGATCGACATTTCTTCTTGTCTCATTGTGAACAAATCTTGTTGTAATTCATCTATCCTAAAAATGTCTCCTTCATAAAACCTATGCTTCAAGTCAGTCCAAAGCTCATAGGCATCATTACACCATAATATACTTTACAAGATTTCTTGACTCAAAGATGCATGAAGCCAAGAAAGTACTATTGTATTGCATCTATCCCAAGCACTGAAAGTACTATCATTTTCATCAGGTTTTAGAAGAGATCCGTCCACAAATTTGATCTTATTTTTCGATTTCAATGCAATCCACGCAGATCGGTCCCAAAAATGGTGATTCTGGTTTGATAAGGGAATTGAAGTAAGAACAGTACCTAGATTCTCACTAGGATGTAGAAAAAAGGGACTCGATGGGTCTTGATTGAGGCTGGTGCTCGTCTTTGCAGCTTGTGATTGAAACGATGAGAATTGTGCCATCATTTTTGCAAACTTCTAAAAATCTAACATGGTGAATTCTTGATTCTCTAGATTTATTTAATCCATTGTTCTTTCCTGTGTGTTCGCCGAAATTGGGCTTGAATCACAGTATCAGAATTTACGAAGTAATTAAACCTTGAATGGTGAAAGGTACTCACGGATCTCTGGAATCGTCCACGCTCACCGCACCATGCTAAAGTTTTGTCTCAAGTAGCAGAGAAAGAAATTGATGATGATTTGGTGAGAGCAAGGAGATTACTAGTACAGAGTTTTGAGAGCTTCTTAAATGAATTCTGATTTATTAGAATAATAAATCACACTTACATTAGATGCAAGCTTTTCTTATATACAAATCATAATAAGTTTAACTAATAGCTAATTATATGTACTATATAACTAACCATCTATTCTACATTACTTAAACTAATTTCTCTAACTGACTAACAAATATAAGTAATTTAACTTGCTAACTGAATTCTGTTATATTATTAAGGAGCTAACTAGGGGTGTACACGGTCCAAAGACTCGGTCTGGACCCAAACATTTGAGGAGCTAATTTGGTGTGATTTCACCGGGTCTAGGGTCAGCTAAGGGTCTAAAAAATAAACCCGGTCAGGGTCAGATTCGGGTCAAAGCGAATTCGGCTTCACCCGACACACATGCACCCTAATTAAGGAACTAAAAAAAGGTATATATGTTTTAAATTAATTCCAATATTATGTTATATTAATTATAAGCTTATTATTTTGTTTTTATTTACACTTGTAAAATTAGAAAATAGACCAAAGAAGCATCAAATTACAATTTATGGACAAATTCAAATTCAAATATAGATATCAACTTCTCGATAATAAGTTTCTTCTTTATAAATAAGTGCATTATAAATAAATTTTTTTATAAATAATTTTTTTATAAATTATTGTTAAAACTTTAAAGATCCGATTTTCATCTAATTTAAACTAAGTATATATAATTGAAGTCCAAAAATATTTAAATTTCATTAAATTTAAGATCAAATTAAAATCTAAAAAATATATTTAAAACCGAATTCCAATTTAAAAAAATTTAATTTTATTCTACCCATATCCAATCCTAGAGCTAACACTTCTATTCTCCAACATTGATGTCCCTTAGACCATCTCCAATAGGGAACTCATCACAATCCCTATTTATGGCCCATCTGTTATAAAAAGTAACTCCACGTCAGCTTTTGGGTTATAAATAGTAAATAGGAACTCAAAACATCTCTCTCTTCTCCATTAGCAGGAACTAACTTTAGTCTCTATTGTGGTCCCACTTAATTAATTAATTGAAACACTTAAAATTAATTTAATTAATTTCTTTCAATAATATAATTTAAATTTAAAAATTTAAAAATAATTTACTATTAAAAGATATTAATATTAAATAAATTCATATATAACAATAATAAAAAAATATATAATTCGAGATTAAACTTGAGAGTTTGAGATTTGAGATTGTTGGGTATTTAGAGTTTGAGAAAATTTTTTGTAAATAATTGAAAAAAGAATTGAGTTGGTTTGGATATATTTTTTCGTACAAAATCTAATATCAGTAGAACTTTGATTTCGAAAATTTGAAATAAGATGAAGAAGAGTAGAAGAAAGTGTGAGAATAAAAGTGTATGTAAATAGTATATATAGAGTAATAAAATATTAATTTATTAATAGTAACGATAACATAGTAACAATTAGTTTCCAAACGACTAATTTTGTAATGGCTAGTTTTACAACTTCTAATTTTAATAATGTAGTTAGTATTTTAAATTTCAAAAATAAAAATAACTAACTCAACAAAAAAATATTTTGTAAAGTATAAAAATTAAATTTATTTTTTGATGTAAGTAAATTTAATTAATTATAATTTAATATAAATAATATTTAATATTAATTATAATATAAATAATTAATATAAATTATTAATTAAATAAAAATTTAATTATTTAATCTAATTAATTATTATTTAAATAATTAATATAAATTATTAATTAAATAAAAATATTATTATTTAATTAATTAATATTTTATATAATTATTTTTTTTAATATGGAATTTTCATTTAAGGAGACTTCTCTTCCTCGAAATTGGTGCAGGTACTCAACTTATTCCTTCTCCATCGCTTAAATTATTGTTTTTCTCTGATACTACAGTAGAAGGGCTCCAAATTTTCTCCAATTGGAGATGCTCTTAGTTTATGTTTTTACTCCTTAAAAAAAAAATTTTCGTGAACCTCAGTCATTTAAGTCAAAATCTATCAGTTTCTTCTGCTCTGATCAGAAACCTCCAATTTGGATCAGAAGATTTTCGTGAACCTCAAGTCATTTAAGTCAAAATCTGTTCTGATCAGAAACCTCCAATTTGGATTAATGTGTAACTTTGACTTTCACTTCCCCTTTTATGTATCTTTTGGACTTAAAAATTAAATATCTAAAAAATTTGCTTAACTCACGTGGGCTAAAAAATTTGGATATGAATCTTCGTTACCCTTTCTTAATAATGAAAAAAAGATTCTTAATAATGAAAAAAATTAGAAAAAATTGAGTCAACCGCTAGAACTATTACTACCGATTAAAAAAATTTAGAGTTATTGTTCAAGTGAATTCAAATTGGAATTGAAACACAAATCAAATGTGGATTGATGTTTTGTTCGAAAACGAAAATTATGATAATCAAATTTTGATTGTTGTCTTGTAAGAAAAAAGATAATCTATAACGGAAGAATCAATCTTTTTTTTATTGAGCCGTGCTTGTTCATTTTGATGACTTTATCATATGAATTCTATTTTATCATACAAATCCCTACTCTACTATCTTTCCGGAGTTCATTCTCCGGAAAATTCTTATTTTATGTTATGATTTCGTTGGCAATCATAAGAAGGCAATTCCCCTTTAAGATACCCATTTGTGCTACTATTTTACGATTAAGAAGCAATTGCCCCTTGTACATATTATACAATAAATTACTATACCTATTGCATTGTTTTTTTTTTATTCTTACCAATTATTGCATTTATTCGATGGATCCACAAACAGCGAAACTCTCTTTTTTTCCTATCTCTATCCCTATTAGCTGAAACCAACGCTTTGATTTTCTGTTGACTAATAGTTCGAGTAAGTCTTGAATGAGCCTCCGAAAGCTTGATTCAATTTGTGTACTTTCCATAATTTTAAAAATTTAGAGTACACAAATCGAACTGTTCGATTTGTGTACTCCAAATCTTTTTAATTTTTTCAACACAAATTAGACGGTCCGAGTACAGAAATCGGACGGTTCGATTTCTGTATCTCTTAAAAATTGGATGATCTGATTTATACTCCGTACATTAAATTATCCCACATTTTAGAAAAATACTATAATAAATCACAATTTTAAAAAATACTATTGTTAATCCAATATTAAAAATAAAAAGTGAAATCACGTGTCCTAAGAGAATTGAATCATCAATATGATAAGTATGATGCCTAATTAAACATTTGATTATATTACGTATATACTAAAATTAATTATTAAAATTAATTATTAATATAAAATATATTAAAATAATAATAAATAAATATATTAATAATTAATTTTAATAATTAATTTAATATATAAATAATATTTTTATTAAACATTAAGCAAAAGACATTGAAAATTACATAAACATAAAAGAAACCAATATATGTACACACATATAAGTATAAAAATTTAGGAGTAAGTGCACACTTTACTGAAAAACACATCGTGTGGTGTTTGAGAAGATGAACTCGAGGAACTAAAAAACTATAGAATATATGTTTTTTTTTAAGTACAATTAGTGAAACTTATATTTTCTCTGTGCTGCAAAACCGAAACGTTGAACAATGTATATGCTTTTGCGCATGTCTTTATTATCTTTTTGTTTTTTTTATTACAACACATAAACAATAATATACACTAGCCCAAGTGAAACCGATCTGTTCAACCTTATATTCCCTAAATTTGAAGCAGACAAAACGTAAATTGATAACATAGTGCAGATCAGATCTGTGATCCCCACAAATGCTATTAGAAAATAAGACAAAGTTTTATCTTTTCAAAGTTGAAAACTTCTAGTAGTCTATTTGATTAGCTAATATACTTCTATGATAATTATTTCAACCGGGTCGGTCATTTTATTGTATTCATTCTGTAGGTAAAGATTAATTTAACATTTTCTTATTATTAAATTGAACATGATCCCATTTTAAATGAGAACAAACACACCATATTCAGTAATAACAATACAATCCGACAATTATGGCACCGATTTAAACTCTTGTTGATTGGCGCCGCATGTCAATAATGTTTCGAGACTTTCCAATTAAATTGTTACTGTTAAGAATTTTTTACGAAAAATTCAATGATAATACTGTGGTTTAAAATCCGACAGTATATTAGACGTTTTTTTTAAATAATAATATTAAAAAAATCAAAATTTATTTATTTAATATTTATTAATTATTATAACAATTAATAAATATTAAATAAAATAAATTTTAATTATTTTGGACTAATTTTTTTAATTATCAAATATTAAAATTTCTAGTAGTGTAAAAAATTTACTACCATAAAAACCGTTTCAATTTCTTAAACTAGATTAATTGAAATTTTTTATAACAAGATTCAAGTATATATCAATAAATAAACTAATAATAATAACAATAAAAAAATGTTAAAAAATTGATATTTATTATTAATATTAGTTAATATTTTATTCTAATATTTTATTTTTATACCAATTAGTTATAATAATAATATATCGAATTTGTTGCCAATAAATTATAGTTCAAACGACACCGTCTCTCCATATTTATTTAAGACATTGCGTGTTTAAATCTTCTTATCTTTTTGGTAAAAAAAATTATATACAGAGCTCGTAAAAAAACATGAAAGGAAAAAGACAAAGATTTTGGGAATAGATTAATGAGTTGAGGTACTCTATAAATATATGCACACGGAATAGGATCTTTATGGTTGGGATAGATAAACTCACATGAGAGCTAAAGCTGTTGGTTTGTTTTGAGAGAGAGAGAGAGAGAGATATTAAAAGATGGAATCGAAAGGTGGGAGCAGTAGTGGAAGCACAAGCAAGTGTGGGCGTTGGAATCCGACGGCAGAACAAGTTTCGGTTCTGAGTGAACTGTTCAGGTCTGGTCTGCGCACCCCAACCACTGATCAGATTCAGCGTATCTCCAACCACCTCAGCTTTTACGGCAAGATTGAGAGTAAGAATGTCTTCTATTGGTTTCAGAACCATAAAGCTAGGGACAGACACAACAAGCGCCGCAAGCTCTCTTCTTCCTTTCCTCATCACTCCAAGCATCTCAATCTTCTTCACTCTCAAAGTAACTACTCTTCTTTTTTCTATCTTCAATATTAATCTCTCAATTCTTAAATATTTTAATTTGGCCTCATCCATCTCTAGATAAGAATACACAACTTTATTTTTTTTAAATATTATTTACACAAAAAAATAATTATTAAATATTTGTATATAAATATATATTATTTAATTTATTTTTAATATATTTTTTTATTTTAATATATACTTATACAATATTTAATTTGATATGAATTAGATTGAAAATTTAAATATTAAGTGTATATATGAAATCTTAAGAGTGATATTAGTCAAATAAGACCACATATAATCTTTGTTTGAACTTTGAATATTATTTATTAGAACTATCAGTTTCGTGTGATATTCAATCTATTTCCTTCTATTATGAGCTTAATGAATGTATCTAATTAACTGAAAATTCTCTATCAAATATTAAAAAAAGAAACTTGACCGAAACAAACAAAGTAAAAAATGGATCATTATTGAATAGGCTTTGGATCTTGAAGGCCCAATTCTAATTTTGTCTCCTTTTGCAGGTTTAGCTGAGATGTATCAAGTTTCAGAGCCTGAGAATAATAACAGGGTGATTGAGACTCTTCAGCTCTTTCCCTTGAACTCTTATGTTGAATCCGAATCAGAGAAGCTGAGAGTGCATGCAAATGATGATGAAAATGGTGATCATCATCATCATCATCAATGCATGGATCATGATGATGATACTATGTTCTCATACACATTAATGGGAGAACAAATGGAGTATCCTCCATTGGACCTGCGCTTGAGCTTCCTCTAAACTAATTGTAGTAATAATGTTACTATTGTTAATTAACTATAATTAGTGAACTTAATTATTAATTAGTAGGTTTAGTGCATTATATATATATATATATATATGGTTATGGAGCGTTGAGCAAAGATACTTTAATATTAATTATCACTATTATAATATGTAGCTACAAAAATTTCTCTTCTGCATGCTGATTCAACTTGGTTAAATTTCCTCTAATTGAGAATTAAAACTCGTTTGGATTATTACAATATATTATTAAGACTTGGGATTCTAATTTCTCTTGTAGTCATGAGATGTTTTACCTTGGAATACATAAAAGATTATTGGATAACAAAACGAGTAGTCATACCTCGCCGGGTGTGATTCTATCTTTGAATATGATCATGAATCATATCTAAACAAGTTGGGAATGTTATTCATCGTTATTATCAAATTAATCCTAATGTTGGTTTATGTGTTTTAAGGGGAAATATATATAAGACTTAGATTAATCATGAAGACCAGTGGTCTCATTCATGCTCACATAGTCACATGCAAATGGAGCTAGCAAGGTATATATATGTATGTATAGCTAGATCACGTGTGACGGCAAACAATGCAAATAAATAATTAATGAGATTATATATTACTTATTATTTGACCATTACTCGTTAACTAGAGAAAAGTGTTGTCCACACATTGTCCATTGAAAGAATCACTAACCTTTGGCAATGATGCAAAGTTGCAAACTCGTGGTTTTCGGATTTATTTTTATCAAAATATATAGTAATATAATAATAATAGCATTAGGTGATTTGGAAGTACATACAATATATATAACTGTACTTTCAAATTCCATATTTATAACTCAATTATATTGATAAGGGTAGTGCTAGGGAGCTAATGACCTAAGTGTACAATGTGTACAATGGGCTAAATCTTTGGTCCATAAATAAAATGAACATTACCCACACTATCCAGAATAATCATCTTAAGTTGATTTTGGAGTTCACCAAGGATCGAACCCTTGACCTTTCGCATCTAGAACTCTAATACCATGTCATGAACCCACTCATCCCAAAAATGTAACCTAACAGGACAATGTAACACTAATAGTCATATTTCTAATACTTCCTAAACCTCCATTGTACACATTGTACGCTTAGACCATTGGTTCCTATACTTTTCCTATTGATAAATCCTATTTAATGCAATGTTTTGCTCAAATTGTTTGCACATATGACACTCTTGCAAATGTGAGTTTGTATAAAATTGGTGTATGTTTGGATATATTTGGTGTGTGTTTCTATTTCATATTGATATATATTACTTGAAGAAGCTATGAATACTGGATTGACAAATCATGATTATTACTTATTATCATTTAAGGATTCCATCACTTGAACACATTATATAAATACAATAATATTTCGAAGACAATAAAAGATCATTTCAAACAGTTTAAAATTATCTTATTTAATATTTATTAATTATTATTAGAATAATTATATAATTATATCATTTTAAATGTATAAATATATAATTATATAATTATAGATGTTATACTATAAAATTATAGATCTTATGTTATGTTATATAAATAATTATGAATGCAGCATATTTTTTGGCATATACACAGAGCAGAATGTAACCGCTATACTAGCTAACTACTACTAATAAACAGGGGAGGACTCGCATATAGATTACCCAAATTAACGTTTTTTGTGAGGACAATTTCTAATAAGATAATACGTATCTTATTTAATTTATCTGAGTTAAATAAATTAATTAATCTGAAATTAATGCATATATAATACATATAATAAACCAGATTTTAAACAAATAGAATGATGAGCTGATATATATTTTTAAGTCAATATTTTGGGTTAATTCTACTGAATTTTTTTTTAAAATTAGACTTTTTTTTTAATTAGATTATTTTAATTCAAAGTTAAAATATGATAATACACCTTAAATTATTTTAAGAGTAGAAAATTAATATTTGTATGTATGCTATATAAGCTTATTTATTAATTATTCCAATAAGTTATGTTCATTTTTATCTCTAATATTCACATAATAATTTAAATTTATTTTGTCTATTATTTTATTATTTTATTTCGTATATTATTTGATTTTATAAATATCACATACGTATTTAATTGTATGTATTTGAAATATGTTAAATCATGATTGATAAAAGTAGAAAGTATAAATATTATTCATATTTGTTTATATAATTTACAACTTAATTAAATAGAATTAAAATTTTTTTTTAAAATATAGAGAGAGGAAGAAGAAAAATAGGAATCGAAAACGCTAAATAACATATGAATAAAAATTAAAAAGAAGAATACGGAAGATAATAAAAGAAATTAAGAGAGAAAAATACTAAATTTATCTAACTAGAAAAAGAAAAATAAGAATTGAAAGTGCTAACTTTTATTTAATTTATTTTTTATAATAAATTTTAAATATTTAAAAATAGTTCACTTTTATCCTTTTCAAACTAAATATTAATTTGTAATTTTTGTCAGTAAGTAAGTATTATTTTTAGGTCTATAACAAATTAACAATCAATCTATAATATTTTTTTGAATTTTTATTTTACTATTATCTTTTTTCAATTTTTTTTCATTTTATTGTTTCTTCTTTTGTCCCCTAATTTTTCTACTCTTAAAATAATTTAACTACAAAAATGTCCAATTATAAAAAGAGAAACCCAGTAGAACTAGCCCAAAGCATTGGCTTAAAAGTATAAATTAGTTCATTATTTTATTTGTCCAAAGTGTAATTTATTATATGCATTGATTTTGGTTCAATTAATAATTTATTTAACTCAAATAAATAGGATACATGTTACTTTACTAGGCATTATCCTCACAAAAAGATATTTTTACTAACTGTACTGTATGTGAGTCGTTCCCTAATAAAAAATCAGTCAAAAATCTAAATGAGCTCAATATCCTATTCTATTTTTTAATGTATTCTTTTATAATCTTTTTTTCATTCTTTCATCACTTCAATTTTATCTACAATCACAAACCAGCTATATTCAGCATTAGTCATTATCCATTTATCCTCGTTATTGACGACCACCGCCAACCCACCTTCAAGCTGCCAGATTATCTTAAATTTTAAACTATATATTTTAAATATTAAATTTTAAATTTTAAATTTTAAATACTAAATTTTAATTTTTTTATTTAAATTTTAAATGTTTTTATCATTTCTAATTTTAAATATTTCTTTTTATTGTGAATTGTTAATTAGTTTATTAGCTGAAAATGATTGGTTACCTATATTTTTTAATGTAATAATTTACGGGAATGAATCCCTTAACTTGAAGTTTTGAACTGACCATGTATTAAATATTTTTTTCTCTTGGCCAGTAGGTATTTTAGTAATTTAACACTTAGATATGCTCTTCATTGATTTATTTATTTTGGTGACAGATTTTGGGCCGGACTTCAGATATTTATAACCTGAAAGTAGGTCCAAATGAATGGGCCATATAATCAGGCCCATAAAACAGCCCAAAAAATAATAGATCCTCCCAAGTGAAAAAAAACAAACAAACAACTTATGTGTAGAGACTTGAGAGGTGAGAAGATCGAAATTCAGAAAGCAAAACCTAAAGAAGAAGAAGAAGAAGAAAAAGAAGGGGATTGAAATTTGAAGAATTGATCGATCAATTGAGTTTGAAGAAAAGAGTTAAGAATGGATGTGATAAAGACGCAGCAAATATCGTGGAGGGCGATAGAGAAAGTTGTGGTGCACCCACTTGTGCTCCTCAGCATAGTCGACAACTACAACAGAGTCGCCAAGGACACGCGCAAGCGCGTCGTCGGCGTCCTCCTCGGCTCTTCCTTCAAGGGCACCGTCGACGTCACCAACAGCTATGCCGGTAAACTAACTAACTCACTCACTCACTAACAACCTCAACTACGCCCTCTAACTGATTTCGGTTCGTTACAGTTCCCTTTGAAGAAGATGACAAGGATCCTTCCATATGGTTTCTTGACCATAACTACCACGAGTCCATGTTCTCCATGTTTAAGAGAATTAACGGTACCTTTCATTATTATTATTATTATTATTATTCATTCCTTTAATTCTTAATTCTGTGTTGATTCTGTTTCTTCAGATCAGATCTAATCTTTTCTATTTTGACATTTTTTTTGTTCAGCAAAGGAGCATGTTGTTGGGTGGTACAGCTCCGGCCCCAAGCTCCGAGAGAATGATCTTGACATTCATGCTTTGTTCAATGAGTATGTTTGTTTATTCAGCTCAAATTCACAGAAAAATCTTCCGCATTTCAGTATTGATGTTTATCTTTTTTTTTGTTCGTTTAACTCGATTGAGGGCTGTGGTTGTGTGAAGTAAACGTAATTTCCATGATCTGATTGAAACTTCATCTAGCGAACATGATATTAGTGTATTTACCAAAAGAGAGAAAATATGCTATTAGTGTAATATCATACCTAGCTGTGATGAGTGAGGTGCAAAGCTAGGGTGGTGCTTCTATAGGAGTGAGCCAAAGCATAATTTGTGTATGTAAATGTTAGTTATTCAAAAGAGGGAATAATAAATTTCTAATATTAGCTGGTAATCCCGAAATACGGTTGCAATGAATAATTATAGCTCTGATAAGCAAGGTTTACACCTAATGCTGTTCGGCAATATCCTCGAGCACAGTTTGTACCTTTCTATGCTTTAGCAACTTGAGGCATGTTTCGGTTGCTTTGTAGTAATATCTCTGTGTAATCCTGATTGTTATGTGTTGTTATGTGCAGTGGTTATGCACATACATTTTCTCACCACTGGGGATTAGTCCTTTTACTTGGAAGCATGGTAGAACAAGAAACTTTTTATGCTGCTGTTTATCTCTATTTATATCAATTTGTCACCTTCCACATTTTTGCAGCTATGTTCCCAATCCTGTTTTGGTTATAATTGATGTTGAGCCTAAGGAACTGGGAATTCCTACCAAAGCTTACTATGCAGTTGAAGAGGTTAAAGAGGTAGAACTGAAGTACTTCTATCCTTTGATTAAATATACTCGTGGTTTCCTTGATCCTACATAAGTTATGAAAATTATTAATGATGGGAGTAGCTAGCTAGTGTTTGCTTGTGTGGAACTCTTGTGTGGAACTTAATCAGTGGACACAAGAACTGATAAGCAGTTTAAACTAACTGCAGAATGCCACTCAGAAAAGCCAAAAGGTCTTTGTGCATGTGCCATCAGAAATTGCTGCTCATGAAGTTGAGGAAATAGGTATGCCATCAAATCCAAAATTGCTGCATCTTCTGTTATTTTTCCTTTTTCAAAGAACAAAAAAAAGTTACCTTATTTGTATTCTTCATGGTTGTCTGAACATTTTCCTCTTTCCCTTGTTTAGGGGTGGAACACTTGCTTAGAGATGTGAAGGATACAACCATTAGCACCCTTGCTACAGAGGTGGGTGACTGGATTCATCATTTGCTATATATTAATTTCTTACTAAATGTTTTTGTTTCTTTATTTTGCTGTTATTGTTATCCTTGTATTTATATTTCTCTGCATGCATCATATTTGTGAGTATGCTAAGATATATATATTATCTAATGACAAATGTTAAAATTGTTGTTCGAGTTCTTTTAGGTAAGTGGAAAACTTACAGCCTTGAAAGGTTTGGATGCAAGACTTAAAGAGATAAGAAGTTATCTTGACCTTGTCATCGATGGAAAGCTTCCTTTAAACCATGAGATTTTGTACCATCTGCAGGTTGGTTTACACACACATACATGTATTTCTTTGTAATTAACAATTATTTGGCCGCTGTCACATGGTTTAGCAAGATATGTTAGAAGAATTTTCAGCTGATCCACATTTCAATTTATTTTTTTTGGCTCAACTCTATTATTGTGTTTCACCATCTCATGATTTATTGAATTTTGTTAGGATGTGTTCAACTTGCTACCAAACCTTAATGTCAACGATCTGATAAAGGCCTTTGCAGGTTAAGAATGTGAATGAATATGTATGTGTTATGGTTTTTTACAATGGCCTTTATTGTTGATATCTTTCTTCATTGTTGCAGTGAAAACAAATGATATGATGCTGGTAATATACCTGTCGTCCCTTATCAGAAGTGTAATTGCGCTCCACAACTTGATTAACAATAAGGTTAGATACACTATGCTCAATCATACTGCATCTATTTGTTATTGTTGTTTGGCGGGTGATTTTGGTTTCATAGCTTAGTCCTAGTTTTGGTTGTGTTACATTATTATTATTATTATTATTATTATTATTATTATTATTATATGGAGTAAGTTTCAGAAGGTTAGAGTAAAAACTTTACTCTTTTGGCAGATGCTTAACAAAGAACATGAACGCGCAGAAGACTCAAAGTCAGTACCAGTATCAAGTACAGCTGGAAGTTAAAGTTGCTGTTATTGACTACATAGACCAAGATCTTTTGCACTTCAACCGTCACTTTGATTGGCCTTCGGCTTTCTTGAGGACTTCTGAGCAGATTCGGGAAATACATGTAACATGGCACAAAAGATCTTTTAACCTGGGAGTGGGAATATTATTGGTTATGCTCATGCTTTATGTTATTTGTACTCTTGAGAACATTTTTGTTTTTCAATCTTAGACGAGTTACAACGATTTGTCCTTAAGCAGATTGATCACGAGTCAGAAATTGAACTTCTATTCCCTGCAACCTCTGTTGATGCGTTACGAGAATCATTCTTGTTACAAACCGTGCATTGTAGCTCAAACATGACTAATGATACAAAAGCACGCAAATTCATTTGAAATAGTTTTAATTTTATTTATTGTAAAATTTGTGACAGTTAATAACAGGGGAGAAAAGTACAAAGACTCACTTTTGATCAATTAAAATCTCTTTTTGGCATTGTTTCCAAAGATAATTAATCAATCAAAAACTACCAAGTCAAAATGAAATACAAGAGTCCTGCATCAATAACAAAGTATAGATTAAAAGATTACAAAATTACACAAAAATGAATCTGCACTACCCCATTTTAGATTTATAGACGCCAAATGTTCACCCCTTCAAATAGCATCATGGCAAGACTTTTCCTTTCCAAAAAGCTCATAGACTTCCATGATTAGTGCAAAACCAAATACTCATGTCTCACCTACTCACAAAATCATTACCCACAAAATCAGACATTCATAATAGACGAATATATTCACATCAATTACATTATCTCATTTTGACATCCTCCATTGGCATATCATTCACTTACTCGCACCAAATAAATCGCTCTCCTCATGTATTTTCACCAAACAATGTTCCTTTTGTATTTCCATGTCATCCACTTGTTTAGTTACTTTTATTCATAGTCTGCTTGTCCAATTCAACATCGAAGCCAATAATTCAATTGCATCCCATCTACAAGTGTTCTCCAATTCCAATCTTTCCCAAGTCTTCCTCTCTTTGAAGTTACTGCTGTACTTGAACCTCACCTCCACATTTTGCATGACTTTTTTGCTACATATGTCTTGTTCCTCAACATTCTTAAGTCCTAACTTGCTATTTTTCCATGCATCCATTAAACAATATTTTTATTATCAATTATAAATATCAATCCCTCCTCTTTCCTATTATCTTCCTCCAATAATATTTGTAATACTATCTCAAGGCTTTGTAAGATTGCGTCCCCTTCCATCTTCTCAGATATTACATCCCCCATTAATCCTCTTGACTCACCTTTTGCATTTTCCAGATATCCTCCAGCCATATATGCTTACAAATGATGCTCATATTCCACACTATTCACTTCACTACCATCACTCTCCCTCTATTCTTACCTCCTTCTCCGTTACAACCATCTGTCCATCTTGATTTTCTATTTCTTTCTAATCAAATTTCATTGTCTAACAAGTGTGTAAATTTGCTCCCTGTTAGCCATCGATTCTTTATTCTCATAAATTTTTAAATTCATACCCTGCCAAATGACCCACACAATCTTAAAAGAAAATTATACACCACTTATTCTTACTAATGTTATGAATTTCTTTGCTGCATCCAATTTTCAAACACTAAATTCATAACCCATTTTAACTTCAAACTTGTCTAATTCCAAATCATCCCAAATACAACTCCTCTAACACTTTCCTTCACCACTGTCACCACCATCCTCATCCCACCCATGTTTGATCTCTGTAGAGGTTTGCTTAATAGTATTTAATTAGTACTGCGGAAGTTGTTTCGACAATTTGGTATACAGATTTCAGGATGAAGAAGAAATAATGTCAGCTTAACTTTCTTTATGATAATCAAGAGCATGTATCTATTCATGAGCTGTTGTACAATTACGATTCCCTACTTTTTCTAACCATATGTTCTAATTTATTCTCATTTATTTAGAAGATTTGTAAATACTTCTCCAAGAAATAGGAACAAGATATCAAAATATTTCCATATATCTATTAAGGTAATATAAATAAATGGTACATAAATGGAACATCTTCAAAGTTAGCCCAAAAAATAAGTAAAAAGGAAGAGAAAACCTTTACCTTATACAATTTCATTTAAAAGAAGAACTAGATGATACCTACACAAGTGTAGTTGTATATTCTGTATAGATGAAGACTCAGTTGAATACAAAACTCAATCCTCCTCGGTTTCGTAAGAGAGAACGGATTGCTCAAACTCAGCATCCATAATAACACCATCCATAACATGAACAACAATCTCATTCCTCTTAAAATCCACCATTTCAGATCGAACCCTATTAACAACCAACATTCCATCGATGTCCTTTGAGATGTAAAGTGAGAACCCAGATAAAGAATCATAGTTCACAAGCTCACCAAGTTTCACACTATCCGAGTGAATTGATCTAGGAACAGCCGAGAATCCCAACACACGAGACACAATCGCATATGTATCATTATACTTGTCAGGTTTCAAACTATCATTGAAATCTAGACGCAGATCTCGCTTGAAAGCTTCCTCCGATGGAACAAAAACAGTGAATGCAAGATCATGAGGCAACATCTCAAGCATCATGTCACCGACCTTGCTCAACTTAAAATCATGAGGGATTTTTCGGGATCTGATTTTTGGGTACAATACCATTTGGCTGTTCTTGGTTGATGCATCTGGAAGCTTGAGAACTGTGACTATCACAATCAAAAGGCAGCATATAGTTACCATCACAAGGATAAGAGCTGTTGAATGCTTCAAGAACATGCGCCTCTTCATTTTGGTGAAGACCCAGAATCAAACTTGATGAAAACTTAATTAATTTTAATACAAAGTTTTGAACTTTATAACCTTGTTATTTAAGATAAGTGGAATCTATTACCTGAAGTTTAAAGGGTAAAGGCTCAAACTTGAAGTGATCTTGTGAATGATATACAATCAGGTACAATACCCATTTTAGGTAAAACGAAAATCTTAAGAAATCAGAATCTGGGACTTAAAAATTGAAATGAATTTGACACTCTGTGACTTGGATTCTTCTTCTTGTCAGATAAATAGAAGAACCTCTTATAGAACACTCCGTCGTAGCCGCCACTATTGCTGGATTTGCTTTTTGTCCTTATTTCTATATTTTGCTCTTGGAAATCACAATTATTATTTTTTAGGACTGCCAAAAACTAATCTATATAAAACTGAGATTGAAGTCAAGACGTACCTAAAACAGTCTTTCATCATTTGATTAGTTTAATCGGTTAAATTCTTAGCTAAAAAAACTGAAAAATCATAAAGTTATAACTATTAGACACTGTTAACTGACCATTTTAATTCAATTCTTACAATTGACGGTTATGAAAATGGTTGAAAGTATAAGGAAACACCATCCCATATTCATATTTCATTCATACATAGCCCTCTATCATGTCACAAAAGAGTGTACCAACATATGAAACCTAAAGAATTGCATGAGAAAAACCGACATATGATTTTTATCAAGAATTAATTTATACAACTGTAACAAAATATAGATATTTACAATGAAAATGATTTTCATAATTTTTTCCCAAAATAAGTTTCAATTATTAAACAAGCTTTTATTTTCCAATTTTTTATGAGAATGGCACATTTCATTAAACAAAGTTCAAAATATAAGGGGATAATAAGATTAGCAGTACACAACGGAATACTAACAAATATATTACCAAGCACGTAAGTTGGACTTTGGGTTTTTTTTTGGTAAATTTCTAAAAAAAAGTTTGTTTTTTTAAAAATAATTTTTAAATAAATAAAAATAATTTGATGTTTAAATATCCAATCTCATGTAAATATATTTTTTATTTATTAATTATATTTGAGTAGAATAACATAAAAATACTTTTTGTTTATTTATTATATGGAATTTTTTTCTAAAATAAGAAATCTAATCTAAGAAACATAAAAATTATAATTTTTCTAAAAATAATTTTTTTTAATTTTTTTTAATATTTTTCTTTTATTTAAAATAAAGAGATTTTTTTCCGTGCCCTAAAAAACTTAAGGAAAAAAAAGATTCTTTTTAATCTTACAACCTCCTTTTCGGCAGCCTTTCGTGGATTGTTGGTCAATTGAAGAAACCTTCACTCTTTTTGTCGCTATAAATAAAACGAACAAAGCTTTGGTCAAAATGATGAATGCTTTTTTTAGAGGCCTCTTTGCTACGACAACTAGGGCCCCTTATTTTTGGTGAGAAGAAACTTCTATATAGGCTATGAGTGAAATAGTGACCCACGGAAGAAATAGAGCCCAAAAGAGATTAAAGTGTGTGGTGCATTATAATGAAATTCAATATCCATTTTACCAAAAACAAAAACAATTAATATCCAAAAAAAACCGGTAATAAGATGTTAATGATATTAGATACTAACATTTTATTACCAAAAAAAAAAAAAAAAGTAACATTTTAACTATACATCTTGTACAAGGATGCATTAAATTATAGGCAACATAAGATAAGATAAATGGTTATATAGAGCTTGATTACACAATTTTAGATTCAAGTGTTATTACGAAGGAAATTAGGAATGTGCTACAATCCACCATCACAGAATCAAAGTTGCAATTGAACAATTACTGAGGCATGGGGAAGTATTTGCCTGTGGTTTGCATGAACATGACATGCTAATTGCGTTTGAAATGTTAGACCCTCATTTGTTTGCAGATACGTTGGGGGTTTAAATTTGTGCCTTGGAATAAATTGAAAGCCATGCATGTTATTTGGCTGCAACTGCATTATACACATAATACATACATGTACAAGTCAAATTGGTATACCATCCGTTCATACGTACACAAACCCCAAACAAGGTTCATTGCACAAGTAGCATATTAGGCTATTAGCTAAGTTTCATTGGATGATAAACCTGCGAAAATTCTTATGATTTATTCAAAGGATGCACTTGTGGGGCTGAATTTTTGATGGTGAATTATATAGCTACGTATTGCCACTAGAAATCGCCAATGGATTATGGGGGACTATAAATGCATGTGGGGGATAGAAAATAAGGAAGCATGCAAGTTGAGTTATCCGTCTTAAAGTTTGAATTAAATTCGGTGACCTTTTACAGTTTAAGATAGTTATTTGACGTGAAAGTATTTGGTCCCATTCATCCAACATGCTTAAGGGATCTTTCAATGTCAAAGTTAGATATTTACGTGGACTAATTAACTCATCTTGTGTGCTTAATGATTCTTCAAGAGAAGAGTTGCATTAGTTTATATGTTACCACGGTTATATTAGTTATGGTTTTTTAAGAAGTGTTGTTAAAATAAAAATAACGTATTTTATTATTTAGTAACGTTTTTTAAAAAGTGTTGCTAAAATATTATTAAAATATAAAAAAAATTATTTTAATTTTAACCACACTTATATAAACAATAATGTAGTTTGTAATACTATATAAGATAAGCACACTAGAATTCGTTATTTTATAATATAAATTTTATGGTGTCTATAATTTAACGTCTAACTTTTGTCTAATTTATTTTTTGTGGTATACTTTAAATATTTAAAAATTATTTATTTTTATACTTTTAAAATTAATTTTTAATTTTTAATTTTTTTTAATAAGTTAAGCAATATTTTTAGACAATACAACAATCATCATTTTATAAATATAGATATAGATAGATAGAGAAAAACAAAGCAATAAAGCAATATATTATATTTCTAGAATTGTGGTAGATAGACAATTCTACTCTTGGTAGCCCTACTTTTTTTTCTATTTTGGATGCTTTAAATAGAGTAAATGGTTAAAATTATCTCTAAAAGATTACTTATTTTTTAAATTAGTTCTCAAAATTTTTTTTAATTAAATTCGTCTTTTAAAGATTTTGAATTAATCGCGTTAGTCCTTCTGTTATTTTCTTTGTTGATGACACCAAATTTTATTCATGTGACACATTAAGTGATACTAAAATATACATAGAAGTCTTAATTGACTATTAGCGTGATACGTTTATGAAATTAGATCAAATAAAAATTTAATTAAGAAAAAAACTTAAAACATTGAAATTTCTCAATTTAAAATTAATTTAATCTAATTTAATAAATTTATTATGTTAGCTACCAATTAGGATTACAAAGTATATATTGTGATGCTATTTAACGTGTCATATTAATAAATTTTGACATTATTAATTACAGAAGTGACAGAAAGAATAAAATGACTAACTTAAAATATTTAAAAAACGAATTTTATTAAAAAAAAAATTTGTAGACTAATTTAAAGTCTATTGTCTAAGAAGGGTGTTTTTAGTTGCATAAAGTTTTTCTTTGGATCAAACACTCAAATATAAACATCTTGTAAGTTCTATCCCACCTGCTAATTTAACTGAAATTCAAAATATTAAGAAGTGTTTGAACCGATCCTCGCTCACTCTCAAAAAGAAGAATATGTGGCAGTAAGGTCCAAACCTATTATACCCTATCCCATATCAATAATGTGGTTGTTATCTTGCAAAGACGAGTCTCATAAGCCCCACACATTTATGATTTATCCTACCAAAACAGAGTACGGCCCCATTCTTAATTTCTCGGTAATATCGGTTCCTGCGAAATCAATATCACTTGATTTTTGTTTGAAACTTTTCCTTTTGGAATCTTGTATGCGAAATAATAAATGACATTAGTATTTGGGTTAAAAAGACAAAAAATAATCGGTTCAAATAATTTAAATTTAGTTTATTTAATATTTTTTATTATAAGATATATTAAATAAAATTAAAAATAATAAATTTTAATAGTTTTTAGCTAATATATTTTTGTTATTAAATATTTTTACTATTTGAAAAGATAAAAAAAATTAAAAATAAAAATTTAAGTGTAACTGTCTTTATATAAAATTAATAATTAAAAATTATTAAATAATAAATGATAATTTTATCAAATATCTAATAGTAACCGTGAGATATAGACAATTATACATGAGTTTGTGTCAAATTAAAAAAAAAAAAACCAAAAACAACAACGAAGAATGAAAGAGATTAAAGAGCACTTTCTCCCTTATGGTGGAGCAGTTTTCAGTGTTTTCTTAAATTCTAAGGCAGAGCATTTGTTGAAAATTAATGATAAAAAAGGATAAATATATAGATAGATAATGGTAGATAAACAAGTGACAGTTGAAAAAGAAATTCTACTATATTATTGCTGAGGAAGAAACATAATTGAACATCATAGAATGGTAGAAAATGACGCCAATTCAATCTATCAGTCTTGCATTTCATGCTCATAGTATTAATTTAAAGATTTGTTGAGTTAAGAAATTAACTAAATTAATTAATGATGACAAATATTATTTTTGAGCAAAATAAACAATTAGTGTTGATTAATTATATCTATTTATTAACTAATAGTCTATTGTTGCAGGCCAAATGTAAATAGCCCAAAAGGAATAAAAGGCATTCAGAAAAGAATATTGGGCTGAAAGCAAAATAAAGAGCCCAAGCAAAAGCAAAGGAAGAAACCAAAGAAATCAAATCGGGCCATGCATACAAATAACCGATCCAAGCCCGAACCGGTTTCAGAATTGAAATTCCCTCTCTCTTGCTTAACTAAAAGCAACGTTCTTCTTCCTTCTAATCAAGTCACATCAAGATTTCAGAAAAAGCAAGAAAGAGAAAGAGAAGAAAAGCTTCTTCCATAAGCCATTAACCAAAGAAGCAAGAGAGAGAGAGAGTTGAAGCTTGTAACACAGAAGCTAAATCGAGCTTAAGAAAGGTAAACCATATCATCTTGCATGCATCAGATATTCATCCTTTCTTCCCTACTCTCTGCTCTATCCGAAAATGGCTTTGAAGGGAAAGTTGCTATCTGCCCTATTCTGCTGTGTATCTACGGTCTTAATCAAGACTTGGGGACCAAGTTGGTATTCGAGGGTTCAGATTTGGTTGACCATTGGAAAACAAGTTCAGTTACTTCTTCATGGCTTTCGGACAAGTTGGAAAAGTCAGAAGCAAAGGTTACTCTTTGATGTTAAAAATGAAAAAGTGAATCTGTGAGTTGGTGAAGCTCAAGGCTCAAGGTGTTGACCTTGGATGAAGAACCAAGGAACGTGCATGAAGATAAAAGAGAAGCTTGCTGTTCATTCAAGGTAAGGGGAAGAAAACCAGAGTTTGAAAGTTTGTTCTGAGAGAGCTCTTTGAAGAAGTTCGACTAACTGGACAGTGTAACCTACTCAAAGGTGCATTCCGCCAGTATGAAGAACTGAATCAAAGGCTTGCCAATCTGGTTTTTCGCATAGCACAGAGGCTGTTGATGAAGTCAATCTCCTTCATGTTTTTCTGATTGTAATGTACTTTTCTAAGCTTATCTTTCTGTAATTTCTTGAGTGAAAAGGCATTGTGAGAAAGCTTGAGAAAAAAGCCATGAGTGATAAAGATTGAGAGACACACTTGAGAGAAAAGCCTAGAGTTATTTCTTCAGAATTCTTTAGGATGGTTAAGTGTCTTGTATCTTGAACCTGTTTGGTATCCCTTTCTTAGTTGGGTTAGCACTAAGAGAAAATAGTTAGGTGTTAGCATAGCCAATGTCAAGTTAGGTTAGAACTTGAGTGAGAAATTGGTGTATGTAAAACTGTTAACTATAGTGAAATTCTTCCACATTTGTGGAGGAGACTGGATGTAGGTTGCATAGCACAAAGCAACCAAACCAGGATATATGCTGGTGTTAGCTTTCTCTTCTCTGTCATGTTCTGTTTTCTGATTTTCATGAGACAAAAATAAATTGTCTCATAAATTTCCGCTGCTGAGTTCAAACAGAATCAGTTTTGCAACTTTGATTAAAAGGGTTCAAAACAGCAACTGTAAAAGGAAGGCATAGATTCAACCCCCCCTTCTCTAAGCCTACCACAACCTTCAATTGGTATCAGGAGCAAAGGTCTCAAGAATCAAGCTTAACCGCTTGGAGCAAAGATCCAATGGCGAACAACTTGGGCACAACCACAGTTGCCTACACCCTCACTGAAGGTCAGTCAAACAACCGACCACCTTTCTTCAACGGGAAGAACTATTCCTACTGGAAAGAAAGGATAAGGATCTTCATCCAATCCATTGACTACAACCTATGGAAGATCGTTGTGAGCGGTCCAAAGATCCCAACAAAAACAAGTGATGATGGAGTGGTGACTCCAAAAGAAGAAGCTGAATGGAATGAAGACGATAAGAAGAAGATAGAGCTGAATGCTAAAGCAATCAACCTTCTTCACTGTGCTATCAGCTTTGAAGAATACCGGAAGGTGTCCAGATGCAAGACAGCCAAAGAAATCTGGGAAAAACTCCAGGTTACACACGAAGGCACTAAACAAGTCAAAGAAACGAGGATTGATATGCTGCGAAAAGAGTACGAGATGTTTAGCATGAAGGATGGAGAAAGCATTGACGAAGCGTTTGAGAGATTCTCAATCATAATCAACAACCTTGATGCTATGGGTACAAACTATGCAGAACAGACCTTAGTGAGAAAACTCCTTAGAAGCCTCACAAAAGAGTGGGAAAACACTGCCACTGTCCTAACCGAGAGTAACAACATAAGTCCCGTAACCTATGATGAGCTGAGAGGAAAACTCCTTGCCTATGAAGCCACACACACAAACACAGACTCAAAGAAAAAGGGAATAGCCCTCAAGTCACAAATAGAACCGAAAGAGAGTGAGTCTAGTGATGATATTTCAGATGACGAACTTTTGTTTTTTGCTAGGAGATTTAGAAGGATGATGAAGAACAAGAGCAAATACAAGGGTTCAAGTTCAAAGGAGCACAAGATGGACTTGAGCAAAGTGACGTGCCATCATTGCAAGGAGGCTGGACACTTCAAATCAAACTGTCCAAAGCTCAAAAAGGAAGACAAAGGGAAGAAGGAAAGGAAAAGAGTACTCATGGCAGCTTGGGAAGATCTTGAGAATGACTCAAATGAAGAAGAAGAATCTGATGGAGATGACAAAGACTGCTTCATGGCTGGAAACAACAATCTTGATGAGGTAAATTATTATGATTTGACCATTGAGGACTTGCATGTTATTATTGATGATCTCACTTTAAATACCTCAAAACTGCTTGATAAATACAATGGTTGCAGATCTGAAAGAGATGTGTTAAGAGCTGAAAATGAATTTTTAAAAGAAAAAGTAAAGGAAACTGAATGTGCTTTGGACATCATTGAAGAAAACAGATTTTTAAAATCAGAACTTGAAAAATTAAAAGGAAAGCACATTATGGATCCTTCTCATGAGTTAATTGCTGAAAATGAAAGATTAAATGAAAGGATTAAAAGACTGAATGGTGATTTGGCAAAATTTGCACAAGGTTCTAGTAACTTGGACAAATTGCTTGCAAGTCAAAGACCATTGTTTGAAAAATCTGGTTTAGGCTACATAGCCAAGGAAGATGCCGTTTCTAACACTTCCTCTATAAAATTTGTGGCCTCTTCATCAAATACAAAATCCATACCAAATAAATCAGGTATCGGACATGTTTCCACTTGTGAAGAAAAATCTGATGAAGAATACACAAATGAAACTGAAATTTCACCAAAAACTGGTCCGAGTTCAAACCGACCAGGTTTGGGCTATGTTTCGAAAAATGAGGTTATTTTCAAGAAACCACCATTTTACAACAAAACCTCATATTCGAAAGGCAATAATGTTCAAAAAAATTCTGGTGAAAATACTATTGCAAAGAGGAATAACTTTAATAAAAATCAGTTTGTTAAAAGAAATGCATCTCCTCCAAAAACCAGAAAATTTCAAAGCTTTAATCATTTCAAGCAACATAACTCACCTCAATTTCAGCGGCACACATTAGAAAATCATTGTGTTAATTGCAAGAAATTTGGTCACTCATATGCACAATGCTTCATTGAAAAGAGAGTTGTAGGAAACAAAGTCTACAATGTTGTTTGTGATTTCAATGCTCTTGGGCAACCAAGATGGATTAACTTCAAAGGATCCAAATTAGTTTGGATACCTAAAGCTACTTGAAACTCTTCATGCAGATTTGCCTAGCATCCAAGAACAAAAAGGACATGTGGTACATGGATAGTGGATGTTCAAGGCACATGACTGGAAGGTCAACTTACTTCATCAAACTGAATAAGTATGATGGAGGTTTTGTGACCTTTGGAGATGATGGTAAAGGTAAAATCATTGCTGTTGGAAAAGTAGGTAATGAGCAATCTACTTTCATTGATGATGTGCTTTTGGTATGTGGTTTAAAACACAATCTTTTGAGCATAAGTCAGCTGTGTGATTTAGGATATTTAGTTGTTTTCAAAAGGCTTGAATGCTGTGTTGTAAATGAAAAGACAAATGAAGTGATGTTTGTTGCCAAGCGTTTCAATAATATGTATGGACTTACTCTTGATGAACTAAAAGATCAAAATGTAGCTTGTCTCCACTCTAAAGATTCTGAAAAGTGGTTATGGCACAAGAGATTGGGCCATGCAAGTATGTTTCAAATAAACAAACTTGTAAAGAAAGAATTAGTTAGAGGTCTTCCTTTGATAAAGTTTGACAAAGACATCACTTGTGATGCTTGCCAAATGGAAAAACAAACAAAAAGTTCTTTTAAACCAAAGGAAGACATCTCTACTAAAAGACCACTTGAGTTGCTACACATTGATTTATTCGGTCCAACAAGAACTCAAAGCCTTGGTGGTAAACATTATGGCTTAGTAATTGTGGATGACTATACTAGGTTTGGTTGGGTTTTATTTCTTGCACACAAAAATGAAGCCTTTTCGGCCTTTGAACCTTTTTGCAAGAAAATTCAAAATGAAAAGGATTTGAAAATCTCTTCTATAAGAAGCGATCATGGAACTGAATTTGAAAACAATTTGTTTGAATCCTTTTGTGAGGAATTTGGAATATCTCACAACTTCTCTTGTCCGAGAACACCACAACAAAATGGTGTTGTGGAAAGAAGAAATAGAAGCATACAAGAGATGACAAGAGCCATGCTTTGTGAGAGTAATGTTCCAAAATTCCTTTGGGCTGAAGCGGTTAACACAGCTTGCCACATTTTGAATAGAACAATCATAAGGAAATTTTTGAAGAAAACCCCTTATGAACTTTGGAAAGGCTACCCACCAAACTTGGATTACTTGCACATCTTTGGATGCAAATGTTTTGTTTTAAATAACAAAGAAAATTTGGGAAAATTTGATCCAAAGGCTTATGAATGCTTGTTTGTAGGATATTCCACAACTAGTAAAGCATATAGGGTTTATCATCAAGATGCTAGAATTATTGAAGAATCCATACATGTTACATTTTGTGATACTAACTTGGTGCAAAGCTTTTTGGAAGATGGTGATGCAGGAAATCAAGCTCAAAAGGAGGATGAAACTGATCAGAATCATGGAAAAGAAAATTCTGAACAAGCTGAACCAGAAACAGCAAATGCTGAAAATTCAAGAGACAATTCCATTTTGTCTCATGAATCTGAAGGAAATTCTGCAGACAGCAGCATACAGATTCCATTGGTGACCGAATCTGCCTCCAGGTCCACTAGACCTCGTGAATGGAGGTTCTTAAAGAATTATCCTGAGGAATTTGTCATTGGGGACGTCTCTCATGGAGTGCAAACTAGGTCTTCCACTAGAAAGGCAAATGAAGGATCAAACATTGCCCTTCTTTCACAAATGGAGCCTCAAAACGTCAAGGAAGCCCTTAATGACCCATCTTGGATTAAGGCTATGGAGGATGAGCTTCTTGAGTTTGAAAAGAACCAAGTGTGGACGTTGGTTCCAAGGCCAAGCGGAAAGAAAGTGACCGGCACCAAGTGGATATTCCGGAACAAGTTGGGAGAAGATGGTAGCATTGCAAGGAACAAAGCAAGGCTAGTGGCACAAGGATATGACCAAGAAGAAGGAATCGACTTTGATGAATCCTTTGCCCCTGTTGCCCGAATGGAAGCCATAAGACTTCTCTTAGCTTATGGTGCATTTTGTGGTTTTAAATTATACCAAATGGATGTGAAATGTGCATTTTTAAATGGTGTGATAGATAGAGAGGTATATGTGGAGCAGCCCCCTGGTTTTGAAAATAAAGAGCATTATAATCATGTTTTTAAATTGTCTAAAGCTCTCTATGGTTTAAGACAAGCTCCTAGAGCTTGGTATGAGAGACTTAGCTCTTTTCTTTTGAAAAATGGTTTTCAAAGAGGCACCACTGATACAACTCTATTTATCAAGAATTCTAATGATTCTTTTATTTTAGTCCAAATATATGTTGATGACATTATTTTTGGATCAGCAAATGAATCCCTTTGTACTGAATTTGGAAAGCTCATGACAAGTGAATTTGACATGAGTATGATGGGTGAACTTAATTTTTTCCTTGGGCTGCAAATTAAACAAACTGAAAAAGGCATTTTCATTCATCAAGAGAAGTATGCCAAGGAATTAGTTAAGAAATTTGGTATGGAAAATGCCAAACCCATGGGAACTCCCATGCATCCAAATTCTAAATTAGATAAGGGAGAAACTGAGAAAGATGTTGATGAGACTAGGTATAGAGGAATGATTGGATCTCTTATGTACTTAACTTCCTCTAGACCCGATATTGTGCAAAGTGTTGGATTGTGTTCTAGGTTCCAATCCAAACCAAAAGAGTCACATATTTCTGCAGTTAAAAGGATCATTAGATATGTTCATGGCACATCTAATTTTAGTCTTTGGTATCCTAAGATTGATGATTTTTCTGTAGTTGGGTATTGTGATGCAGATTTTGCTGGTGATAGAGTTGATAGAAGGAGCACTTCTGGTTTATGTTGCTTCCTTGGGAAGTCCTTAAATGTATGGTCAAGCAAGAAGCAACCAACAGTGGCCCTTTCCACTGCAGAGGCTGAGTATATAGCTGCTTCTTCTTGTTGTTCTCAGCTTTTATGGTTAAAAACTCAGCTTGCTGATTACAAATTAAATGCTAAAAATATTCCCTTAATGTGTGATAATATGAGTGCCATCAATATTTCTAAAAATCCAGTTTTGCACTCTAGGACCAAGCATATTGAAGTGAAATTTCACTCAATAAGAGAACATGTCCAAAAGGGGGATATTTGCATTCAATTTGTTAAATCAGAAGAACAATTAGCAGATATTTTCACAAAACCATTGGCTGAGGATAGATTTTGCATGCTTAGGACTTGTCTAGAAATTTTGAGTTATGATTCCTTGTTTGAAAAACACTGATGTATTTGCTGGAGCTTTTTGTCTCATAAACAGGCATGAGACAATTCTGGGCAAGTGATGAACGTTTCCATCTAGTCAGTATGATTTGGGCTTGTTTCAAGTGAATCTCAATCTGGGCCAACTTCATTATTCAGATCGAGAGTGGTCCAAGTGTGTTTCATTAATTTCATACCACCTCAAGGCCCAAATGTGAATGTTACAATCTTGTTTATTTTTTGTGTTTCATAAAAGGCTTTCACTAAATGTTTTGTGGCCCAAAAGGTTTTCAAGAAAATTTAATTTGGCCGAAAAAGGTTTCAGGTTAATTTTGTTGTTTTCATTTTTTTTTATCTTTAAAATCAAATAAAATCTTTCTTTTATGAGGTCATGTCTTGTCAAGTCTTTTCAAATGGTGATGCAGTTGCATGGTTTTGGAAATTTGCTTTTGGGTACGGTTACCAACACTCCCTCTCTTCCCTCCATAACTTCTCCTCAACCCTTCGGTTTCTTCCCTCTCACACCACTATCTCTCCTTCATCAAAGACATCATTTTTAACCAAAATGAGGAAGAAAGTTATTGCAAAAAGGGCTCCTCGTGAGAAGATATACAAACTACCCACAAAGCCTTCCACTCGCTCTCAAGACCGAACCTTTACCCCTTCTCCTTCTCCTCCAACCTCTCCTCCTCGGTGTGACCCCATGGCTCGAACCAAGAACACTCCAAGGTTCCCTGCCTCTGCTAAACCAACACCACCACCAAAGGCAACGCCTTCCAAACCTGCCTCTTCAAAACCTGGCTCTTCAAAGCCGCCCTCATCCAAAGGGAAGCGTCCGGCGATGGAGGAACCTGTTCCTGAGCCACAACAACCCAGGGCAAGGTCAGTTCCTGTGCGTTCACAAAGAGGTAACACTCGAGTCCCACTCAAAAATGTTAAAGAACCAGAAATTGGACCATTTGATCACAAAGCCCATTTTATGACCTCTCATTCAAACTATAACCCCTATAGATTCAAATCTGCCATGAATAATGATTTTTATGAAGGAGTCATCCAGTACCGTACCCTATGCTCTTCATTTCTCGCTGATCTGCCATCTTTGAAAAGAAAAGGTTTTCCTTTTGTTGACAACTTAATTTTTCTGGACTGGAATCACCTTTTTGACATCAAAAAACCTGTTTATCCATTGTTGGTCAAAGAGTTTTATGCAAACATGACTTATCATGAAGGCACTGCTCATTCGTATGTCAAGGGCCGAGATATCATTTTAAACAATGAAACCATCAGTGAAGCTTTGAAATATACTGATGTTGGACCTTGTGCATACACGTCGGTTAAGTGGGATGAAGGAGTTGGTGTTTCATACAATGATGCCCTGGCTAGTATTTGTGAACATATTTCCTTAATAGATGGCATTACACCCACACACAAAGCCCTAGGATATGAACGTGCTCAGTTGCACCGAATGGTCAACCACATTATACTTCCTCAAAGTGGTTCATATCAAAGGGTTTCATACACTGACACTCTTGTTTTATATGCCATTCTCACAAAAACTGAAATTTCATTTGCATATTTGATGATTAGGTACATGTTTGACTCTGTTAGAAGTGAAAAGGACAAAGCTCTACCTTATGGCATGTTTCTAACTTGTATTTTTGAGTATTTTGGTGTTGACTTGACCAATGAGAAATATGAGAACAGACATTCATACCTAAAAGGGGGTGGTTCAGTGAAACAGAACAAAGGACCCACTCGATCTGAACGAGTTGTCCTAGATGATGAAGATGAGGATTTTGTACCTGAGGATTCTACTGCTCCTTCCACTGAGGGTACTTCCATTTCCACTGGGAAGAAATCCACTCTGCTGAATGTGGTCAGGGATGTTGCTCAAGAGTTTGTCTCCCAATCAAACCACTTGATTGAATTGAGCAAAGAGAAAAGGAAGCTGGCTAGCAAGCATGAAAACTTCCTGAAGAAATCAAGAGATAGGGTGGCTGTTCTGATGACCTTCATTGATAATCTTCAAAATGATGAAGAGGTTGCCACTGACGTTGAAGAGGATGCTGTTTCGGAGGGAAATGGTTCTGATGCCTAGGATTTGTCTCATAAAAACTGCTGCTGCTCTCTTTTTGTCTCATGATTTTCTGCTTCTTTTGCTACTTTTGAACTATTTCATTTTGGATGACTGTAATAACTCTTAATATGGGTGCACTTTAGACAGCTTAGTTAGTACTTTGGTCTGTGCTCTGACTCTTTTCTGCAGGATACTAGACTTTGTTTTTGTTGCTCTTATCCGCCCTTGATGACAAAAGGGGGAGTAAAATTAGCAATTGGATAGGATAGTAGATCCTAGTACTTGTTTTCACATGCTGAATTTGTTTGCTGATAATAGCTTGATGATTGGGCTGATTATGTGATGTTGCTCATTTGATATCCATTGTACAAGATATATTGTACACAACTTTTTACCGTGCTTTCTTTAAGAACAATGTGAAACAGGGATAAAGAGGAAAGCATGGATTCAGGGGGAGCTACTGTTGGAAAGGATAGGGGGAGCAACATAAAATCAAAGGGAGTTTTCTAAACCTAACTCAAACTCATTTTCTTTTGATTATTGCTTAAATCATGTTTGTCATCAAGGGGGAGATTGTTGAGTTAAGAAATTAACTAAATTAATTAATGATGACAAACATTATTTTTGAGCAAAATAAACAATTAGTGTTGATTAATTATATCTACTTATTAACTAATAGTCTATTGTTGCAGGCCAAATGTAAATAGCCCAAAAGGAATAAAAGGCATTCAGAAAAGAATATTGGGCTGAAAGCAAAATAAAGAGCCCAAGCAAAAGCAAAGGAAGAAACCAAAGAAATCAAATCGGGCCATGCATACAAATAACCGATCCAAGCCCGAACCGGTTTCAGAATTGAAATTCCCTCTCTCTTGCTTAACTAAAAGCAACGTTCTTCTTCCTTCTAATCAAGTCACATCAAGATTTCAGAAAAAGCAAGAAAGAGAAAGAGAAGAAAAGCTTCTTCCATAAGCCATTAACCAAAGAAGCAAGAGAGAGAGAGTTGAAGCTTGTAACACAGAAGCTAAATCGAGCTTAAGAAAGGTAAACCATATCATCTTGCATGCATCAGATATTCATCCTTTCTTCCCTACTCTCTGCTCTATCCGAAAATGGCTTTGAAGGGAAAGTTGCTATCTGCCCTATTCTGCTGTGTATCTACGGTCTTAATCAAGACTTGGGGACCAAGTTGGTATTCGAGGGTTCAGATTTGGTTGACCATTGGAAAACAAGTTCAGTTACTTCTTCATGGCTTTCGGACAAGTTGGAAAAGTCAGAAGCAAAGGTTACTCTTTGATGTTAAAAATGAAAAAGTGAATCTGTGAGTTGGTGAAACTCAAGGCTCAAGGTGTTGACCTTGGATGAAGAACCAAGGAACGTGCATGAAGATAAAAGAGAAGCTTGCTGTTCATTCAAGGTAAGGGGAAGAAAACCAGAGTTTGAAAGTTTGTTCTGAGAGAGCTCTTTGAAGAAGTTCGACTAACTGGACAGTGTAACCTACTCAAAGGTGCATTCCGCCAGTATGAAGAACTGAATCAAAGGCTTGCCAATCTGGTTTTTCGCATAGCACAGAGGCTGTTGATGAAGTCAATCTCCTTCATGTTTTTCTGATTGTAATGTACTTTTCTAAGCTTATCTTTCTGTAATTTCTTGAGTGAAAAGGCATTGTGAGAAAGCTTGAGAAAAAAGCCATGAGTGATAAAGATTGAGAGACACACTTGAGAGAAAAGCCTAGAGTTATTTCTTCAGAATTCTTTAGGATGGTTAAGTGTCTTGTATCTTGAACCTGTTTGGTATCCCTTTCTTAGTTGGGTTAGCACTAAGAGAAAATAGTTAGGTGTTAGCATAGCCAATGTCAAGTTAGGTTAGAACTTGAGTGAGAAATTGGTGTATGTAAGACTGTTAACTATAGTGAAATTCTTCCACATTTGTGGAGGAGACTGGATGTAGGTTGCATAGCACAAAGCAACCGAACCAGGATATATGCTGGTGTTAGCTTTCTCTTCT
Source organism: Arachis stenosperma (assembly GCF_014773155.1). Taxonomy (NCBI): domain Eukaryota; kingdom Viridiplantae; phylum Streptophyta; class Magnoliopsida; order Fabales; family Fabaceae; genus Arachis; species Arachis stenosperma. The sequence continues at coordinate 14,330,410 of NC_080383.1, forward strand.
CTGTCATGTTCTGTTTTCTGATTTTCATGAGACAAAAATAAATTGTCTCATAAATTTCCGCTGCTGAGTTCAAACAGAATCAGTTTTGCAACTTTGATTAAAAGGGTTCAAAACAACAACTGTAAAAGGAAGGCATAGATTCAACTCCCCTTCTCTAAGCCTACCACAACCTTCAAGATTTAATGTCACTATGTATTATTATTATTATTATTATTATTATTATTAGGTGTGCATATTTAATTATCCTAATATTATTATTATTATTATTATTATTATTATTATTATTATTAATTTCATGCTCATATTATTATTATTATTATTATTAATTTCATGCTCATATTTAATTCACTAGGTGTGCATATAATTATCCTAATATTAAGGTTTAGGAGGTAATTTAAAGGTGAAGTGTTTTTTTATTTTATTAGGTCAATTATAAAATCTATTATTTATATTATTTTATAAAAATTATTGTTTACCTAGTAAAATTATTATAATAGGGTTTTACAGCCATATGATTAAAACATATCATTATTGTCTAATGTCTATATTGTTGTGATTTATTTTTTTTTTCTATGGTTGCTACAACTAAGAACTAACAACCTCATTAGTGTCCATAATACATGATTAATTATTATTTGATTATTTGAATTATGTCACATGCACCTATTATATAAGTCGCTATTTGTAGGCATGTATGTTTATCCATTGTGGTGTTTTATGTTGATTGTTGAGCGTGCCTTTTTGGCCTTTTCGTAACCGATATCCGTAAAAAGTAGAGTCAACGAAAACCAAATTAAACTTTCTCATAAGAAAATGTGAGGGGCAATGTATATTCACGAGGCAAAAAGGGGACCAACTTGTTGTGTGTCCGGAAACTTTGTACATCTGAATTTGGTTCATACAAATCATCTAACTATATAAAAAGTTAATTTGATATTGACATGTAAGACATTATATTATATCAAGCAGTAAGGTGCATGGGATCAAGATATAAATTGCTAAATCCAGTGAGGTCCAAATTAAAGGGGACCTACTTGCTAAATTTAGTTGTCGTCCAAAGGAGAAAGACTGCACAAGATACTGACTTTTCATGCCATCATTCGACGTTGAAGAGGAAAAAAAGAGAAGAAGCTAAGGGGGCAGTTTTAGACTTTTATGAGAGAACAAGGAATAAAAGGAGTTAACATTATATTTTTCTTCTCAAAAGTAAAAAATTCTTCACTTCATCAACTTGAGGAATAAAAAGAGAAAAAGGTGTTTTTACTCGTGAATATTTCATGATTTGTTGACTTCTTTATTCCTAGGCTCATGGCATCTAATAAAACTAACAGATATATTTAAGCCTCAACAAAATTTATTATTTTTTAAATATTTTTTAATTATTATCTTAATTATTTTAGTCTAATAATTTAATAACATATTTTTAATTTATATTTTTAAACATTATTAACTAATTATTGGTCAAAATTTCTTTACATTTTTGGAAATCTCATTCTCTTATACTTAAGACTTTAAAAATCCTTTGATGCAATTCATCTTTTTTACTGTGAATCGAAAAAGCTAATATTCAGTATTTAATTACTTGTGATTGAGTTGAATTTCATTACGTGTTAGCAGCCTTCTTTTCCAGAAAGAAAATATTAAATTCAGAAAATTTTAAAAATTGTCCAAAAGAGAAGGAAATTTATAATAATTTCTTATTCCGCAACTTGTTACAACATTATCATAGTTAAAAAATCAACCAGAAGAAAGAAAAATACTAAACAAAACAATTACAATATGTCACAAAGGATGGGGGGAGACATTATTTGTGTGTATCGTCCATTCAGCCCCCCAGGCTCCCCACATCAAATCTTAACCGTTGAAACCACTCCCCGTGGGACCACATCAACGGCAAGAAAGAGCTCTAAAGTTTGACACTATCATAACTGTCCAGTAGCGTACATCATAAACTCAGGATCAGACTCCAAACCGGCCATCGTCACCGGAGCCAAAACCACCTCCAAATCGACGGTGCCGCTTCCGTCTCTTCCCGGAAACGCCGAAATCTTTCCATCAAACTTGTTCGCGCCACCGCTCCTCACCGCCAACGGCCTTCCCCAACCGAAGTCGTTGTCGTACATCGGAAACCTCGGCGAGCTCCCCATCGTGATCGACGCGCCGTCGGGATTCCCCAGCGGAAAACACCGCGGGTTCGATTCCCAATCCTTCACGAACTGCCTCACTGTATCGTCGTTATGAGCTCTAACGTTCTTGTTGAGCTGCTCCGCGCACCAACGCAGATCGTGCGAGAGCACGTCGGCGGCGGTGGCGAACGTCGGAATGCTCTGAATCGCGTTTCCGAAGTAGAAAGGTTCCAATTTCGGCTCTAACCGGTGGCGACAGTTAACCGCCATTCTAAACGTCGTCGTTTTGGAAGCCGGCAATTTCCTTGCGCGAGTGACCGCACGCCACAGCAGCGCGCATACGGATTGAAACGACGAAATCTCGACAGTTGTAACCGTTTCTGTTTCAACCGCGCTCTTGAACCAATTCTCGAGGAGTGTCGTTACCTTTCCGTTACCGTTATCTTTTTGTAGAAGATTGTCGTTACTCTTTTTCCGTAACAGCTCAACGGAGTTAGCACCCTCCGTCCATTTTCTGTTGTTAGCTCTTGCTTTCAGCTTCTGAATTGCTTCGCGGCTGAAGCTGAAGATTCTCTCCCTAATTGGCGCGTCGGCGTTGAACGTCACCTTCGGCCCGCCCTCCGGCAATTGGAGGACGGCGTCGGAGATGAGTACGCTGTCGCGGCGGAAGTCAGGAACATTCCGGATACTCTTACTGGCTCCTCTGCATTCCTGAGCGAATGTGTTGAAGAAGTTCCAGAAAGAGGTTCCGTCAGTGACGGCATGGTTGACGGAAATTCCGATGAAGAAGCCGTCGGCGAGCTCGGTTACCTGAACGGCCATAATCGGGGAGTAATGACCGCTGTAACTAACCTTTCTATCGAAGGTGAAGAATTCTCTGAAAGATTTATGGACGTCAAGAGGGGAAAGAAGATCGAGAACATTGAGAGCCGGTGCGGCGGCGTGGAGGAAGTGGACGCCGGCGTCGTTACAGGAAATATAGACATAACCGTGGGAGTCAGTGGTTAAACGACCGGCGAGAGGGGGAAAGAGGGAGAGGGTTCGTGAGAGGGCGGATTTCAAGAGTGGAATTAGTTGGTTAGAAGAGAGGGAAGTTGGTTGGGTGAAGAGGCATCCCTTTTGGATGTAGTGGCAGGATAACATAGGAAGGTCTGAAACACTAAGTTTGAGTTTTGAGAGCGAGGATTTTTGGTCAGGAAAGATGGTGCATTTTGAAACCAAAGTGGGTGCTGAAGAAGGCATTGTTTTTGTGTGTCTGGCTATTAATTGGGATTGGTTTGGATATATAAAGGAGATTTTTGTCTCCACCCTCTCTCTGGGGGTTGTTTTTGTGATATTGAGTGAGGAGATGAGAAAAAGAGTGGGTATTTGTGTGGTATTTATAGGGTAAAGGACGGTGTGCGTGTCCTGGTTCATGCATCGAACTTGGTCACCCATCTCTCATTTCTCTCTTTCTCTCTCTCTGCCTTAATTTGGGAGGTTTTTTCTTTTCTTAAACTAAGATATTATTATTTAAACTACTATGTAATGTAATCAGCCTCTCTGGTTGTCTCAAAGGTATATACTTTTTTTTTTCTTTTTTTTTTTAAATTGTGATGTGAGATGAAATTTATAAAATCTGAAATTCCATCCTAGTTTAGTTGTCAAGATAGCATGATATTATATGATATATTTTCTTAAATCTATTTTATTATTTTTAGATTTTGACGTGGTTTGCTTTTTTAAATTCTTCGTGGTAAAAAATATTAATTTTTTTATATAAAAATATTATTATTATAATTTTTTTAATTTTTATCGTGGTAACTATTTACATACAATTATTTAGCGTAAAATTTCACTTCGGTTCTTAACAATTTTATTAAATTTGCCTATTCATTCCCTAATAAAAGCATAATATCATTACAACCTCTATTCATAGTCTTCTACCAATATTCTGGCTTTTATGCAAAAATTTTTGACAATATAGAACGTGATGATGATCCTACATGTAATATTATATTCCTACGTATAACATGGCATTCTTATGTGTCAAAAACAATTTTTTTGGGACAAATAGATTCTTGCACCATTGTGTGAGTAAAGGTTTTTCATTCATCTCCTTTATTCACACTAACAATAACATAGGACCCTAATGACGTCTAATTTGGTGCCAAAAATTCACCGAGACACTAAATAAGATCTTTGCTTTATTTACTAGCATTTTATGTGTGATTTTTTATGATCCTCCTGTAGTCTTACTATGTGACCCTTTTTCACTGAGAGAGTTATTTTTTGGTTAGGGCAATAAAGATTTTTTTATTTTGGGACTTAATAATTAAGTAAAGAAATTTAGAAATGAAAATAATTTAGAAGTAGTTCTAGTTCCTTTTAAAAGTGATTTTACTTTGAATTATTAGGATTTAGTTAATGTTATTGTTACTTTAGTGCATATATCTTATGAAATTATGCCTTTGTTTTATTGTGGAGAATGATTTGAAAGGGACAAAATGAAGTACTCAACTACATAAATGACAGAGTACACGTATATATTCCCCTAACAACAGGTACAGTTTAGTCCTATAATTATAGTATTTTGAAATTTAAGTGTCTTCTAAATAAATCATAAGAATTTATGAATTACTTCTTTAAATTTTTAGGAACTTAATTATCCACTTAATAAGGTGATAAAAATATAATATATTTTTTGTATGTATATAATTTCAAAAATATGTCCCACTACTAATGCTCTAAAATCAAATAGTATTGATTTAGACGTGACAAATATATTTGCATTAAATTTTATTTTTGGTTGTACATATAAATTTAGATTAAATTTTATTTTTTTATACAAAAATTATAATTAAACATTATTAAACCATAATTTAATTAAATATATTAAATTATTTGATAATCCTAAGGTAAATTCATGTAAATAATCACTTTTTCTCTCAGCATGTTGTTAGACATAAGCTATCCTGCCAAAGAACTGAAAGTACGGTTTTGAAGTACGAAATCCACTTATAAAAAATTATGATAGGTAATTAATAATGTTTAGACTTTAACTTAATTGTAGTAATATCACTAGCACATGTATTCTTTTTTTATTCTAAACAAACTTTGGAATAGATGAACAAATCATTTCGTCTTATCTTCATTAACAACTGTTATGATGATTCATATTTTTATTTTTTCTATAGTGTGAAATTATTAAAAACAAAATAGTAGTAGATGATGAAAGAATAGTAGTAAGAATGTAGAATAGATATATTCAATCTAATTAGGGATAATGATGTTTATTTATATGCTTCTTTACATTGCACTTGTGCTTATATTAATATGACAATACAAAGAAGTAGAGATGATGGCGTATACCATCAAATTTTCTTTAAATGATTAAATCATCACCCCATTATTAAATGAATTTGAAGCTGATGACAATAATAACGCAACCTCATACTAAGGAAGTTGAATTACTTTAAAAAATTAAAAAATAAAAAATAAGCGTGATGTACAGTAGTTAGAGATTAGATCAAAACTACTGTCAATTCATCGTTAGATAGCTTTATTATTGTTTGTCTACTACCGAACAAACCAATAAATACTCACAAACAATTATCTTTATATAAAATTATTATTTAAAAATAATTAATAATAATTTAATTAAATATACTAAATTATTTAATAAATTTTAACTAATAATTTTATATAAAAATAATTGGATGTGAGGCTTCGTCGAACAAATTGACAATCTTGTTGTTTTTATTTTAGGGATATTATAATGATATCATATAGTTCCAATATAATGCATTTGTGACACTTGGTGATGAAGGGTTTTGTTGGCGAGGGTAAACAAAGCCACGTGGGACTGTCCCATATTGATCTATGAGATAGATGGATGAGCATTGATATGGTTTTTGGGGGAGGCTTTCTTGGAATGGTAGACATATAATAATAATAATAATAATAATAATAATAATAATAATAATCAAGAGATGTGAAATTAAAGATTCAGTCACATTATATCTGAAATGGAAAAACTAGCTAGCTAGTAAACGAGTAGTATCCCAAAATCCAAATAAGAAAAGAACATGTGATGCAAACAAATGAAGAGATTACCAAAGATCTCAAAGATTTTTCTTAAAATCGCAGCAGAATCCTTGGGAGTGAGGTTCCTTCGTGGTGTGTGGTCTTCCGTGAAGTAAGCAAATGCAAATATATGACAGATTATTGCAAGCTGATCCGATTATTTTGTCTCCTACTATTGCAATCACTCAAAATATATCACTTCAATCCTTGTAAGAGAGCCTAAATTATTTTTCATTTACAATCATTTTAGATAGGTTTAATTTCGGTTGGCTTCTGTAACCTTATTAAAATTTTAATTAAATTTTTGTATTTTTTTTAATTGAATTCTTGTATTATTTTTAATTTTAAAATTAAGTTATTTTTATGTAAAAATATTATAATTAATAGAATATTTTTTTAAAAAATATGTATCAAACTGTCAAAGATGTAATTAAATTTTTAATTATAAATATTTTTAATTTATAAAAAAATATTTATTTAATTTTAATTATTTTTACATTAATAAAAATTTAATTATAAAATTAAAAATAGTGTAAAAATTTAACTAAAAAATATAAAAAAAATTAATTATAAATTTAATAAAATTATAAAGACTAACAAAATAATTAAATATTTTAAATATAATTTAAACTTTCATGACTCAATTGAATTCTTGATATCTGAATCTTATAATTAAGAATTCCGATGACTTAACTAAAGCTCCATAAAAAAATCTTTTCTAATAAAAAAAATATTATTTTTATTTTGATAATATCACTTATTTCTTTTACAAATTTATGAAAATATATAATCCAAAAAATAATATATGAAATAAGATTGTAAAAAATTATGTAGGTATTATTTTATCTACATAAAAAATATTTTACAATAAAAATAATTTAATTTTTATATTTATATTTTTAGAACGTCCCAATTTAATTTCCTTAATTGGTTAAGTGTTTCTCATCCAAACTGCACTTAGGGTGCTATCAATGACATGAAATGTAATATATTTTCATAGTTGTAAAAAGATTTTTAATTAATTTGCATATTTTATTTCGCTTTTTTAAATATTTGCTTATCAAACTTAGATCCTAATAATATTAAAGAAATAACAAGAAAGGCATGCATAGCGCCCACTAGTGTATTTACATTTTTTTGCAAGTATGTAGGCTGTGAATAACTCTGATTCCTCAAATCCCAAATTGGTCGGTTCCATAGAATCTCAACTGTTTAGCTAATCTTGAACTGTCTCATATCCTAAACCAAATATTGTTAAGGCTACTTGAACCTTATTATATGTTATGGAATCCATTTTCCTATTTATATAATATATTGTAACTTAGGTTTTAGATAATCTGATTGCAAAAAAAGTTCCGTTTAAACCAACTTCCAGGAATCTCACAACCGCCATTGTGATTTGTCGGTTTGTGTCAGCATAATATAATATCATCCTAACCATTAATATTATATATATACATGGTGGTGTGGATTGTCATTGCAAATAATAATTACTAATAATAATAATAATTGAAGTACTAGCTAAGCTAGCTAATAGCACATTTAATTTTGGCCTGTGAGATATTTAATTTGTTTGACTAATAGAGTATATATTACTATATTGGACCTTAGCTTCAATTAAGAGAATACAAGTACTTGATAAAGAGGAATCGGTCTACAATTGTGCTGTATTTGTACTAACTTTTAACTTAACATACATTTTTTATTAGTAGATTGATGAGCATGAAATTCATTTATTTTATTTTTAAATATCTATTATTTTGAACATTTAATTACATCAAAATCTAATATATATTATCTAACTATTATTCACATTCGAATATTAATCATTTGAATAAGAAATACTTATATGTGTATATATGAGTTTTGACTATATATATATATATATATATATATATATATATATATATGTTTTAGAAATTAACCGTCAAATCAACTATTATAAATATTTTATATTTTAACATGTATTTTATACGACTAATTAATATAATAATTATTTTTAATATATTTATAATATTTTTAATTAAATTTAATTATTTTGTTGATCTTTATAATTTTATTAAATTTTTAATTAAATTTTTATATTATTTTTAATTTTATAATTAGATTATTTTTAATATAAAAAATATTAAAATTATAGAATATTTTTTCGTGAATTAAAAATATCTAAAATAAAAATATAATTAAATTTTTAATTATATATTTTTTAGAGAAATATTATGTTAATTTTAATAGTTTTGATATAAAAAAATTTAATTATAAAATAAAAAATAATATAAAATTTAATTAAAAAAATTTAATAATAAATTTAATAAAATTATAAAAATCAACCTAATGATTAAATTTTTTAATTATTTACATCCGATTTAATAATGGAAGAATAAGAATATAATACATGAGGCCACTTGATATGATATTGAAAATAATAAATTTGAGAGTGCTAACTTTTGGCACTATGGTGAGTGGATGTGTCCAAGTTCTGAGATCCTTTTGGGAATTTTTCAGTAACCACAATGTAGCTTGGAATCAGCCACGTGTCTCACAGTTCAGGGCCAGCCAGCCACAACACAAGCCTTCTCTGTGTGACAGTTGCCATGTGTGTGACAGTGCAAAACCAACCATGAAACCAAAATTTATTAATCCTTCTAGGCAAAGTATTCTATGGAATTCATGTAAAGAACTCCATTTATAAATATTTATAAATTTATCTTAATTTATTAATTTATATTTATATATTTTTAGCAAAACTTTTTATATTTTTAAAATAAATCTTTATTATCATCATCATATTCGTACATGTTATTTTCTAGACATCAATATTTGTTCATAAAAATCAACACTCGTAATTTTAGAGAGCATCGTCGTTTACTAGACAATCGGCATTTTCAGTAAAAATGATTTGGTTTTTAAATTGGGAGACTTAAAGTTTTATTTTATTGAGTTTAAAATATTATGGTTGCTATGGATGAGCAAGGTTAAATTCAGAGCCATGGACAACTTAATTATTATCAGTTATATAATAAGTTATTTTTTTCTTATCGATACTTCTTTTGCTTTCTAAAGATACTAAGCCTTTTTTTTAGGTTCGGACTTGTTTTTAAAATTTAAAAATTTGTTAAAAAAATATATATATATAATCTTAGGTTGAAGCGAATCTATAATTATTTTTTACAATTCCATGGAGAGGAGATTTCCGTGAAAGTTCGATAGAATACTTTGCCTTCTTTATAAGTACACTTTTATTTCTGCATGCATTGGGATTATTATTTGAAATTATTGCTTAGGGATGTGTGCATGTACGGATGTTCTATCAATTTAGAATACATTTTACTGGCTAGTTAAGGAAAAAACAAACTTGGATTTTTATTTTATTAAAAAACACTTTAATTTTCGTACTACTTGATTATTTTACATGTATCAGTGTGATTTTTGTAATTGTGAAAGAATAATATTACATATATACTCTTTATTTATTTCCAGATATTTCTTATTTTCCGAAAACTTCTTTTATGATTAGTCAATAGTCATGTTATATATATATATATATATATATATATATATATATATATATATATATATATATATATATATATATATATATATATATATATAGTAGCGGAACTTGAAATAAAATTTTTGGGGTCAAATAGAAAATAATTATTAAAATACTTTGAATATTGATTCCATTTAAGATAAGCTCGTCTAAACTCATCTCTGTGATTTGGGTAATATTGTCAAATTTAAAGCCGTTTCTAGGATCTCGTTTCAAAAAATTAAGGTCAAATTCATTATATGTAACTTTTTGAATTTTTAAAGGTTGTATCTCACTTTTTTCGTAATTCATTAAAGTAGAAAAATTATCTATAGGTGTTGATATTATAAAAATTATATGTTCTCCTTCTTAAATATTAGCATTCCTCTTAAAAAATGCATCACTTCTTTGATTTTTCATTATTATTTTATATAAAAATTTGAATATATATCCTATAGAATATGAAAAAAAGAAGTTAGAAGGACAAATATTAAAATTTATAATATTTATTAAATTTTTTTATCAATTTATATAAATACAATAATATTAATACTTATTGAATATTCTATTATTTTTTATTATATAAAAAATTAAATTAAATAAATAGTAAAATATAAAATAATAATAAATTAAATAAATAAAAAATATTTAATTTTTTATATTTGAATTTAAAGATAAAGAGAGTATTATTTATTAAATTTATTGAGTATTTTAAATTATAGTAAAATATTTAAACTAATTAAATTAATTATTAATTTTTTTATAAAAAATTTAAGAAGATTATGGCTCTTATCCGAATTAAGTTTCAGTCATTATATATATATAGAAAATATTTTAAATATATCGGAGAGTACTGACACACAAATTATTTTAACTATTAATTTTAATTAATATATATTATATATATTTTTTATAATTTAAATTAATGATTAAAATAATTAGAACACTGATATTTTTGATGCACTTAATCGACCACCAATTAACTACTATTTGTATGAAAATACGGAATGACCCCACACATATACAAATATTAGAAAAACTATCACTACAAATCTTATTAAAAGTACGCTCAAAATACATGAAATCTTTTTTTTTTCTTTTTCAAAAACTCACGAGAGTGACAAAACTCACAGCAAACTCCTCTTCTACTTCTTGTCGGTCGCAATTTCTTCTTCTTCTTCTTCATTGTGGGCAAGTTCTTCTTTTTTATTATATGGTAAAATTTTGTTAGAAATATAACTATTTATATTATTTTTTTATTTATTTAAATTTTTAAAAAATAAAAAATAATATATAATATTAAAATTTTATATCAAAAAATCTAAAATTTTATTTTTAATAAATTTTAAAAATAAAATAAATAGTATAAAATAAATAAAAAATTATCCAAAAAAACTTTTATTTTAAAAAAATATTAAAAATATAATTATTTATATTATTTTTATAACAAAAAAATGGTATCGTGATAAAAAAATTTTCTCCCTTATTGGTAGCAATTTTTTAACCTATTTATTATTATTATTATTTTTAAATATAACCATCTATATTATTTTTATAGCACAAAAAGTGGTATCAGCATGATAGATTTTTTTTTCCTTCTTGGTAGCAATTTTTTAACCCATTTTTTCATTTTTCTAATTCTTTTTCAGTTATTTCTATTCTGTTATTTATTGCCAAAAAGTAAATATCAAGGTTTTTCAAAAACTGAATTAATAAAATTAAAAATTTAAAGATAATTTAATTGATATTCAAGTGAAATTAAATTCAATACAATAATAAAATAATATATTTATATATAAAATATATGTTTTTTCAAAAAATAGTTTTTTTATGTTTTATTAATTTAATGCGCCCATACTAGATTTGGTAGCTGATTTGACCAAGAAAAAAACTTACATACAATATATATAAACACAAAAAAAAATATATGATGGGCGATTTTGGATTTTTGCGAAGCATGTTTATTTTAAAATGCTTAATTGGACCTCTTGGTTTCACTTATAATCACCTATGTATGTATGCAGTTTTTTTAATATCGTTTGTGCAAGTCTCGACCAAATAAGAGAGGAAATATCTTTGATGTGTAGTCAATCTTCTTTGATATTACCATCAAGGATAAATTACAAATAATTTATATGTAGTTAACCGTGTGACATAACTCAATTTGGTTTTCTAATGGACTTTAAATTGAGTCGTCCATATTTATAAAATCAACCGTGTCATATATGTACTAAAAAAATCAGTTATTAAATTAGCTGTGTGTATAAAATATATATTGAGATAAAAAAATATAAATTAAAAATAATTTAAATAATATATATATATTTATATATAAATATATAATAATTAATTTACTAACTAATATTTAATGTGTACATAACATTTTTGTTGTAAAATTTAGTGCATTGATGATAAATTGATGAGTTTGATATTTTTAATATCATGTGAGCTAGTTATTAAACAATTAAATAGTAGACTTAAGTATTTTATTAATTCGTAAAAAAAGTAATTTACTGTTATGTACAAAACTCAAAGAGCAAACTAATAAATAAGCTTAGAACAGATGGGCTATTATACCAAATTGAGTATTATATTTGTTTTGCATTTTTATAAAATGAACGATGAAAACGTTTGAGTTGAAAACGTGGTTAAATCCAAGCGGCCGGTTGGTATACAATATAACGTGGGCATAAAATAGTTGGTCGGTAATTAATTCATGCACCTAGTGCCGCCTGTGTCACGTTAACGCTTTTAAATTGCTTCGTTAAACTTATTAGCACTTATTAATATTGTAAACTCTTCATTGATAGAATATTATGTTTAAGTCATAATATTAATGATAATAAGAATATCATATGCATTTCTTTATTTATATATTTAGTTAATATAGTAGTATTCCTCTTATTATTTAATTTCTTTAGAAAATCAATCTAAAATTTTTTATTTTTCAAACGATTACATAATATAAAATTAAGATTATGTATCGTTATAATATATGATCATAATAACTTAGTAGTCTTTCTAAGTTCCCATACATCTTGATTTCCATCACTTTCGTACACCAACAAATACAAATAAAGACGAACAATAATATTTCAGTTTGCATGAATTTGATTTTTTGTGCTGTACAAATTTGTGTTTCATCTTTTGCTTTCGCTTAACAATTTTGTTTATATTTATGTAAAAAAAAATGTTTCCAAAAAAATAAATGTTACAAGTGTTGCTGTTTTAATATATTTTAATAAATCTATCATGCATAAGATGTGATATTAATATTATTATTTATTACATTTTTGCCAATATTTAAAAAGTAAAATATTTTAACCTTGAAGACATTTTTTTTGGCATAAGTAGTAACAATAATAATAAATTATAAAATATTCGAAAAAAGAAAAGAAAAAAAAGAAACCCTTCACAAGGTGGGATAACTTTAAAAAAATAAATACAATATGGATTTTATAACTTTCTTTTTAATTTTTGGCACATCATATTTTTGTAACTTAATTTATATCATCACATATTTAAAACTTAGTTTTTTTTATATTAATTGAAATTTTTTGTAGGTTAAAAGGAAATAATTTAAGAATTTTTGATATTTTTTAATATTTAAATAATTTTATTTATCGCAACTCATCTTTCATAAATATAATGTTAATTTTATTTTTTAATAAATGTTTTAACATATTAAATATTCATAAATAAAATTAATAATTTATTATTTTATTAATTAATTTTAAGTCTTGGATGCATGCAGACAAAACATTAATAAAACCCCCCAGATAAAAGCATATCCGATCCATCTCTTTTCAACTGATTAATGGAGTTGGACCAATTAAAAGGGCGGCTGTAGTGGATGAGATTCATAATCTTTTTCAATCAATGTTTCCGACACTTTAATTTACTGCTAAGAAGGAAGATCTTCTAGCCAGCGAAATAGTGTCGATATTGCTCTATTAATGGTTTAAATTAGGGGCATGGGTCAGGTGAGGTTGGGTTTAATGTGATCCAGATTCATTTTGAAATATACACTGAATTTATTTATTAGATTCGTATTCGACTTTAAGGGCTTGTTTGGATGAGTTTTTAAAAAAAGATCTTTTTTTGAGTTATCTTTTTTTAAAAGATCTTATAGAGAAGTAAAAGTAATTTTATGTTTGGATATCTCATGTAAAAAAGTCTTTTTATCTATCAATTATATTTGGGTATAACAATATAAAAGTATTTTTTTGTTTATTTATTACATAAAAAACATCTTTTTTTTAAGAAAAAAAGATCTTTTAAAAAAAGATGTAAATTACAGCTTCTCAAAAAATATCTTTTTTTGATTTTACTAGTGCTTTTACTTTTACTACTAGAAATTTGCCAAATACGTTAAAAAATTAAAAAAGATCTTTTTTCATTGAAAAAAGATCTTTTTTTAACAAAATAATGGCACCCAAACATGCACTAAACCTGATGAAACTAATACACTTTTGGACCACAATTATACCGAGTGAAAACCGGGTAAAAATCGGACCATTAATATTACATTACGTTAATACTTTTTTGTAAGGTAGCATATAAAAATATCTAAATTTTCAAGATTCCAACCATTAATTGACAAGATAAAATTCACTTAGAAAAATATAATAATAACCAACCTTTCTTCAAAATTAAAGCACAACCACAATTAATACTAATAATTGTCTAATAACACGAAATATTTAAATCAATACAAATAACACAATATTATGCATTAGTCTAAAATCTTATGCATTCTAAACATAAAACATTAACTTATAGTCTTATAATGACTAATAACACAAAATATTAAAGTTTACAATACTTAAATTCCACATAATAATGGTAATGATCCATCACTAATAACACAAAATATTAATTGTGCATGATGATCAGGCCAACTTCAGGTGACCCGAGCTATAGCCCGGACCCGACCCGAAATAATGACCGGGTCTATTTTTGCGACCCTTACCCGACCCTAAATCCGGTGAAATCACACCAAATTAGCACCTAAAGTGTTCAGAGTCGGGCCGAGTTTTCGGGCCGGGCCGAGCCATGTGCACCCCTAGTTCAAATATAAACGTTTCATACGATGGATACTACAGGTTCCTTGAATTCAAAATATCCAAGATAGTTCACCATTTTTAGAGAAAGTACAAAGAGTCAATGTAATTAGTGTATACTATACAATGTAAATAATGGGAGTTAATATGACCGTTACACTAGTTATAAATCGGCTTCAGGAGTCATAATTCAATATCGTCGGTTGAACACAACAAACAGCTTTTATACGACATTATTACCTTTTAATAACAATAATAGCAGAAAGCGTAACCGACGATGACCCATTCTGCATATAAAGGTATGGTATCTCACCTTTAGAATATATAGAAAAAACACACAATACTGACTTAAGTATCGGAGTGCCTTTTGTAGTACACTCCCCTTTGTTCATATTCTCCACAACGTGGCATCTTTCTGGACAAAAGACTCGGATCTTTGGAAATAATAGCTCGACGTTGAAGACAACTACTCGGCGCCGATCTTCAGAGCTAAAGTTACGTCTACGTTATTCATTCAAGAACATATTGGCACTGGAGGGAGGGCCAAAAATATACAATTTCTCTTAATCATTGGCCTCAAAGATTTTCACGTTTATCCATGGCTGATGCGTCTCCCCCTACCCCATCCGAGCTTCTTCGGATGGTAACGGAATTACAACAAGCAAACCAACGCATGGCGGAGGCAAATCAGCGAATGACAGAGAAAAACTAGAGGATGACAAATCAGATCGCCGAATTAGCCAATGCTCGCCTTGAGAACAATAATGATCGTCGTGATCAACACGAAGATGAAGAGCACCAGTCTGATGCAACACATGTTTCCGAAACTGCTCGAAACGAGGAAGGTCGGCAGCCACGAAACAAGGAAACCCGAGGTCCACAGAATGAGGAAGCTCGGCCAGAAAATGAAAACACCGAACCCGACAACTCTATTGGACCATTCACGACCGACGTTATGAACTTTAAATTGCCCAGGAGGTTCACCTTACCACTGACCTTAACACCTTACGATGGGTTGGGAGATCCCAAGAATTATCTCAAAAAATTTCGATCAATAATGATCGTCAATGGTGTTTCCAATTCCGTTTTATGTCGTTGTTTTTCATTTTATTTATACGGTCCTGCACTTGATTGGTTTTGTTTTTTGCATGCAGATTCTATTTCTCGTTTTCAGTAACTAGCTAAACTCTTCGAGGATCATTTTGCTAGATCTGCAATCTACCTACATGACTCCGACTATCTCAATATAATTAAGCAAGGCCAAAATGAGAGCCTAAAGGACTATATTACCCGTTTCACAAAGATCACCATGAGCATACCATACCTGCATCCTGAAGTGCATCTCCACGCCATCAAAAGTGGACTTCGACCAGGCAAATTCCAAGAAGCAATAGCTGTGGCCAAGCCAAAAACTATTGCCGAATTCTGTGAGAAAGCCAAAGGACAAACGGACATAGAGGAATTACGACAAGCTCAGAAAGTGGAGAAACCTCAGCACAAAGATGAAGAAAGAACCCGTGACAGCAAAAAGAGCTTTAAGCCAACACCTCGTTATGATTCTTACACTTAATTCAACACGAAATGAGATGACATCATCAAAGAAATCTTCAACTCTAAATTGATAAAACCCCCGAAGAAGGCTGGCACCTATGCAGAAGCAAAAAACGTGGGCAAATCAAAATACTGCACTTTCCATCAGAAATATGGACACACTACTGATGAGTGTGTCATTGCAAAAGACCTCCTCGAGCAACTAGCTCGGCAAGGTCACTGGGACAAGTACATAAGCGACCACATGCAACACCGCACACCATTCCCAAATGACAACAGCTCGACAGGACAAGACTCCCGAGACAAAGACAGACCGACTTCCAATCACCACGATCAGCCATGAAGGGTAATTAACTGTATATCTGGTGGTTTTGCAGGTGGAGAAATCACAAGCTCGGCACAAAAATGCTCATACCGAGCCATGCTATCGGTAGAGGGTCACCCCATTGAAGGCCGACCTGCATTACATTTCCCTCGAATGATGTTTTAGATATCGGATTTCAATGCAAGCACTATCAATCTAGACAACCCAGTCGTCATCACCATCCAACTTGGAGATCTCTTAGTACGTAAAGCACTCTTGGACCTAGGAAGTAGTGCCAACGTTTTTTTCTATTCTACTTTCCAAAAAATAAAGCTGAGCAACAACATCATACAATCTTCAACTGGCGACCTAGTCGAATTCTCAGGTGAACGAGTCCATGTCTTGGGATTTGTGCGGTTAAAAATCACACTTGGTGAGCCGCCCTTATTAAAAACCTTAGACGTTCAGTTTTTAATAGTTGATTGTTTCAGTCCATACAATATCATACTCAGCCGACCTTTTTTAAATAAGTTCGGTGCAATTGTGTCTACCATTCATCTTTGTGTTAAGTTTTCTGTGCAGGACGATCTTATTGGAACTATCCACAGTGATAATCGAGAAGCTCGGCAGTGTTACAACACCATCCTGAAAAGATCCAGCCGACCTCCGACGCCACAAATAAACAACGTCTGTAGTTCGGACGAGATTCCACATCTTGCTGACCTCGACATAAGGGCTGATATCCTCGAAAGACCAACTCCAACCGAGGAAATGGAGAAAATTTATTTTCATAATAACCCATGCAAATTTACTTATGTAGGTACCACACTAAGCCCAAAGGAAAAAGGCGTCATTTTAGGAATTTTTACAACAACACGCCGACTTGTTTGCATGGACACCTGATGACATGCCAGGGATAAACCCATCAATTATTTCTCACAAATTGGCTTTGGATCCTGCTTTCCGACCAATAGCGCAGAACAAGCAAAACCTCAGAGCCGAGAAAAAACAAGCCTCTCTGGAGGAGACAAAGAAGTTGATCAATGCTAGTTTCATTCAAGAAATCTGTTTTACAACATGGCTGGGAAACGTCGTGATGGTAAAAAAAACATAACGCTAAATGGAGCATGTGTGTTGATTTCACCGATCTCAACAAAGCATACCCAAAGGACGCTTATCCTTTACCCTCTATAGATCGTTTAGTAGATAATGCTTCAGGATATCAGACATTAAGCTTTATGGATGCATACTCTGGTGATAACCAGATCTTAATGCACCCATCTAATCAAGATAAAACTGCCTTTATCACTGAATATGAAAATTACTATTATAAGGTTATTCCATTTGAACTTAAAAATTCAGGGGCAACCTACCAACGCCTTATAGACAAGGTATTCGCAGATCAAATCGGCTGAAACCTAGAAGTTCACGTCGATGAAATGGTGGCAAAAACAAAGCTTGACAAAAATCACTTAGAGGACCTTTTGGAAATCTTCAACCAAATTCGACAATATAACATGCGACTTAACCCAGAGAAATTTGCTTTTGGGGTACAAGGCAAAAAATTCCTCGAATTCATGTTAACTAACCAAGGAATCAAAGCAAACCCTGAAAATTGCCGAGCTATATTGGAGATGGCAAGTCCACAAACAATAAAAGAAGTGCAACGACTAACAGGGAGACTTGCTGCACTCTCTAGATTTTTACCTTATTTAACATCTAAATCTTTCTGCTTTTTCCAAACCCTAAAAATGAAAAAACAATTTATTTGGAACGAGGAATGTGAAAATGCTTTCAACAACATAAAACAAATACTCTCCAAACCTCCTATTTTACAAAAACCCCATCCAGGGGAAACACTTTATCTATATCTATCTGTCACTAACTCGGTTATAAGCTTTGTTCTTGTTACAGAAAGAAACAAGCAGCAACAACCGATTTACTTTATTAGCAAATCCCTACAAAATGCCAAACTTCGTTTTACAAAAATTGAAAAGCTCGCCCTAGGGTTGATTTTCTCGGCCCGACGTCTCCGACCTTACTTCCAGAGCCATGTCATTCACGTCACGACCGATCAGCCGCTGAGAGAAATACTGCAAAAGCCCGAACTAGCAGAACGATTGGTAAAATGGTCAGTCGAACTCTCTGAGTTCGACATCCGATATCAAGGCCGAAGTTCAATAAAGTCCCAATACCTTGCGGATTTCTTAGCAGAGTTCCACATACTAATCACAATGACAAACACTTCACAATGGATCTTATATGTTGATGGTTCATCAAACCTCTAAGGGTGTAGTGCTGGAGTTTTATTAAAAGATGGCAATGGTTTTATTTTAGAGCAATCATTACACCTTTCTTTCAAAGCAAGCAACAACCAGACAGAATATGAGGCACTAATTGTCGGCTTAGGGCTTGCCGCCGATCTTAAGATCTCAGATTTATAGGTATACTGTGATTCTTTACTTGTTGTGCAGCAGGTAAATACTCTCTATCAAGTAAAGGACCCACTCTTAGCAAAATATTTGGAAATTGTCAAAAAACGAATTTCCCGATTTTCCAAAATAGAAATCATTCACATACCTCGTTAACACAACAACCGAGCTGACATATTATCAAAGCTCGCCAGCACACAGACGCAAACTTCCACCTTATATCAGCCCAGACTCTTACAACCTAGCATTGATCTAACCGATGTTTTAAGTATTGTGCAGGATACAGATTGGCGGACGCCTTACATGCATTACTTATATACCGAAATTATTCTTGAGAATACCGAGAATATACGGCGTTTTTACCGACAAGCATCTTATTACACTATATATAACAACTTTTTATATAGACAAGAGTTTTCTCGTCCTTTGCTAAAATGCCTTTCCAGGTTTGAGGCTGATCTCGCACTTGCCGAAAGTTGTTATAAAAAATACTGCGAGCAAGTTTCTTTTAGGACACATTACAACAAGACTGCAAGGCAAAGGTAAGAAGCTGCAAAAGCTGCAAAAAACATAGTCCAATCACACACCTCTCAGCTGAAATTCTACCCTTTTCTGAGGTTAGCTGGCCATTCAATCAGTGGGGACTTTACATCCTCTACCCTTTCCATTTGGCAGCCGGACAGGTAAAATATCTAATAGTTGGAATTGAGTATTTCTCGAAATTGATAGAAGCACAACCACTTGCAAAAATAACATCACAACAAATTATATCTTTTGTTTGGAAAAGTATTATCTGCAGATTTGGCATACCTCGGTACATTATCACCGATAATGGTCATCAGTTCGCCGATCAAAGATTCACAACATTTTTGCGGTAACTAAAAATCAACAACCACTTCTCATACGTGGAACACCCACAGAAAAATGGCCTAGCCGAAACTGCCAACAAAGTCATCCTACATGCTTTAAGGAAGAAGCTTGATGATGCAAAATGTCTATGGGTCGAATTAATTCCAGAATTCATTTGGGGCAACAACACCATTGTCCACTCCACAACAAAGAAAACACCTTTCCAATTAGTGTATGGCTCAGAAGCAATGTTACCAGTTAAAATCTCCCAAGAATCTCTCCGAGCACAAGTCGGCGATCACAGCACACTCCAAATAACCCGCCAACATGAACTAGATGTCATTGAAGAAACTCAGTCTTCAGCGGAGGTAGCACACTGAGCTATGCAATAGAACATAGCTCAGCGTTACAACGAAAGGATAAACCCAAGATCTTTCCAACATAATGATTTGGTCCTAAGAAGAACTGAACAAGCATGCAGACCATCACACCACGGAAAACTTGCAGCCAATTGGGAATGCTCTTTCAGAATCACCGAGGTTATATGAAATGGGGCCTATCGTCTGAAAACATTGGACGGTAAACCTATACCCAGCACATGGAACATTTCTTCTTGGAAAGGTTTTAACGAGGCCAGCCTACCTGCACCTTTGAACAAAAGGTTCATATAATATATACTCAGTTTCTCAATTTCTTTAACCGACCATTATACTTCCGATGACTACAAAATCAGCAACTAAAAACGATTTTTAATCGTAACTAATGTCTATTCGATCAATCAATATCTCAGAAAAATCCCACCTATAACAACTTCGTGGGAACAGATCCCTCACTGTTATTAAATAACAGTTATCAACAACATACAGTCAATCAAAATAATCAAATAAACTGTTCTTCATAAGCAATACCACAAAATTCAAATCCTAAATAAACAAAACAGTTATCAGCAGTGATAAAGCAGCCAAACATGGCACAATGTCAAAGCATCTGAAACAGATAGAAAAGAATGAAAACTATTACAAAGTCAAGAATCTCGATTTAAATTATCATCCCCTTTTTCAACAACATCCTTGTCCTCAACTAAGGCTCCGTCACAAACTATTTTTCCAGGGTCTATCTGAGACAGATCCTGATCAGGCAATAGAAAGGCGTTGAGAAT
Organism: Arachis stenosperma; assembly: GCF_014773155.1. NCBI lineage: Eukaryota > Viridiplantae > Streptophyta > Magnoliopsida > Fabales > Fabaceae > Arachis > Arachis stenosperma. The sequence goes on from NC_080383.1 coordinate 14,351,491, forward strand.
ATCGGATTGTTTACCTTTTTTCAAGTCTTTCATCTTCACGGTAACCTCTATCATCTGCTCTTACATGGTGGAAAGGTCAATCTCGTTTTTCTTCAATAACTCGGCCTCTTTGTCATATTTATCCTGCACATTCTTTAATTCCTTTTCCTTTTTTGCCAATTTTCCTTCTAACTCAGCAACTTAAATCTTCTTCGCTTCCAATTCCTCGCTCAACCTGCTTGATTCCTCAGAATTCCCCATCTATTTTTTATGCCTAATTTCTTGAGTGTGACCCAAGCTAGCAAGCCGTAACCTAACCACCTACCAAATTCAAATCCGTATCTTAGAAAGAAGATAAAGATATACATTAAAAACCAAAGATCACATACCCGCATAAACTGAACGATCGTCAAATCCCCAACCTCTTCAGCCAAGACCTTGTCAGCTGATGATTGCCCAATTTTACCAGCAACGACCATGTAGGAAAAATCTTTTCCCCATAATGACGACTCGTCGACTTCCTCGGCAAAGCCTTGCAACCTTTTCTGAATATTCAGAAATGACATCAGCTCCTCTAAAGAAACCTCCACCCCCTTTTCAGAAACACCTTTGGAGCCATCCAAATCAACAACATTGATTTTTCTCTTCTTTAGAATAACTTTTCTCCGTCCTTGTCAAGGTTGGTTCATCTCACCCTCAACTCCACCCTTATCAGGATTGGATGAAGAAATTTTTTTTCTAAGTTTTTGTTTTTAAAACGAGCCCTCAAAGTTGAGGCAGAAACTCCTGGATATTTCTCTCTTGTCCAAAAAGCAACAAACTATCAGATGACAAAAAAAATAATAATACAACTTCAAAAACTTACCCAAATATTCAATCACAAACTGTTTATTATCTTCCCAAGGAAGCAAATCGAAAACAGTCATCAACCCCACCTCCTTTACAGCTTCTACTAAAAACTCAATCACACACTCATTTTAGGGACTGATAACCTTAGAACCAAGTATATGTTGAGGTTAAGAACACCAAAATAAAGGAATACATTCTCATCTGGATAAAATGGGAAACAATCTTCAACAGATTTCACTTTCAAAAATATCTCTTTAAAGTCTTTGAAAGAAGACTTATATAATTTAAAAATAGAAAAACCTAAGGTGCTATTTAGATTCACCCAACCCCCTTTCCAAACCTTTTTTGCTTGAAATAGGGAAAAGAAAAGTTCCAGAGACGATTTAATCTCCAAGAACTCAAGCAGAATATGAAAGCAACGCAAAAAGCCCCATCCATTTGGATGAAGCTGTGACAGTGCACAGTTCAGTTGTTTCATAACAACACACTCAAACTTAGAAAACGGAAGTTTCACACGCAACTCCTCTAGTACACAACTATGCATAAAGAAGAACTCGAAGTCTCCCCTTCTGTGAAACACCCGATCAGACCTCGCATACGACAGCAACTCCACTCGAATACCAGAATCCTTTCTAACAAGTTTACGAACATTTATTTCACCCATACTATCAGTATCAACAAACAACGACGCACTTATCTTAACGTCGTCACTAACCCACCCATAGGAACCATCCTCTACTAGAGGTTGATCCGTGTACAAATTTTCATTCTCCATTTCTCAGTAGAAGAAAAAAATAGCAGAGAACACAAAACCAAAAATAGTAGCAACGTACCTCTCTTGCTCATAGTTATTTTTGGGAACCCCTCCTTGCTAATAAGGAAACAAAACCTATGCCACCTATCTGGATTCCAAAAGTAATCGAACACATGCAAACCCAAAACCACTTCAGTTCCAACAAAAAATCCTAACCGTTAGATGAAATAAGGGCAAACCCCTCAGATCTCTTGGTAAACCCAAACAACACAAGTGCAACTTCCCAAGCACCATCTCATTTATTACACCACAATCTTCATTTAATTTATCATACATGTCACCTTATCCTTTGTTAATAAAGTATGTTGTGCTGGGAGTCCTATATTCATCATACATGCCAAATTATAACTCAGCCATCAATAAGCTCAACCTACTTTACCAACAGCAAGCTAAAATTGGGGGCTATGATATGACCATTACACCAGCTATAAATTGGCTTCAAGAGTCATAACTTGGCTAAAACGTTACAACAATTCAATATAGTCATTTGAACACAACAAACCATTTTTATACAACATTATTACCTTTTGATAACAATAATAGCAGAAAGCGTAACTGACGATGACCCATTCTGTATATAAAGGTATGATATCTCACCTTTAGAATATATAGAACAAACACACAATACTGACTTAAGCATCGGAGTGCCTTTTGCAGGTACACTCCCCTTTTGTTCATACTCTCCACAACGTGACATCCCTCTACACAAAAGATTTGGATCTTTGGAGATAATAGCTCGGCGTTGAAGAAAACTACTCGGCGCTGGTTATTCATTCAAGAACAGAAGTAGTGTTTTTGAAATTAACATCAAATGATAATTAAATTAATTAATTACAAAATTATTTCCAATTTTAAGTACAAAGAAAATAAGGATTTCAAATACAAAGCAAATAAGGATTCCAAACAGTCACAAACACCTCCAACCGGTCTCTCTCTCCCTTTCTCTCTCCCTCTCCATCCTTTCTCATCTGCCGCACTGCCATAGACACCAGCTGTTGTAGCCTTTAACATCCACTGCCGCGGCGCCGCGTGACCTAAAGCCTTCATCAGTGCCGATCGGAACTGTAGCGCCCAACCTCCTTCGCGCGCGTCTTCCCCTCGCTGGCAGTAGCTGCTTTGGTCGGCCCCGGTCCTACACCGCTCACCCATTGCGCGCGCTCGTCTTTCAGTGCCGGCCCGTCCCAGCGCTAGTAACCTGCATGGTGTGCGCGCCCTACGTCTGCCTGGCTCCTGCCTCCTTCGTCAGCCTGTTGAAGGCGTGACCGTTGGACGGGTCACGGTCGCATTGGTGTTACAGCCCCCTCACACCGACCGTCGTTGTCTTTTCCTCATTTGTTCAAGCTTTTTTTTCCTTTTTTTCATTTTTTTATTTGATGGTTACATCAAATCATAAGACTCATGTGTCAAATTATACACCTTTTTCTTTTTTTAATAAAAATTAAATTGTTGGATGATCATAGTTGCTTCTTCTGTTTATTCATCTCATTCTTCTTCTATTTTAATGGTCAATTTAGGATGGTCATTTTAGTAGGTATGCGGATGGTTATTTTAAATTTTATGTAGATGATTATTTTGACTAGATTGGGTTTAGTTCTATATAATTAAAATATGTTGGATGTTCAATTCATTAGGTAAGCATATGATTATTTTTATTCTTAAGTGGATAGTTATTCTTACTAAGGGTGAGTGACGTGTGGCAAGCCAAGCAGCGAAGGTGAAGTGGGATGATTATTGATGAAGGTGGGGGTGGCCACCGGTCGAAAAAGAAGAGGGTATTGGAGTGAAATATTTTGGTAAATTAGAATTTTGAATGGTTATTTTTTTGAATTAATTAATTGGATTTTTTGAAAATTTAAAATTTAAAATTGGGAAATTTGAAATTTAAAATTTGATGTGAAATAACTTAATGAGAGTTTTTGAATTTAGGATAATCTGTGGAGGAATTTTTATCATTTATCCCTATTAGGATAAATAACTAGCCTATTGTACACATTATCAAGATTCTTCATTGTCTCCCTAACAGGATTCTAATTTTTATAAGATACTAATGTTATTCTGATGTGGATGGTTTTTTGAGGGCTCGTCTTTCGGTAAATAACAAGTTCCTTGTCAGGTTGAGTTATAGTTTGGCGGTAAGAGAACAAGGGGTGGATATTTACAAAAGGTACTTCGACACTCAAGTCAGTAATTGTATAAACGGTTATATTTTTCAAGTATTTTATTGATAACCGAGTTATAACGGTCATATCATAGCTCCCAAGTTTGGCCTGGTGATATTTTGATAAAGCAGGTTGAGCTTTAAATGATAAGTTATAACTCGGCACTTTCAGTTATAGGTATTGAGCTCCCAGTTCAATTTACTTGTTTAAAATAAGTGGAAAAAAGAAATAAATGAAATAAATATAGTATTGTCATTAAACGTAAAGAGGTCACCGTTCCATTTTCCAATACAATCAGGGCCGTTGGTTTGAAATGAAGCAATAGTTAGGGTTTTGTGATGGAACTGAATAGGTTTCATAAAGGTAACTTCTCTTTCTTGAAAACGTGTGGGAAAAAAGAGTAATAAAAGTATGAGTAAAAGAGGTGAGCTTTAGTTGTTGTTTATTGTACCTCCTTTTTTTCATCTTTTTCATTTTTGTTTTCTAAAAAACAATGGTCAATAAAAAGGGAAAGGGAATATAGAAAGATGTGGATGATGGTTTGTACAAGTGGGTTAGTGAGGATGTAAAAATTTTGGGTCTTTATTCATGGATGATGGTAGTGTAGATAAAATAGATGCATCAAAATTGGTGAGGGCAGAGTCTGGTGTGTAGGTTGAATTATTATCATGTAATAAGGCTGACTGCATTTTTCATAGAAAAAATTATTCTAAATACTTTTACATGCATATAGTTGTGTATTAGAAGAAATTTGAGTGAAACTGTTGTTTATTGGGTTTGAATGTGATATTTTAAAACAACTAAACTGTGTTCCGTCGCAACTTCATCTAAATGGTTGGGCATTTTGAGGTGTTTTGAAAATTTAATTTAATTTTTGGAAATAAAACCTTCGATTGAGTTGTTTTTTTTCTTTATTTCAAGTTAAAGAAATTTGGAAAGGGGTTTGGGTTAATCTGAATAGCTCTCCTGAGTTTGATATTTTCAAATTGTATGAATCCTCCTTCAAAAATTTTTAAAAAACATTCCTTAAAATAAAATTAGTAGATGAAATTTTTTGTTTTTACCTAGACGAGCACCTCGGTAAAAAGTTTTCTTTGTTTTGGTATTCACAACCACAACACATTTTAGGTCCAGAAGAGATAAGTGCTAGGAATGAATACATAATAGGTTATCTGGTGGAGGTTGTTGATAGAAAAATTTTATTTTCCATTTTTGATCTGCTTCCATGGGAAGAGGATAGAATGTCTGTGGTGAACTATCTTGTTAAGAGTTTATAAAGTGTATGATAATTCGAATATGTGACTATTTTTGAAATTGATTTTCTTTTTTTTATAGGTGAAAAGTTTCTAGGAGTCTCAACGGCGAGCTTAAGAGCTCGTTTGAAGATGAAAAATGTTAAAAAAGAGTGTTCATCATCGAACCCTGGTAAGGTAGATGGAGAAGGGGAGGTTAATTAACTAGCTTAAAAAAAAGAATATTATATTTTAGCAGAGGAAAACCGACCTTATGCATGATGACGATTTAATGGAAAAGGAAAAAGAAAATTCTCTGGAAGAGCAAACTGCTTTTGTGAGCAAACAGGAGAGATTGCATGACTTTATTGAGAGTGGTGATGGTTTCTCAGTGTCGGATAAAAGTTTTTCTTTTTCGGTTGTTGCCAATGAGGTGTTTTAGTCAACTTTCGATGTGACCTTGGCTAATGAGGTTGGAGATGAGACCATTCATCAATATCTTTAGGTATGACTTTAGTGTCATAATAGATGATGGATTTTGAGTTTATATAACTCTTTATTTGTTTTGACGTAGATGATCGGCTTTTGGATTGCAAATATCGGTCAGAGTCAAGAGAGAAAGCATAAAAAGTTGTTAGAGAAGATTGATGAGTCAATAAACTTGAAGGAAGAGTTAGAGCTAAAGAAAAATTTGATTGATGATTTAAAAAAGAAGTTTGGGGAAAAGGAAGAAAAATTGAAATTTGTTAAGAATAACTATGAGAAAGATTCAGATTTGCTGAAGAAAAAGGGAGCGATCTTTCTAACATGAAAAATCAAATGATTGAAGTGATTGTCAAGTTGAAGAACATGGAAAAAAGTAAGGAAACTAAAATTTTAGATGCGTTTGCTGAAGGGTTTGAGCGTGTAGTGATACAACCAAAGTTTTTTGCTTTGGATAATGATTTCTCTCAAATGGATCCAGGAAAGTGGTGCATAATTGATTGTTAGTAGATGATTATGAAGCTGCCGAGGAAGAAGATAAAAACTTGGCATAGTGATTTGCAGTTTCTATTTGCATTTTGATTTTATGTTGTTATTTTGTTGTATTTTGCTCATTAAACTTGTGATGATTTAAATTTGACATTTGCCAAGTGTTTTGGCTTATTTGGATATGTAACAGTTAGTTGTGGAATTGCTAGATGGTATTTTGATAATGTTGACTATTTTGATACTTTGAAGAGGATTGATTAGATCAATGAATGATTTATCAGCAGTGATAAGTGAGTTGGTAGATTTGAAAAATTTGGCTATATTGCCAGGAGTTGGTATTATGCTATACCAATTTTCTTTTCATATTACTTATAGGTTATTTGATAAAAATTCAGCTTAGTGTGTGATAAGAATTACTATTGCGAGTTTGTCAATGATTTAGAATTATCGATTTTTGTTGGTAAATTTTGTTTTGTAAACATTTTGATTCTGGTTGTGTCAAATTTACCACTAGTGAATAAAGTTTTGACATTATTGAACATCTGATCGGTAGAATGGTTTGAGTCATAATTGTATATTAGAGAAATGATTCATAGAGTTGCTTGTTATAGTTATAGATTGGATTGTTATAGGTCGTTCACTAAAAAATGAATGAACGAAAAGGTCGGATTTTAGATCATGGTAATAGTGTTATTAGACTTTTGGTTACAAAGGTGCAAGTAGGCTTGCCTCATTAAAATCTCTCCAAGTAAAATTTTTTATTTTGGAAAAACTCTTGTGAGTAGAAAAAAGAGTATAAACATAACCATGTCTTTTAGCTATAATATTGTTTTAAAGAAGAGACATTTCAAGTATTAGGTAAAGTGTACTATCTAAAGATTGAAGACGATATGCACCATTTCCTAGAACTTCAACAACTTGGAATGGGCCCTCCCATTTGGCTGCCAATTTTTCATGAGATGGAGGTCGTCTGGCCTGTTCGGTCTTTCTGAGTACGAGGTCGCCAATTTGAAATGATCAGGGGAGAGGCCTTCTGATTGTGCCACTAAGCTATGTTACGTTGTTGATGAGCGGATAATTTGTACACTTTTTGGCATTGTTTTTAGTATGTTTTTAGTATCTTTTAGTTAGTTTTTAGTATATTTTTATTAGTTTTTAATTAAAATTCACTTTTCTGGATTTTACTATGAGTTTGTGTGTTTTTCTGTGATTTCAGGTATTTTCTGACTGAAATTGAAGGTTCTAAGCAAAAATCTGATCCAGAGACTGAAAAGGACTGCAGATGCTGTTGGATTCTGACCTCCCTGCACTCGAAGCGGATTTTCTGGAGCTACAGAAGCCCAATTGGCGCGCTCTCAACGGCGTTGGAAAGTAGACATCCAGGGCTTTCCAGCAATATATAATAGTCCATACTTTGCCCAAGATTTGATGGCCCAAACCTGCGTAGCAAACCGGCCTCAGAAATTCCAGCGTTAAACGCCGGAACTGGCATAAAACTTGGAGTTAAACGCCCAAACTGGCATGAGAACTGGCGTTTAACTCCAGAAAACGTCTCTACACATAAAAGCTTCAATGCTCAGCCCAAGCACACACCAAGTGGACCCGGAAGTAGATTTTTCTGTCATTTACTCATTTCTGTAAACCTTAGGATACTAGTTTACTACTTATAGGACCTTTTGACTTTGTAATCAGGACGGAAGGCGACCTTATGACATTGTACACCTTTTCTTCCACAGCATGAGTCTCTAAACCCCATGGTTGGGGGTGAGGAGCTCTGCTGTGTCTTGATGGATTAATGCAATTACTACTGTTTCTCATTCAATCATGCTTGCTTCCATTCTAAGATAATACTTGTTCTTAATCCGGATGAATGTGATGATCAGTGACAATCATCATCATTCTCAACTATGAACATGTGCCTGACAACCACCTCTGTTCTACCTTAGATTAAGTAGTTATCTCTTGGATTCTTTTATCGGAATCTTCGTGGTATAAGCTAGACTGATGGCGGCATTCAAGAGAATCCGGAAGGTCTAAACCTTGTCTGTGGTATTCTGAGTAGGATTCAATGACTGAATGACTGTGACGTGCTTCAATCTCCTGAAGGCGGGGCGTTAGTGACAGACGCCAAAAGAATCACTGGATTCTACTCCGGTCTGATTGAGAACCGACATATGGAATGCCGTGCCGTGACAGGGCATTAGGAATCGTTCCAATGAGAGGATGGGAGGTAGCCACTGACAACGGTGAAACCCTACACACAGCTTGCCATGGAAGGAGACTTGCGTGTTTGATGAAGAAGACAGTAGGAAAGCAGAGATTCAGAAGATGGAGCATCTCCAAACCTCAACCTATTCTCCATTACTGCAAAACAAGTAACCATTTCATGTTCTTTTACTTTTTACAATCAATCCTGATAATTTCTGATATCCTGACTAAGATTTACAAGATAACCATAGCTTGATTCAAGCCGACAATCTCCGTGGGATCGACCCTTGCTCACGCAAGGTATTACTTGGACGACCCAGTGCACTTGCTGGTTAGTTGTGCGGGATTGCAAAAGTGTTATCGCAATTTCGTGCACCAAGTTTTTGGCGCCGTTGCCGGGGATTGTTCGAGTTTGGACAACTGACGGCTTATCTTGTTGCTTAGATTAGGACTGTTTTATTTTTGTTGGTTTAGAGTCTTTTAGTTGAGTCTAGTTTCATATTCTAAGTTTGGTGTCAATTGCATGCTGTTGTTTTTCTTTTGATTTTCGAATTTTTCTTATTCTTAGTCCCTTTTTGATTCACAAAAGTTCTAAGTTTGGTGTCCTCTTTGTGTTTTTCCTTCAAAATTTTCGAAAATTTAGTGTTTGATTTTCTAAAAATTTTAAGTTTGGTGTCTTTTTGTGTTTTTCTCTTTCCTCTTTTTAAGAATCAAATCTTTTTCAAAAAAAATTTTCAATCATATCTTCTTAATTGCTGTTTTCAAAATCTTTTTTTCACTAATTGATTCAGTTCTCAATTTGCTTTGATCTCATTTTATTTTTTTTATTTTCGAATTTTATTTTATTTTCCTTTTATTTTATTCTATTGTATTCTATTTTTTTCGGTTATTTCAAAAAAAAAAAAAAACAAACAAAATTTGTCTCTTTGCAATTGTTATCATTTCCCTTTTGTCCATTATGGACTTAAGTGGAATTAACCAGTCCAGAAGGACTCTGGGGTCCTATGCCAACCCCAATACAGCTGCATATGGGAGTAGCATCTGTGTACCCCCCATCAAAGCAAGCAGCTTTGAGTTAAACCCTCAACTCATTATCATAGTGCAGCAAAATTGCCAGTATTCCGGTCTTCCACAGGAAGAACCTACTGAGTTTCTGGCACAGTTCTTACAAATTGCTGACACAATACATGATAAAGAGGTAGATCAGGATGTCTACAGACTGTTACTGTTTCCATTTGCTGTAAAAGATCAAGCAAAAAGGTGGTTGAATAACCAACCTACAGCAAGCATAAAGACATGGAAACAGTTATCAGAAAAATTCCTGAATCATTTTTACCCTCCAAAAAGGATGACACAGCTAAGGCTGGACATCCAAGGCTTTAAACAAGAGGATAATGAATCCCTTTATGATGCCTGGGAGAGGTATAGAGGTATGCTCAGAAAATGCCCCTCTGAAATGTTTTCAGAGTGGGTACAGTTAGACATCTTCTACTATGGGCTTACAGAAAAAGCTCAGATGTCTTTAGACCACTCAGCTGGTGGATCTATACACATGAGAAAGACAATTGAAGAAGCTCAAGAGCTTATAGACATTGTTGCTAGAAACCAATACTTATATTCTAGCAAGGAATTCGTTCCACAAGAGGAGGTCATGGCAGTAGTCAATGATCCTGATCCTCAAGAACAGATGAATGAGCTTAATCAACAATTGCTCCTGATGACAGAACAGTTAGCTGAATTTAAAGAAATGCTCCATGATACTAAGGTTGCTAATAAGAGCATAGAACTGCAGTTGAATCAAGCAAAACAGCAAATATCTAAACAAATAACAGAAGAATGTCAAGCAGTTCAACTGAGGAGTGGGAAAACACTGAATGCCACTGCTCAAAAGAGCAAGAAGTCAATTAAGGAACAGTTGACAGAAGATGACCAAGCCACTGTTCAAAATCCCTCTGAGGACAGTAAGAGCCCAGAGAGGAATATTATTGGCGTTCAAACGCCAGAAAGGGAAGGAAAGTTGGCGTTAAACGCCCATTCCTTGCCCAATACTGGCGTTCAAACGCCAGAACAGGGAGGAAAGCTGGCGTTAAACGCCCATTCCCTGCCCAGTTCTGGCGTTCAAACGCCAGAAAAGGGGGAGAAGTTGGCGTTTAACGCCCAAACTTCATCCACTCCTGGCGTTCAAACGCCCAAGGAGAATCAGGCACCTGAGAGTTCTGATGATTATCCCCCTAACAAGGCCTCTTCAACCATTTCTGTAAGGAATAAACCTGCAGCATCTAAGGTTGAAGAATATCAAGCCAAGATGCCTTATCCTCAGAAACTCCGCAAAGCGGAACAGGATAAGCAATTTGCCAGCTTTGCAGACTATCTAAGGACTCTTGAAATAAAGATTCCGTTTGCAGAGGCACTTGAGCAAATACCCTCCTATGCTAAGTTCATGAAAGAGATCTTAAGCCATAAGAAGAATTGGAGAGAAATTGAAAAAGTGTTTCTCACTGAAGAATGCAGTGCAGTCATTTTGAAAAGCTTACCAGAAAAGCTTCAAGATCCTGGAAGCTTTATGATACCCTGCACATTAGAAGGCGCCTGCACCAAGATAGCCCTATGTGATCTTGGAGCAAGCATCAATCTAATACCTGCATCCACTATCAGAAAGCTTGGGTTGACTGGAGAAGTCAAACCAACCAGGATATGCCTCCAACTTGCTGATGGTTCCATTAAACACCCATCAGGCATAATAGAGGACATGATTGTCAAGGTTGGGCCATTTGCCTTTCCAACTGACTTTGTGGTGCTGGAAATGGAGGAGCACAAAAGTGCAACTCTCATTCTAGGAAGACCTTTCCTAGCAACTGGACGAACTCTCATTGATGTACATAAAGGGGAAGTACCCCTGAGAGTCAATGAGGATGAGTTCAAGTTGAATGCTGTGAAAGCTATGCAGCATCCAGACACACCAGAAGACTGCATGGACGTTGACATTATTGATTCTCTGGTAGAAGAGATCAATATGGCTGAAAGCCTAGAATCAGAGCTTGAGGACATCTTCAAAGATGCTCAACCTGATCAAGAAGAACTAGAGGAAGTAAAGGAATTTTCGAAAATTCCTCAGGAGGAGGATAAGCCTCCCAAGCCTGAACTCAAACCATTACCATCATCCTTGAAATATGCATTTCTGGGAGAGGGTGACACTTTTCCAGTGATTATAAGCTCTGCTTTAAATTCACAGGAAGAGGAAGCACTGATTCAAGTGCTAAGGACACACAAGACAGCTCTTGGGTGGTCCATAAGTGATCTTAAGGGCATTAGCCCAGCTAGATGCATGCACAAGATCCTGTTGGAGGATAATGCCAAACCAGTGGTTCAACCACAGAGGAGGCTAAATCCAGCCATGAAGGAGGAGGTGCAGAAAGAGGTCACTAAATTACTAGAGGCTGGGATCATTTATCCTATTTCTGATAGCCCCTGGGTGAGCCCTGTCCAAGTTGTTCCCAAAAAGGGAGGCATGACAGTGGTTCATAATGAAAAAAATGAACTGGTTCCCACAAGGACAGTCACAGGGTGGCGCATGTGTATTGACTACAGAAGGCTCAATACAGCCACCAAAAAGGATCATTTTCCTTTACCATTCATAGACCAAATGCTAGAAAGACTAGCTGGCCATGATTATTACTGCTTTTTGGATGGCTATTCAGGCTACAACCAAATTGCAGTAGACCCTCAGGACCAAGAGAAAACAGCATTCACCTGCCCTTCAGGCGTGTTTGCCTATAGGAGAATGCCTTTTGGTCTGTGCAATGCACCTGCAACCTTCCAAAGGTGCATGCTCTCTATCTTCTCAGATATGGTAGAGAAATTTCTGGAAGTCTTCATGGATGACTTCTCAGTATATGGAGACTCATTTAGCTCCTGTCTTAACCACCTATCACTTGTCCTGAAAAGATGCCAAGAGACTAACCTGGTTTTAAACTGGGAGAAATGTCACTTTATGGTGACTGAAGGAATTGTCCTTGGGCACAAAATTTCAAGCAGGGGAATAGAGGTGGATAAGGCAAAGGTAGAGGTAATTGAAAAATTACCACCACCTGCTAATGTTAAGGCAATCAGAAGCTTTCTGGGACATGCAGGATTTTACAGAAGGTTTATCAAGGATTTTTCGAAAATTGCCAAACCTCTGAGTAATCTGCTAGCTGCTGACACTCCATTTATCTTTGATAATGAGTGTTTGCAGGCATTTGAGACCCTGAAAGCTAAGCTGGTCACAGCACCAGTTATCTCTGCACCAGATTGGGCATTACCATTTGAATTAATGTGTGATGCCAGTGATCATGCCATTGGTGCAGTGTTGGGACAGAGGCATAATAAACTTCTGCATGTCATTTATTATGCCAGCCGTGTTCTAAATGATGCACAGAAGAATTACACAACCACAGAAAAGAATTACTTGCAGTGGTTTATGCCATTGACAAGTTTAGATCCTACCTAGTAGGATCCAAAGTGATTGTGTACACTGACCATGCTGCTCTTAAATACTTACTCACAAAGCAGGATTCAAAACCCAGGCTTATCAGATGGGTGTTGCTTCTGCAAGAGTTTGATATAGAAATAAGAGACAGAAAAGGGACAGAGAATCAGGTAGCTGATCATCTGTCCAGAATAGAGCCAGTAGTTGGGGCGTCCCTCCCTTCTACTGAGATTTCTAAGACTTTCCCAGATGAGCAATTATTTGCCATTCAGGAAGCTCCATGGTTTGCAGACATTGCAAACTATAAAGCTGTGAGGTTCATACCCAAAGAGTACAGTTACATGCAGAAAAGAAATTAATTTCAGATGCCAAGTACTACCTTTGGGATGAACCATATCTCTTTAAGAGATGTGCTGACGGAGTGATCCGCAGGTGTGTACCCAGAGAAGAAGCACAGAGGATCCTATGGCACTGCCATGGATCACAGTATGGAGGACATTTTGGAAGTGAGCGAACAGCCACTAAAGTCCTCCAATGTGGCTTCTACTGGCCTACTCTCTATAAAGATTCCCGAGAGTTTGTGCGTAACTGTGACAGTTGCCAAAGAGCTGGTAACCTGCCTCATGGATATGCCATGCCTCAACAAGGGATATTAGAGATAGAGCTGTTTGATGTATGGGGAATTGACTTCATGGGGCCATTCCCACCATCATACTCAAACACTTACATTCTGGTGGCAGTGGACTATGTATCTAAGTGGGTAGAAGCAATTGCTACACCCACTAATGATACTAAGACCGTACTGAAATTCCTCCAGAAGAACATTTTCAGCAGATTTGGCGTTCCCAGAGTGCTAATCAGTGATGGGGGCACTCATTTCTGCAATAAACAACTATACTCTGCTATGGTCAGATATGGAATTAGCCACAAAGTGGCAACTCCGTATCATCCACAGACAAATGGGCAAGCAGAGGTCTCTAACAGAGAACTAAAAAGAATCCTAGAACGGACTGTAATGGCCCGAAGAAAGGATTGGGCAAAGAGCTTGGATGATGCTCTGTGGGCATACAGAACAGCATTCAAGACTCCTATAGGCACCTCTCCATACCAATTGGTGTATGGGAAGGCCTGCCATTTGCCTGTGAAACTGGAACATAAAGCCTACTGGGCAACCAGATTCCTAAACATGGATGCACAGTTAGCTGGTGAGAAAAGACTGCTCCAGCTAAATGAGCTAGAGGAGTTCAGACTCAATGCCTTTGAAAATGCAAAAATTTATAAGGAAAAGGCAAAGAAATGGCATGACAAGAGATTGTCAAACAGAGTCTTTGAGCCAGGACAAAAAGTTCTGCTCTTCAACTCTAGGCTCAAACTGTTTCCAGGAAAACTCAAGTCCCGGTGGAGGGGTCCATATGTGATTACAGGAGTGTCACCATATGGATATGTTGAGCTTCAGGATATTGATTCTGATAAGAAGTTCATTGTTAATGGACAGAGAATCAAACACTATCTTGAAGGAAACTTTGAGCAGGAGTGCTCAAAACTGAGACTAGAGTGATTCTCAGTGAAAGTCCAGCTAAAGACAGTAAAGAAGCGCTTACTGGGAGGCAACCCAGTCATTAGTAGGTTGTATGATTGTTCTTACAGAGGCAAATATCAAAAAATGAAGGAATTCACAGAGTTACAGAAGGATTCAGCTCAAAAAGCAGAGAAAATGAGCTTACTGGCGAAAAAACGCCAGTAAGGTGCATTTTGGGCGTTAAACGCCAGAATGGGTACCATTCTGGGCGTTTAACGCCAGTAATGGTACCATTTTGGGCGTTAAACGCCAGAATGGGTACCATTCTGGGCGTTTAACGCCAGGTGTGCAGCATCACTGGGCGTTCAGAAAAACGCCCAGTGAGGAAGGTTTTCTGGCGTTTAACGCCAGCCAGGGTACCTGGCTGGGCGTTAAACGCCCAAAAAGGGTGCCAAGTGGGCGTTAAACGCCAGAATGGGTGCCATTCTGGGCGTTTAACGCCAGAAAGGTGGGGGGACCACATTTTTGTTTTCAACTCAAATTTTTTCAAACTTTCCTCTTTTTACCCATAATCTTCTACATAAATGCACTTCAACCTTTCATCATTCACTTTCAAATCTTCACAAATCAAAACCATTCTTCAAATCTATTTCAAAATAATCTCAAATCTTCTTCAAAAACTCACCCTTTTCTCAAATTTTTTCAAAATCTTTTCAAATTTCCTTTCAAATCTCTCTTTTGTTTCGAAACTCTCCTCCCCCACTCTATAAATGAACGTTCCTCACCCCTCCTTCCTCACACCATTCGAATTTCCTCTCTCTCTCTCTCTCTCTCTCTCTTCTTTTTTTCTTTTTGCTTGAGGACAAGCAAAACCTCTAAGTTTGGTGTGCTTTTCCGTGATCACTAAGCTAAGATCTATCAAGATCATGGCTCCCAAGAGAAAACAAACCAACTCAAGAGGAAAGAAAGAGACTAATCCAAAGAATCTTTGGAATGAAGAGAAGTTCTTAACCAAAGAACATGAAGACCATTATCACAAAATAATGGGTCTGAGGTCAGTGATCCCGGAAGTTAAATTTGATCTGAAAGAAGATGAATATCCGGAGATCCAAGAGCAAATTCGAAACAGAGGTTGGGAAGTTCTGACCAATCCTGAGACAAAGGTTGGAAGGAACATGGTTCAGGAATTCTACTCAAATCTGTGGCTAACAGATAAGCAAAGAATGACTGGAACCGCTTACCATACCCACAGAACCATGGTCAGAGGGAAAGTTATGTACTTCCATCTGGACAAAATAAGAGAAATCTTCAAACTACCTCAACTACAAGATGATCCTGATTCCTTCAATAGGAGGATGGTGAGAGTAGATAAAGGGTTGGATCAAGTTCTAGAGGACATCTGCCTCCCTGGGACTAAGTGGATAACCAATTCAAAGGGTGTCCCAAACCAACTCAAGAGGGGAGACCTCAAGCCAATTGCAAGAGGTTGGCTAGACTTTATTGGGCGTTCCATATTGCCCACTAGCAACCGTTCTGAGATCACCATCAAGAGAGCAGTGATGATTCACTGCATTATGCTTGGAAAAGAAGTGGAGGTTCATCATGTGATTGCTTGTGAGATCTACACCATTGTAAATAAGAATTCCACTGAGGCCAAACTGGCTTACCCAAGCTTGATTTCCTTGCTCTGTAAAGAGGCTGGGGTGAAGATGGGAGTAGATGAGTTCATACCCATTGAACACCCAATCACCAAGAAGTCAATGGAAGGACAAGTGCAAGACAACTCCATCAAGAGGAGGGCGCAGGAATTCCTCCCTGAATTCCCAAGAATTGACTACTGGTCCAGCCTAGAAGCATCTATTAACAAGCTGCAAGAGACTATGGAGCAACTGAAGGAAGAACAGCAGAATCAGAATTGCATGCTCTGCAAATTGCTGAAGGAACAAGAGAAGCAGGGGCGTGAACTCCAAGAGTTGAAACGCCAAAAGCTCTCCTCTCAAGCTGAGGGAGCATCCACTTCTCAAAATCAAGGTTGTTGAGTCCTAACTCTGTGAAAACCTCTATCATTAGGAGCCTCTGTTTTTCGTTTTTTTATTTTCCTTTATTTTGTTTCTATTTTTCGTTTTTCTAGTCTCATTCTATATCTATTTTTGAGTCTTGTTTTTAATTCATAATTAATAAAATTAAAGTTATGCCTTAAAGTTATGAATGTCCTATGAATCCATCACCTCTCTTAAAAGAAAAATGCTTTAATCACAAAAGAACAAGAAGTACAGGGTTTCAAAATTTATCTCTGAAACTAGTTGAATTAGTTTGATGTGGTGACAATACTTTTTATTTTCTGAATGAATGCTTGAATAGTGCATATGTCTCTTGAATTTGTTGTTTTTAAGAATGTTAAATTTGTTGGCTCTTGAAAGAATGAGGAGAAAGAGAACTGTTATTGAGGATCTGAAAAATCATCAAATTGATTCTTGAAGCAAGAAAAAGCAGTGAATACAAAAAAAAAAAGAAAAAATTTTCGAAAAAAAAAAGAGAAAAGAAAAAGAAAAAGAAAAGAAATAGAGTTGTGATCCAAGGCAACAAGAGTGTGCTTAAGAACCCTGGACACCTCTAATTGGGGACTTTAGCAAAGCTGAGTCACAATCTGAAAAGGTTCACCCAATTATGTGTCTGTGGCATGTGTGTATCCGGTGGTAATACTGGAAGACAGAGTGCTTTGGGCCACAGCCAAGACTCATATATTAGCTATGTTCAAGAATCATTATACTTAACTAGGAGAATCAATAACATTATCTGAGTTCTGAGTTCTCATAGATGCCAATCATTCTGAACTTCAAAGGATAGAGTGAGATGCCAAAACTGTTCGGAGGCAAAAAGCTACTAGTCCCGCTCATCTAATTGGAACTATGTTTCTTTGATATTTTGGAATCTATAGTATATTCTCTTCTTTTTATCCTATTTTGATTTTCAGTTGCTTGGGGACAAGCAACAATTTAAGTTTGGTGTTGTGATGAGCGGATAATTTGTACACTTTTTGGCATTGTTTTTAGTATGTTTTTAGTATCTTTTAGTTAGTTTTTAGTATATTTTTATTAGTTTTTAATTAAAATTCACTTTTCTGGACTTTACTATGAGTTTGTGTATTTTTCTGTGATTTCAGGTATTTTCTGACTGAAATTGAAGGTTCTGAGCAAAAATCTGATCCAGAGACTGAAAATGACTGCAGATGCTGTTGGATTCTGACCTCCCTGCACTCGAAGCGGATTTTCTGGAGCTACAGAAGCCCAATTGGCGCGCTCTCAACGGCGTTGGAAAGTAGACATCCAGGGCTTTCCAGCAATATATAATAGTCTATACTTTGCCCAAGATTTGATGGCCCAAACCTGCGTAGCAAACCGGCCTCAGAAATTCCAGCGTTAAACGCCGGAACTGGCATAAAACTTGGAGTTAAACGCCCAAACTGGCATGAGAACTGGCGTTTAACTCCAGAAAACGTCTCTACACATAAAAGCTTCAATGCTCAGCCCAAGCACACACCAAGTGGGCCCGGAAGTGGATTTTTCTGTCATTTACTCATTTCTGTAAACCTTAGGATACTAGTTTACTACTTATAGGACCTTTTGACTTTGTAATCAGGACGGAAGGCGACCTTATGACATTGTACACCTTTTCTTCCACAGCATGAGTCTCTAAACCCCATGGTTGGGGGTGAGGAGCTCTGCTGTGTCTTGATGGATTAATGCAATTACTACTGTTTCTCATTCAATCATGCTTGCTTCCATTCTAAGATAATACTTGTTCTTAATCCGGATGAATGTGATGATCAGTGACAATCATCATCATTCTCAACTATGAACATGTGCCTGACAACCACCTCTGTTCTACCTTAGATTAAGTAGTTATCTCTTGGATTCTTTTATCGGAATCTTCGTGGTATAAGCTAGACTGATGGCGGCATTCAAGAGAATCCGGAAGGTCTAAACCTTGTCTGTGGTATTCTGAGTAGGATTCAATGACTGAATGACTGTGACGTGCTTCAATCTCCTGAAGGCGGGGCGTTAGTGACAGACGCCAAAAGAATCACTGGATTCTACTCCGGTCTGATTGAGAACCGACATATGGAATGCCGTGCCGTGACAGGGCATTAGGAATCGTTCCAATGAGAGGATGGGAGGTAGCCACTGACAACGGTGAAACCCTACACACAGCTTGCCATGGAAGGAGACTTGCGTGTTTGATGAAGAAGACAGTAGGAAAGCAGAGATTCAGAAGATGGAGCATCTCCAAACCTCAACCTATTCTCCATTACTGCAAAACAAGTAACCATTTCATGTTCTTTTACTTTTTACAATCAATCCTGATAATTTCTGATATCCTGACTAAGATTTACAAGATAACCATAGCTTGATTCAAGCCGACAATCTCCGTGGGATCGACCCTTGCTCACGCAAGGTATTACTTGGACGACCCAGTGCACTTGCTGGTTAGTTGTGCGGGATTGCAAAAGTGTTATCGCAATTTCGTGCACCAGTTGTATTGCTCGATGATGAAGAGTAGCTATATCTCGGATTTCTTCAATGGAATCCAAATTCAATCGCTGAGCTTCTGATTGTAAGTGTTGGTCAGTAATATGAGTTTGCAATGATGATTGGGAGACCTCTAAGGGATCATTGCGTCAGACCCATAAACCAAGCGAAAGGGGGTTTTCTTGGTGGTGGAGTGTATAGTAGTGTTGTATTTTTAAAGAATTTCTGGGATTAACTCGGCCCAAAGTCCTTTAGTATTGTCCAATTTCCTGCTCAAAGCATGTAGAACTACTTTGTTTGCTACTTCATCTAATCCATTTGTTGTGGATGTTCAACTGAAGAGAAATGTTGATGGATTTTTTAGTTTTGTAAAAAAGACATCAAACTATGATCGGCAAACTGGCGACCATTGTCAGTGATAATGTATT
Organism: Arachis stenosperma; assembly: GCF_014773155.1. Lineage (NCBI taxonomy): Eukaryota > Viridiplantae > Streptophyta > Magnoliopsida > Fabales > Fabaceae > Arachis > Arachis stenosperma. Next base: position 14,370,648 of record NC_080383.1, read on the forward strand.
GTGGTATGCCAAATCTACCTATAATGCATTTCCAAACAAATGAAATCATTTGTTGAGATGTGATTTAAGCTAATGATTGTACCTCAATCCATTTAGAGAAATAACCAACAGCAACTACAAAAAAATTGATATGACCTGATGCAATAGAGAATGGACCAAGAATATTAATTTTTCATTAGTAAAAAGGCCAACTTATTTCAGTGTTATGTAATAGTTAGGCTGGTACATGTATTAGCGGAGCATGTTTCTGCCACTATGTACAAATTTTTGCTTTTTCAAAACAGTCTTTTTATGTAAACTCGGCTAGAAGAAACCAACACAAAGTATTTTAGAAGATAGGCTCCAACCTCCTACATGCGTGCCGCAGATGCCTTCATGGGCTTTAGTTAAAGCAAGACCAGCTTCCAATATATTCAAACATTTTAAAAGTGGACGAGTATAACCTTGTCTATATAGGATATTATCTAACAATATAAAGAAACAATCTTGTCGTCGAAATTTTTTAAAGTCGTCAACTCCAGGTGGAATATTTCCAGTTTTTAGATATTGGATATAAGGACAATGATAATCATTAGTCTAAGTCATGCTTAAAACATCAGTTAGATTTATGCTTGTGTAGCTAAAGTGGATTGTAAAAGGATCAAAGTGTGTGATTATGTACTTGTTAGTTTAGATAAAATGCCAGCTCTGTGATTTTGATTCCTCAGAATATGATGAATTTCGATTTTGGAAAACAAGAAATGAGAGATTTGACACTTTCTAAATACTTTGCTAAAAGATAATCTTTTCCATGAAATAATTGGTTTACCGGTTGCACCACTAGGAGAGAATCACAGCGTACCTTTAATTTGGAAATGTTTAGTTACATTGCCAACCTTATGCCGGTAATGAGTGTTTCGTACTCGACTTGATTGTTGCTTACCGTAAAGGAGAAGTGTAGCGAATACTTTAAAACAATTCCATTAGCAACTTCAAGGAGGATTCCAACTCCACATCCTTGTGGATTAGAAGCATCATCTACATAAAAGGTCCATTCAAGAGAATGATCCTCGGAATTAGGAGCAATGAATTCGTCGATGAAATCTGCTAGGTATTGTGATTTGATGGATCCTCGGCTTTGGTACTAGATATCAAACTCAGATAGCTTATTAGACCATTTTATTAGTCGTCTAGCTAATTCTAGTTTTGTTAGCACTTGTCCTAGTGGCTGCTCAGTCTGAAAATTAAAAATATGACTTTGGATATAAGGTTGGAGACGTCTAGCTGAAAATACCAATGCCAAAGTGAGTTTTTCTATTTTTGGATAATGAAACTCGGTATTTTGTAGTGATTTGCCAACAAAGTAAACAAGCTTTTGCACTTTACTCCTTTCTTTAACAAGAACAGAACTAACAGCCCAGTTAGTGATTGTTAAATAAAGATAAAGTTCCTCCCCACATTCAGACTTTTGCAAAATCGGAGGTTTTGAAAGAATAGCTTTGAGGTTTGAAAAAGCAGTTTCACATTCATTATCCCAATTAAAATTTTTTTTCTTTTTGGGTGATTTAAAAAAGGAAGAAGACTTAGAAGCTAAACAAGGTAAAAATCTTGATAAGGCAGCAAGTCTCCCTGTTAATCATTGGACCTCCTTTATTGTTTGAGGACTCTACATTTCAATATGGCTCGGCATTTATCAGGACTTGCCTCTATACCTCGGTTTGTAAGCAAAAAGCGGAGAAATTTACCTTTTTGGACACTAAAGATGAATTTTTCGGGGTTTATTCGCATGTTGTATTTTCTTATTTGCGCAAAAATCTCCACAAGGTCGTTCACATGAGACTCGCCGATCTTGGGTTTTTGCTACCATATCATCAACATAAACCTCCATGTTCTGACCAATTTGCTTCGCAAAAATCTTACCCATAAGTCATTGATAAGTAGCCCTTGCATTCTTAAGGCCAAAATGCATAACTTTATAGCAAAAAATAACATATTCAATTATAAAGACAGTTTTATCTTGATCTGAAAGATGCATCTAGATCTGGTTATATCCAGAATATACATCCATAAATCTTAAAGTGCCAAAACTAAATGAATCTTTGGGGCATGCTTTGTTTAAATCAGTGGAGTCAACACACATGCGTCATTTACCATTATATTTTTTACCATGATGAAGGTTGTGGTTGGGCGGGAGGAAGAGAAGGACCACCTTCGCGTGGTTGTTGACGTTGTCTTCTGCGGTGAGGAGATGCCGTCAATTGCTTCGTCGGGAGGAACGGACGGTATAGGGTCAGGGTTGAAAGCTTTGGATGCGCGGGGTAACGACGGCGCTCGAAACTCCGTTCGGGAGGTCGTGGTTGTCGTCACTAGCGAAGAGGTTTGGAGAACATGCAGCACTTAGTCGACGGCGCTCGAGACTCCCTTCGTGGTTGCTGCGGTTGTCGTCGTCGGCGAGTTGACAGGCGGCGATTTACTGCGGATGGAAGCTCGTCGGCACCGGTTGGGAGGCTAGCAGCGCAGCTGCGTGGGTGTCTTTTTAGGGATAGATGAGACAGATGAGAGAATGTTAATGAAGGAGGGGTAGGCTGAAGATGATGGTGAGATCTGGAATGGAAAAAAGAAAATGAGATTTAATTTTTTATTTTATAATCTATTTTTTTATTTTTAAATTTTTAAATTTATTTTTTGTAAGGATAAAAAGGATAATTTTATAACGTTTTGTGACATTAAAAATAATTTTAATACAAAAAAAAAGTCAAAAACAATTTTAATTTTTTGACCTCAAATTTTAGGGACGAAAAAAGTTCATAACCCTATTTTTTATTTTGAAAGTCCTAAGGCTTTGTTTAGAGAGTCTGTGTTATATATATAGCATGTTATGCATAGCTCCACAAGATAAGAAAAAAAATTTCTTTCACTATGTAATAAAAAATATTTTTCAGATATTCTTTTACTTATTCGTTCTAGTTCTTCTTTTATTTTTCATGTTCTAGTTTTTTGTTATATATAGAAATTATATAACATTGTTTTTTTATAATGACAGCTACTCCAAATCTCTTTAACTAGTTCTCTAAAATATTAGAAAGTGAATATATAAAAAATTAATATAATTAATTTTTTAGATTAAAGATTGATGAACTATATTGGCTATATAGCATTTCTTTTTATCAGTTTAGAAAAAGATTTTATATTTTTGTTATTTATATTAAAAATATAATTATTTATGTGTTTTGTTTTTAATTTAAATTTTTAAAATAAATAATTTTATAATATAATATTAAAAAATTTAATTTTTATTAATCTAAAAAATAATCATGATAATTTCAATATAAAATAAAAAATTACTTAATCATATCTCTTTTATTGATTAAAATTTTTAAAATAAATAATTTTATGGCAATTGAATGACAAAGAAGTGCAAACCACTAGGCACTAAGAATTCCAACTCAAATTTAATTTGTTGCATTGGATAGATCAGATGCATCATCTATGGTCAATTACTATATACATCAATAACGCATATGTGCAGTGGTTGGCGTAGATTATTCCCCATACATACATATAATATCATGCTGTATATATTTTTTCCATGATCCATGATGTGTTTCTTTTCTTTATTTAGGTATACATTTTTATTCCATTATTATTGTCCATCCTGCACTATGAATATATATCAGTGACTTGAACTTGGACGATTACAGTCATCAACAGGTAGAACTTTGCAGCTTATATATTTCTTTTGAGATTTGTGCTTGAAAATCGTCCCTACTTTTGGATGCGTCTATGTTTTGAAAGATTAGTAGGATGTTTAAAGTTAATTAATTTCCAAGACCCACTAATAGTTAAGACTTAAGAGCAGTCTTTCTATATTTTTTTGCCACTTCTAATATTGATTCTAGAAGCTAATATAAGAATTTATGTTATATATACTTCTATTCTCGTTAGTAGTTGTTTTTATCTTTTTGTTCGAATATTTTCGATGATAATAGTGAGAACAATCTTCATATAATAAAATAATATCTAAAATGAGATATAATTTTGAATTATTTGTACAAAATTTTATATTGTTCATCCAGCCATATTTTTTGTTAATTTAATATACATAATTATTTTTAGTATGTCTATTCTACAATATAATGATTATGATATTTTAAAAAGTGCATAAAATAATGTTTTTATTATTTAGTAATATTTTTTTTAAAAATACTACTAAAAAAATCTTATCAAAATATAAAAAAATATATAATTTTAATTTTAATAACACTTGTATAACCGTTATGATCATTAGAATTATATATATAACAAACTTACCAAACATGGTCTATATATAGTACTTTATATATGGAGAGCATGCATAATTAGCATTTGCTATTGTGAATAATTTTTTGAAGTCTTATTATAAAATATAAAATTATTGTTACATGATGTCAAAAAGATAAGATCAACTAACCACGCATGCACCCTCCAAATGCATGCATGAAGATGAATATCGGTTGCAAATTGTCTTCTAAATCAAATAATAACAGTGTGTACACTGTACTACCTAGCTAGTGGCTCGGGGAAATACCTATACTCAATAATTTAATTTTCATTTATTTATTCTTTTTCTCCTTAGGTGTATAGGGTTGGGGAGTTGCGGGGAGATGAACTTTGCCAAAGTGCCATGATATTAATGATGGGATCTTGGTCTTTGCAGGAAAAAAATATTCATTGGTTGGTGTTAACAGCTTGATGATTGCGACATTAATTTTTGTTTTATTTAACATTCGACATGACTACACATGAATTAGTGTATTACACAACTCTGCATTCAACAACTACTACTATTATTATTGTTGTTATTGTTTTTTTCAAGCCTAGGAAGAAAGATGTCAAAGCAGCAACATTTATCGGTGAACAAATCAAATCAATCTTTGTTTCTAGTGGCAATAATAAATTAATGGTGTTGTTTTGGGGGAACAATAAACTAAAAGTGGATTTTTTTTTTTTTTTTTTGGGTGCAGGGAGTTTCAAAAACTTCAGGAAAAAAAATGTGTGATTTGAATGATTTTGAGAACTGAGCATTGGTCACTGAATTAATCCGGTTTAAATCTATCTATGTCTGGCAATTCTATTAATTATGTTAGCATATTATGCTTGAGGTAAGAAATGTAATTAATTAATCGCTTAATTAATTAATTTAATAGTTTGAAATAAGATTTAAAAATTTAGAATGTTAATTAAAAAATTTAAGGGTAACGCTAGGGAGACAATGAAATATGTTTACAATAGCTACAATGGATCGTTTAGAAGGCCCAATTTAGTTTAATAGAGTAAATTAACCCATTAATAACCCTAATCTATTATAGCTGTTTAGTTAACCATACCACAAAATTTTAAGTAATTACATTTTTCCCCAAAATCCTAATACAGTAGGTTGAGGCTGTTTCACTCCCTATCCAAAACCCTTGCAATTGTTGCAAAGCCTTGACCAGGAAGACCCGTCAGCGCCGCAAACGTCAACCACGGAAGGCGAACAGGGAACGGAAGCGCACCCACCGTGGCCGTCGAGAACACCCCGCCGTGACCGCCGCCGAGGCCGTTCGTGCTCCGCCTCCGATCAGAACCAAAGGGAGAGTGGCTGCTGAACATTCCGCCGTCACCGACCCAGAGTCCGTCCGCGCTCCGCCTCTGATCAGAGCTGAAGGCAGAGGAGCGCTCACCCCCGAAACGAGCATTCGAACAGTTCTACTCGCATGGGCAATGCCATCGCCGAGCAGCTGAACATCCGATTCGAGGAAATCAGCCGCGTGCTCGTCACAGGGAAAACATCTAACATCATCAGCGGAAGATCATAACAATCTAAGGTAAGTATGTGGCGTTATTCATTTTTCGAAAGGTTATCACTGTTGCGTGTTGTATTATAGATAGATTTTGTTGATGATATGAGTGATTAACCATGGTAAGAAAGCTTTGGGTGCGATGGTAGCATTCCGGAGATTGTGGAGTAGGTAGTTCATTTATGTTGTTGCAATTCATGATGATTTAACTTTAGCGCGGGAAAAGGACGAAAAAGTTTGTTGGTTTTGATTTCATATCAGTTTAAATTAATTTTTTTCTTTTTTTACTGTATCTGTGTGGACCATGTGCATCTAATTTGACGTTAACTTGCTTGACCATTGTTGAATCTTCGTTGATATTATCTTCAGTTTTTTGGTGGCCTTGTTTTAGCAATTGATTAAAGTTTAGCGCGAATTTAATTGTGTGAATTTAATAAGGCTTGCTAATTGTTGTGCTTTTAATTGTATGAGTTGATCTGTGAGTCCGCTTAAATTCAAGCTGAATGCAGCATTTGTATGAGTCGATCTGTGTTTAATGTGCGCACTGGAGGGGTTTGTGAATTGTTTCTACTTATTTTTGTAGGGAATATGGTTTTAGTCGTTGGATTATGTAATTGTTAATTTGTCATGTTATGTTTTTTTTCCCTTGTTATAAAGTGAAAATAACCTTGCATTGCATTGCAGAGGACCAATTGCATGATCAGGTGTTAGCATACTCACAGCACCTAGCACAAGGACGTTGACGCGACGGACTGAAGGATTACCACCTATGGAAAAGGTCAAGGGCAGGAAAAATTAGCATACTCATACTAGACTAAAACTTTTGATATGTTTGTTTTGCTTATACACTGGTTCTAGTCTTGGGAATTTATTTATGTGAAACTATGAGGACTTAACTATGGACCCTCTTTTACCTTTTGTAATTTTGTGAATATGTTGGTCTTCATTCACTCAGGCATGACAGTCTAAAAAATTCATGAAAGTGAACATCCATTTTCTTTGTGAAAGGAACCATCCATATTCTAGCTAAAACGAACATCCGTCTAACTATGTCTTTATTCATGGATTTATCTTTAGTTTTCCAAAATGGAACGACTTAAAATTATTAAGCATTGAGTTCTTGAAATTTGAACTTGAGTTGAGTTTTCATGAAGCATTCTGAATAGATGTTACAGCAAAAATGAACATCAATTTTTTCTGTGAAAGTAACCATCTAAAATCTTACTATAACGAACATCCAGTCTTTATCCAGAGATTTATGTTTACCTTTCCAAAGTCAAATGACTTGAATTTGTTAAGCGTTGAGTTCTTGAATTTCGACATTGAGCCAAGATTTTATGAAGCGTCCTGAATAGACGCTATAGTGACCACAGTCTGAACATCCAGTTATATGTAAAGATGAACATCCAACATTTGTGAGTAGCGATAATCGTGTAATCAATAAGTGAGATCATATAATCAGAATGAACATCCATCTTGTCTAATAAATTAACCATCCAGATGGATACAATAACAGTGAACATCATTAATATTTAGAGACGAACATCTAATTTTTTTTTAAAATAAACCCATTCTTTCCAGACCAGATAACTGTTTCCGTTTATAGTATCTAATACATGAATTATGTACTGAAAGTCATGTCCAATAGAAACTAACTATTATCTAATGAGCTTAACAAAGACATGAACCCATCAAATTAGTGTGGCTCATTGCGGCGAACATGAGCACCGACCTCTAGAGTCCAAACCTCGTAACTAAGATCCGTCTCTTCACTTCCAACCTCAATAACATCCGATAGTTGCATGGCCTACAATTCCAAAAAAATAAAAAAAAAAAGATAAATCCTTAGTATATATCATTTGCTTGAAACCTCACTAACTAGCACAAATAATGTAACCATAAAAAAGAAATCAAGTCAATCATTCTACTAAGTACATAGACAAAAAAAAAAAAACCTCACTAACCAGCACAAACAATGTCACTATACATCACATACATGAACATGCAGTAGATACAACTACCAAGCACATAGTCCAGACATCGGTTTCAGAGCCAATGGTGACTAGAGTTGTTTTTTTTATTCATTTAGTGTTTATCATGTGTGATCATATGTATATTCCAAACTGAACATACAGGAAGCATATTAAGTCGCCCATCCGTTGATAACTAACTCTTGGCTATTTAATTTTTATTATCAAATTAAATCTTAATGATGATAATAACATTCACTATTTTTCATATTCAACAATCTCATGCTTATACATGCAATTTACATTAAGCAATATAAATTCATATACCAATAAAAGTTAGTCCAAGAAAGACCTAGTTTCATCCAGCGTCACATTAATATGCCATGCTTAATTAATACATATAAATTCCTCATACATAAAAGCATACCATGAACATAAAACCTTCATAAATTTGGTTAAATCATGAATGTTTATGATGCATTTGGATAAGCATTAAACATAAAAATAAATATGCCACTTGGAAGATGGAACACGACACAGCGGTTCAACCAAATTGGACTCCATTAAAGAACTTCTGTGGAGTGATAATATGAAGACAAACTTAATATGTAAAATGTTGAGAAAAACAGGTTGAAAATGTGTAATATGCTCAAAAGAAAGTGAGATTTTTCACAATTAAGGAGCCTAAGTAACTAATAAAGGAATAAATGCAATTAACGCGCAAACAACTTAGACTAAAGCAATTTAGAGTGAATTGAGGCTGAAAAACTTAGTTATTGCAATTGTGTATTGAATTTGCAAGGGTTAATCAAAATTAGCACAAAGAAAATAATCAAGACAATAATAAAGAAGCCACTTATTCATGTCAAAGAGTATAAAATAATCATATAAACACGGCCCCTTGTTCAAGAAGCAATAATTTTGATAAAAACCAATTTTAATTGCTCAAAAACTTCAAAGAACGAGTGATGACGCATGTGATCATTTATGTTCAAAACTAACATGAATAAACCATTTCATTCAAATCACTCAATAAAACATGGTATGCACTTCTTAAAAATATACCAAACAATTGATAACATCTAAATTTTTAACCAAATTGGTATTTTGATAAAAAAGCACAAACAAGTGCATAACAAAATTCAAGCTCAAACATCATTAGAAATCACATAAAACTGCACAATTGTAAATTATAATGCCTCATGAGAATAGAATTTAAGTCAAATGCTGGCCATACATAAGAATTAAACATACAGATTTCATTTAGGCATTTCATCGAACATATGGTGTGCATCATATGTAAACAGAGCATTCAATTCAATGGAAGCAGCAATCAACCCATAAAATTTAGCCAACAAACACGTTCAATCTAGCAACAGATATTAACTAGTCCGAAGCCTAATCTATATACAGAAACCAAAATTAAAAGCAATGAAATAAATAAAATAGAAAGAACCCGATACAAGAAAAGGGATGGAACCTGCGTTGATGAAAGAGAGAAAGAAGAACGGGGGCAGTGATGGTGTCACAGCGGCACAGAACTTAGCCGCTGCTAGGTTGCACCTGGATGTTGCTCGCTGGAGCTGGAAGGCGCGAACGGTGGCGTGGGGGCAGCAAACACGGCAGGGAGAAATGGGGAAAGAGGAAAGAAAGAGAAGAGAGAAATGGTGGGTGACGGTGGTTGGTTGGCTGGGAGGTGATGCTTAGGGTGATCTGGGATGAGAAAACGAAGAAGAGACATAAGGGTTGGTTAGAGAAGAAGTGATGGAGAGAAAGGAGGTAATGGCGGATTCAGAGAAGGGTTTGTTGTTTTGATTCTATAATGAGGGTAATCCTAATTTAATTCAAATTTCAAATTAGAAAGAATTTAAAATTAAATAACTACCTATAATTTAATTTTAATTACAATTAAACCCTATTGTACGCATTGTACAATAAGTCTATTGTCTCCTTATACTTTTCCAAAATTTAAATATGATTTTTGGATTCAGTAGATTTTTTTGAGTTGCAAAATATAATGTTTTATAAAAAATTGCGTAAAAACGCGTATCGATAAATAGCCGGCAATATTGGTTTAAATTTGTCCGGTACTGTGTGAGAGCAGTAAAAACGGTAGAAAAATTTAGAATTTTAGTTAAAGTTGAAAATCGCACGCTAATTCTAAAAGTTTGGCTTAAAATTGGATTAAACGGGCCAAAAATACTAACGGGTTAGACCAGACCCAAATTGGGCCCAAACCCAACATATATAAGTGTGTAAATGAACTCAATTAAACTCATAACACAATTGAAATCCAACCCTAAAAGCTGAAAAAAAAGAGTGAAGGGAAGAGAGAAATACTATTCACTCCTCTCTTCAATTGGCCATAACTTGAACTACGAAGCTCCGATTCGCGTATCGTTTGCGGCTACGCAAAGTTCTTGCCGAGCCCGTTTGTTCTATCTAACTTGTGTAGGTAAGATTTCAAATTTCACTTCCCATTCTTCTACTCTAAGAAATTCGAAATTTAAGGTTTTGGTTTTGAGTGAATTTAATTTTGTGTTTTCAATTGATTAGGTGATATCTAAGGTTGAGTAATTGGTGGTTTGTGTCTCAAACACCATCGAAAAAGATAAGTAAACTCTTTATCATTGTGAAATTGTGTATTTAGAAACCCTAGGTATTAATTTGTGATAAATTATATATGTCTAGCTTGAAATTGTGATTATTGGAGCATTGGTTCTTGAATTGGTGGCCTGTTGGTGAGTTAAGGCTTGTTGGAGTCCAATTTTGGTATTTTGCACATATTGTAAATCAGTCAATGTATGATTTTAATTTTCTCTATATAATATCTAATATTTCTGGACGCTTAGGTTAGTGGACCATTGGATAGGATTGAATGGTTGATAGTGAACTATGATTATTGATGCTTGTGATGATTTTGGTGAATTATAATGATAATTATTGATGTTTGGATGAATAATGATAACTATAAAAATTATGATTAAATATGATGAATTGTGTTAGTGAAGAGTTAAATTCTGCAAGATTGGGAATGTTGAAATCTTGATTTAGAACTTGTAATGTTTTGATGAATTACATTAGAAAAATTGGATGAAATAGGTTTAAATCGATAGAGAAAGTCAATTGGTAAGTGGGGAAATATATGGTTGTGATTGTGGAACATAAATGGTGAGAATTGATATGCAATAGAATGTTTATGGAATGATTTTGGTTAAGGAGTATGGAAAATTTGAGAACCTTGCTAATTTTTGTGAAAACCTTGTTTTACTGAACTTTGGCAGATCATGAATTGAGCTTCAGTTTTCGAAATTGGTTTAAGTTTGTCTTAAATTGAAGTTCATTTAGAGATCTTTAAATTGATATAAAGTTTGAGGAAAATAGAATTTTGTAGAGGAAGTTATGAATGTTTAAAGTTTGGTGTTTAAAACTGATTTCTACAAATTCACAGAATTTTGCAAATCTGGGATGGCATGCGTATGCGAGCACCCCCATAAGCGGGCGTGCGTCTCTGCCAGGCCCTCATGTATACGCGGCCTATGCATGCGTACATGAGATGGGCCAACAGTAGGAAATGCGTACGCGACCTCCTGCACCATACGCGGGTGATGGTTTCTGTCCAGCACCCCACGTACGCGACTCCTGGATGCGTACGCATGATGGTCCAAAACTGAAGCGTACATACGCACACTTGGGCATGCGTATGCACTTGTTCTGTTTTACTAAAAAATCGCTTTTCTCTCGTTTTTAAGGTTCTTTAGCTTTCGAAACATTCTTTGAGTACTGTTTAGGAATACTATCTAATGCTTAGGCTTTAATACTTCTGAGGATGAGTTAGTGACTTAAATTAGTGAATTTCTATATGAATCTATAAGATGGAGACTTAGATTTTTGGAGTACTGAGGATGAAATTAGTTGAGTGAGATGGCGGAGTACTGTAATAATGATTGTGCGATGTATTGTGAAATTACGAACCGCTGATGGTTGAGATGATGAGTCTAGGACTCGAGATTAAAGTAATGACTTTACTGAGTAATGAGAATGATTTTTGAAAATTACTGATATATTGTTTTATACTAAGATTGTTAAGCGATATGTGCCTGGCAAGGACGGTGGTCAATCCCGCTTGTCGAGGTAGTGGCGGCAGCGTAAGGACAGCGGTTAATTCTGCTTACGTTGAGATGTGAGGTGGGTGACAGAGTACCCCACTTGCATCCTTTCATATTACAAGAGTGTGCCCGACATTATATCAGTGGGTAGTGTGCCCGACACTATATCCGTGGGGGATCCCACTTTTATTCGTGATCGAAAGGCGATATTCCCATGAAAATGTGTTGGGTTGGCAGTTGAACCGACAATGTGATATCACCGCCAAATAGGACAGGCATTCATCATGTGCATATTTTATATGTTTGGTTGCTTTGCCGACTTGCATTGTTTGCCTAATTGTATAACATGCTTAATTGTTTATTGAATTACTTGCTATAGATGATTATACTTATGTTTTACTTGCATTATTATTACTTGTGTTTTCTAGCGGGATTGAGAAGGTTCGAAAGGCGGTGGCGATGAAATTGCATGGTGGTTAGGCTGGTGAAGACTATGAGACAGCAGTGTATCTGATACCAATTTGAATCTGTGTCAGTATACCAATTCGAATCTGCTATTAATTGAGGAACAGCCATATAAGCTGAAGGATTATGAAAAGATGATGTTGGATGAGGTGGTGCAGGAGATGCTGCATAGACTTGTGATGCAAAAGTAGAATTGGATGAAGAATTCGGTCTAAAACATTGATTTGATGCTTGAGAAGGTGGTGGTAGTTCTTGCTTAAATTTGTGAAACAATACCATAAAATGTGTTCAATTCGACCACATACTTGGTATTGTGGTTTTGAGAATGAAAAGAAAGATTTTCCTCTTCTATGAAACTTGCCACCCCTATTTCTTCTGCCAACACTTCTTCTATCAGCTGATCTTCTATCAAAAATTATTGTGTACTGATATTTTTTTGAGTCAAGTGTGCTTGTGGAAAAAAATTATCTAAAACTCTAAATTTTTCATTTAAATCATTATGTGACAGAATTAAATTTTCTATCTCAGAGAATACAAATCTAATTTAAAGTTTACTTTAAACAAAAGTATTTGATATTCAACATTGAGTCTTTCAAGCAAAGTTTCAATATGTTGTTGAGAAGTAAGAGGACTTCCCAAAGCTATTAAATAATTTGTCACAGTCTTGATCTTGAAGACATAACCCATTGCTGAAAGACCATGCTTTTTGGTGAGTTTTAGTTGTGACTTTAACTGATTTATTTTATAATCTGTGAACTTGCTGAAATAATCTTCAATCCTCTGCCAAATCTAATAAGAAAATTGAAGTCCTATCATTTTATTATTGAAAGATGTGTCCATATGGAAGCTAGCATCCAAGATATTAAATTGTAATCCTCCTGTCTCCTTTGTTTTTTATAGGAAAGAAATGCAGTATACATATACACTAGTGACAAGTCAAAAAAAGTAAGAGATCAAAGTCAACTAACTAACAAATTCTATGACTAACAATCCGTTTTTAATATTCTATTAATTTTATTAGCATACTATGCTTGACAAATTTGTGAAACTTTAACTTACGTGAGATTTCCATAGAGCAATGTAGCTCTTTTTTATATGAGGGAGTGATACATAGTTAGTGCTTGTTTGAGCGTTATTATTTTGTTAAAAAAAGATTTTTTTAATGAAAAAGATTTTTTTTTATTTTTTAGCGTGTTTAACAAATTTTTAGTAATAAAAGTAAAAGCACTAAAAAAATAAAAAAAAAAGATCTTTTTTGAGAAGCTGTAATTTACATCTTTTTTTAAAAGATCTTTTTTTTAAAAAATATTTTTTATGTAATAAATAAACAAAAAAGTATTTTATATTATTATATCCAAACATAATTGATAGATAAAAAGATCTTTTTGTACGAGATATCCAAACATAAAATTACTTTTACTTTTTCATAAGATATTTTAAAAACAGATAACTAAAAAAAAGATATTTTCTTAAAAACTCACCCAAACAAGCTCTTAGAAAAATATTTTGTCAAAATAGTATTTATGCACCTAATAAATAAGTATTTTGCTTTTATTCATCTAATTTAGTATTTTACCACTATTATGAAGAATATAATATGGTGTCACGTATTTATTCTTTTTATTTCTATTTTTATTTTCTTCACATTTAAATTCAATATATGTTTTAATTATACACATCCATTTAGGTGTGTAACTATCATCACCCATTTTTAACATTATGAAAGGATATAACTAAATAATACACATCTAAGAATAAAATGAATCAAAAGTCTAAAAAGTAATCAATATGAATAATACATTTCATAATTATGAATAATATATCCTATCTAATAAAGAAAGTCAACGACCCATAATTGTCGTTTTGTTGCTTTGTTTTATGATATAATTATACATTTTATACTACTTAAAGTATTTATATATTATAATAATTTTATTAAATTAAATTTATGCAAAACAATTTTTAAGTGTCTAAACTTAATCATGAAAAAAAATAAATTTAAATGAAAAAGGTTTTATTTTTATTTTTTTTTGTAAATCTAATTATGTGATCAATAAAAAAGTTTTATCTTGATTACTACATATAAAAAATTAACTTTTAATTAGTGAATATTATTTAATTTTTTATTGTAAAATTATTTTTTTAATCTTCACTTCTTTTAAAATATTTAGAATTTAAGATTGAACAATGCTATATAAACAACTAATAAAGGTATTTTTATACTTAATTTTAAACCCTAAACTCTAAACTTTAAATCCTAATAGTATAAAATAAAATATAAATCTAAAATATTAACTAATATTAATAAAAATATTAACCTTTAACATTTCTCTATCTTTGAGATTATTCCGAATTTAGAATTTACCGTTTAAAAAGATAATTAATAAATATGAACATCAAAAGATAATTAAAAAATACTAATATTAACTTAAAAAGAGTTAGTTCTAGCTTGATTATTCTTGCATAAATACAAATAAAGTATATGATATTGTTATAAATAATAATTCGCACTCTATTTGTGAATAATCAGTGTCCATCTACATATCAAAAAATAAAATACAATAGCACTTGACAGGATATGTATAGCTAATAAAATATAAACCTCATTTAAATTAGATACTCACTTATTCCCCAAGAAATAAACAATAAGAAAATAATATATACTTTTAAAGAAGTATTTTACTTTTATTATTAAGATCATAATTATCACACACGGTTATTTTTTTTAGAATCATGCTATAAGGAGTCAATGAAATATTTATTCAATATATACAATGGACTATTTATTTGGTTCAATATGAGTTAAAAAATGAATATTTAGAGTAAAATACTACTAATTTTTTAAATACAATACACCCATACTATCTAGAATAACCATTTGAGTACCAGAAATAATAAACATCTGATATCCTATTGAATCGAACTTCCCTATACCACCATTATATATATTATATAGATACT
This sequence comes from Arachis stenosperma, assembly GCF_014773155.1. NCBI lineage: Eukaryota > Viridiplantae > Streptophyta > Magnoliopsida > Fabales > Fabaceae > Arachis > Arachis stenosperma. The sequence continues at coordinate 14,385,951 of NC_080383.1, forward strand.
TCGTTAACTCTCTATACTTTCTCTTTTATAATATCTTATCCACTTATATACTATTGTGCTTGCCACAAGGGCAAATATGGGTTCATCCATATCACAGATACACACACAACACCCACTATCCGTAAAGTTATCCCAACTCATGCATTTTATCCTTCTTTTTTTTTTCTTCTTTGCCATCAAAACTTCCCGTATATGAAATTTACCGAGAGTTTCAATAACTTTATTTTAGACACGTTAGCTTAATATGGAAATAAAATTATGCCTACTACTAGCTGTATTGTATTAAGGTAAAAGGTTTTCCAACGATTTCATTTTAGTGTCAAAAGCTTTCTTAATTTGTTCTTAGTTTGTTCTAGAAGAAGGGACTACTTAGATCCTAAGATGGGCAGACACTTCAACTTTGGTGGCGGACTTCGAGTGATCAACTGGGAAACTCAAGAGGCCGGAGTGGTTTACTTATTACGAACTTTAATGGTCAAATTTGTTGTATTTTTTCTAAAAATTTAAATGGATAAAAGAAGATATATGAATAACTATATTTTTGACGCGTCTTTTAATATAAGAATTTTCTTTTAGATTTATATAACTTTTTGCATAAACATTTTTTAAATTATTTATTTTATTTTATTTTTTAAAAAATAATAAAAATTAAATTTTAGACTTTTTAATAATAAAAATTTTAATATTATATTATAAAATTATTTTTTTAAAATTTAAATTAATAAAAATATTTACACAATAATTATATTTCTAATAAAAATGAGAAAAAATCTAAGAAATAAATATAAAATAAACATGTAAATAGATTAGTAATATGATCACCATGTATAGGATATGATAAATGTGAAGAGAATATATGGGAATCGAGAGAATTAATTTGAAAAACTGTGAATTCTCTACATCTTTCTAATAATTTTTTTATTATAAAATATTTTTTTTCAATTGCTTACATTTTTAGTAAGAATTTTTTTTAGATTTATTTATTTTTTATATAAATCTTTTTCATTTATTTTATGCTATTTTTTTAGGTTCACCAAATTAAATTTTAAATTTTTTAAATATAAAATTTTGATATCATATCATAAAATTATTTTTTTAAAAGTTTAAATAAATAAGAAAAAAAGACAATTTAAATATTTATATTTTTAATATTTTTTAACTACTAATAAATCAATATTTTTTAATTTTTCTTTTTTTCTCCACAATAATAATTTAAACTTATATTTTTGTCGCTTTTTAATTTTGATATTGGGGAGGGAGTGGTGTTTTGTCGGTATATGGTGTGAGAGGGTGATTAACTTGGCTGTGGTGTCAGGAAGGGGTGTATAGAAGGAAACGGACCCAGCGTTTCTCCCCCGCTGAGGAATCGGACCCAGCGATTCCCCCCTACATGGGAATCGGACCCAGCGACTCCTCTTCACATATCGGACCCAGCGATAGGAGCAAACGGACGGTCCGATTGCTTGACCACTCCACGTGTCGGACTCGAGCTCCTCCCCAGAACGGTGCCCCAGCAGCCAGCATACCCCCCTTTCCCTTTCCCCCACTCCCTCACTCCGAAACATCCTTTTCAAAGTGAAATCCCACCCCATTTCTTCAGCTGAGTTCATCCTCCTCCTCCCTTCTTCTTCAAAAACTTGCATGCAATTGAATCTGTGGATATGGCTAAAAGACACAAGGCTAGAGATGTTGATCGTCCTGAACTTCACATTGTTAATTATTTATCTAATCCTGATTATGTAAGTTAAATTTTTTAATTATTTGCAAATTTCTGTATTTTAATTAAAGTTTGTAGGAATTTTTTTTGTATTTTATGGTTAAATGTTGCAGTTAGGTAGATAGATATATATGTTGATTATTACAGATTTTGTAAGAATTTTTTGAGAGCAGTATTAGAATTTTTAATTAATTAATATAAAATCTGATTTTTAATTTTAAAATTATAATGGTAGCAATTTTTTTAATTTTTTGTTATTATGTTTAGATATTGTTAGTTAATTGGAAAATATGTTGAAAAAAATTTTGTTAGACGGTTATTTTGATTAATGAATAAATTTTGATGATTAAAGTTATAAATTATGATTGTAAATTGTTTGTTATTATGTATAGATGCTGTTAGTTAGTTAGTTGGAGGAAATGTAAGATATTATTGTTGGAAATTATATATTTAGGATTTATTATAATTTTTTGTTGGAGAATATGTTAGAAATCTTTTTGTAATACGAGTAGATATTGTAGTTTAGTAACTAACTTTTGTGATCAAGGTTGGAAATTATAATTATGATTTTGTAATAGATTTAGAATTTGGAATTTAGAGTTACTTAATTTACTTTTGTTATTAATTTAAGAATTTATAATCCGGAACTGCATCATTAATAACGAAATTTGTTAATATTAATTGCAAGGCCAATTTACTTAATACATAGTTCATTTGGGAAGAAAGGTAAATTATAAGAATTCAATTATAAATAAACTAAGAATACTAAAGTAACCTTAATTTTGTATGTTGTTAGTTAGACAATGTTGTTCATATGTTGTTAGTGAATAGCTGAGAAGTTATAATTAATTAGTAAATTATTATGATTAATTTTAGGAAATTATAATTATAGGAATTATGATAACCTTTTGAAGTTATGTTTACATGCTGTAGTTTGATAATTTGTTAGTTATTTTTTAGTAATTGGGCTAGAAATTATGATTAATCGATGAAGTAGTAACATTAATTTAAGTTGTAAATTAGTAATCATTCATGATTTGACTAGGAACATGTTATGTTTTTTCAGAGTTCACGGATGATGACATGTGACCACCCACTGCCTCCTGATCGGTACCATCCAAGTGTAGAGGATCATTTACGGGTTACTGGATTTTATCATGCCTCTCAGATTGGAGTAGTCCAAGGACAGAAAGCATTGATAAATGCTTTAGTTGAGAGGTGGCGGCCGGAAACACACACGTTCCACCTTCCGATTGGTGAGTGCACAGTGACCCTTGAGGATGTAACTGTTATTTTGGGCCTCCCGACGAACGGCCTTCCGGTGACGGGGATGACCTTGAGCAGCTTTGAAGCATTGGAGGGTGAGTGTTTCCATCAGTTTGGGGTTGCACCGAGAAAGGCAGACTGCAGAGGGAGCGGCATAAAAATGACATGGCTTAGGAATCTAAAAGAACGTATACAACTGACTGACGAAAACAGTATGCAGAGGTACGTCAAGTGCCACATTATGTTGTTATTGGGTACTATATTACTTGGAGACAAGTCAGGGGCATCTGTGCACTGGAAGTTTCTGCCTTTGCTCCGGGATTTTCATAGTATCAGTAATTTTAGTTGGGGATCGGCATGTTTGGCGCACCTATACCGGTCATTATGCCGGGCCTCTCGTTTTGATTGTAAAGAAATCGATGGTCCGTTAACACTGCTCCTAGGTTGGTTTTGGATCCGCCTGCCCTATCTTGCGCCCCCTACTAGGGAACCACGCAGTTTTCCGCTTGCAAACAGGTAACATTGTCAACTTACTTGTTATGTTCATAATTCTATTTAAGATGTGCTAGTAACATAAATAATTTCAGGTGGCGTAACTGGGAGCGTGGTGACAATCGGTATAGATATCTTAGTCTGGCCCACTTTAGGGAGGCGTTAGATGAGGTTCAGGAAGGGCAGGTGTGTTTTTAATAGAAAATATTTGTCTCTAACTGAGGTTGATTGTTATTTGGCTTGTAGTCACGTATGTCTTATGATATGTGCAGTTCGTCTGGGTTGCTTATGGTGTGGATCGCATTGAACCGGGCATAATCCCAGAAGACATCTTCCTGCACGCAGTTGTCTGGAGCGCTACGGTTCCGTTGATTTCATTCGAATCTATTGAGTGGCATGCAACGGATAGAATTAGAAGACAGTTTGGTTTGGTTCAGGGAGTTCCATCTGAGGAAACAAATCTGGGAAAGGCACATGGAGAAACACTTGCTGGTCCTAAGAATCTTGACTGGGCCACAGCCCCGTCCCATTCATGTTGGATTATGCGATGGACAAACAGGTATAATTACATTCTGCGTGAGTATGTGGAACCTTCACAGCATCCGTTGGATGTTTACATGGACTGGTATCGTGCACGGTATGGCAAGCATTTGAGATTGTCAAATGTTGTGGTTCAAGAGAACGATGAAGGTGAACAAGTAATGGATGATGAGGGTAACCCACCTATAAATGATGAGGGTAGCCCAGTAATGGAAGATGAGGGTAGCCCAGTTATTCATGTAGCCAATGAAGAACCGGGGGCACATTCACATCCACATCCACATCCACCTCCACCTCCAGCTTCCCAAGAACAACTTCAGGCCTCGGTACCATATCATGTTCAGACACAATATACCCCGTCATACCCAATAGATCAACAATATTGGAGTACTCCACAATGGGATACTGGAGAGGGTGCTTCTTTTAGCCAGTTGCTTGGCTTCATGGCTGCGGATGCAGGGCAGTCACAATTTGGCCATCAACCTGAATTTATGCCCGGGAGGTATTCTTTGGACGCGAGGATTCCATGCCACACTGCCTCAGTTGCTTCTGGAGGTTTGGAAACTGGAGATTCAAGTAGAAGTGAAGGCGGTCGGGGGATATTTACTAGCCGGAACCTACGGCGTGTATCAATGGGTCAGATTGAAGAAAATGCCGGGATAGGTGAGCATGAAACCGATCAGTATCTCGTGGAAGAACCGGGTGATGAGGAGATGGATGAGGATCAAGAGGAGAGCGAGGATGACGAGATGGATGAGGATGAAGAATCCCGCAACAATGCTCCTGATGATGCGGATGATGCAGGTCCGACTTTATGATTATGTTTTGAACTTGTTGGTTTTTTTCTTTTTTTTTTCCTTTTTATCCCGTGTTTGCATCATTTTGAATAGTCTCTTTCATTAAATTATGTACAGGTGAGACAGCTAAACATTACAATCTCAGGGTGGACCCGCCACGTCGGAGCGCTAGTCGATACACCCCGTCCATGTTCAAGAAGGCCAAGAAGAAATGCAAGAACATCCTCGAGAACATAAAGTGGGCAACAAGAAAGTAGCTGTGTATCTATGTTGAGTTCCTGTGTTTTGAGCTTAGTATTATGTATCTATGTTGAATACTTGTATTTTGAAGTTAATGTTGTGTATCTATGTTTATTACTTGTATTTTGAACTTCATATTGTGTATCTATGTTGAATTGTTGTATTTTGAAGTTAATGTTGTGTTTCTATGTTGAGTACTTGAATTAAGAACTTAATATTCTTATAGTAAACTACGTAAATTTTTTAAATTTTAATAATTTATTGATTAATTTATATGTATTATACTAGTATATACTACAACTATTTATTGAAAAATAATATTAATAGCTAGTATATAATTATGAAAAAAATAATAACTGAGTTTATAATTAATGTTAAGTAAAAATAACATTACTTTAAAACATGGCTGAACTTAGTATAATTACGATAAAAATAACTTATGTAGTAGATAATATTAATATATAATTTAATTTGCATAAATCTTAGTAACAGATAACCTAGCCTGGTGGAAGCAGCTCCCTTTTATTATCGTGCAGGGATGGGGGTTCGAACCTCAAATGATCCTTTTTGAGGAAATATTAAATTGTTCCGGTTCGGTTGAACCGGTAACAACCGATTTAGACCGGTTTCTGCCGGTTTAACCGGACCGGTTTCTGCTAACATTGTTTTCGCTTATCCTTTATTAATATTAATTTCATGTATTTTTGTTTTATATTTAATCTTTCTTAAATATTTAATTACGGTTTACTCATATCACTATTAAAATAAAAATTAAACTTTCTTAACTATCTATAAATTAATATTTATGTTTTATTTTTTTATTGATTAATTATATGATATGAATTTATATTAATATTTTTTAACATATATTTAAATAGTGTAATAGATACTAATTAATTAATGAATTAGAAATTAAGTTAATTTGATATCTACGGTCATAAACAAGTCTCAGGTCTCATAAAGAAGTTTCATGAAAGAACAATGTCCCGATAAACATAAATAAACGCGTAAAAATAAACAAGCAAATGCCATAGAGTACTACAATGAAACATGATAGGCATAAAACAACTATCCTGGGTTACTGGGACCTACACCAGATGACCGACGGCATCTACTTCGGCTGTGTCCCTCTGCTCCACATTGCCGACAACGCCTAGGAGCACGTAACATTCGTGTGTCCATTTCGTTCAAGAAACGTGTCATCCTTGGGCGACCTTTGTTCACCCGTCTGATGTTCGGATTCGGGACAAATCGAGGGCCGCTGTACACAGGCCACATAGTGGGATTGCCCAGTGGCCGAAACCTAGCTCGGTAAACCCTCCGAACTTGGTCCATCTTGTAAACTTCGTGGACATACACTCGCCAATCCAGTCGCTGGTTCGCACAACATGCAAAAACATGTCGACAGGGAATCCGATCCACCTGAAACTCACCACAGTCACAGCGTTGTTGACGGAGATCGACGGCATACTCAGTTCCAGCTGGCATCTCACGAACCTCGAAGACCTCATTCATCCTATCGAAGCAATTAACCTGGATGTTAGAACTTGCAAGTTGATTGGCATTCAATTTTGACGTGACAACCTCAGAAAAAACATGTCCAGCTGTTATCCGCGACTCCGCCTCGGCTCTTTTTCTAGTGAACAACTCGTTAAGCCTGTAGAATGTGGCTTTCACAAGTGCAGTTATAGGAAGATTGCGTGCCCCCTTCAACACTGAGTTGATGCATTCCACAAGGTTTGTCGTCATGTGACCCCAGCGGTAGCCACCGTCATACGCCAATGCGTACTGTTCGCGTGGGATTCGGTTAAGCCAGTTCGTATATGCCTCGCCCCGTTCACGTAAACGCTGGTAGCGCTGTTCGTACTCGCGTACCGTCCTCGAATAACCTGGACAACAATCAAAGCCACACAGGAGAAGAATTCATGAGAAAAAGTTGCTGGAAGGTAACTCGGTTAATAAGGAAATTCAAACTATTAACATTTACCTATATTGACCACAAGTTTTTGCAGGTACGGTGCCTTGAACTTTCTCAAGAAGTTCGACTCTATATGCCTGATGCAAAACATGTGGAATGCTCTCGGGGGCGACCAAGCTCCGTTGCTCCGGGCAATAGCTGCATTGATGGATTCGTGCCTGTCAGAAATCAGTCCCACCCCATCCCTAGTCACAACATGTTGTCGCAGGTTACTAAGGAAAAAGTGCCATGCATCAGAAGTCTCCCCCTCCACAATTGCAAACGCAATAGGGACGATATTACTGTTACCATCCTGTGAAACGGCGACCAACAAACAACCCTTATACTTTCCGTACAAGTGAGTCCCATCAACCTGGACAACTGGCTTGCAGTGTCTGAACGCTCTAATGCAGGGGTAATAACTCCAGAAGACTCTATGCAATACCCGGATATCAGTTACTTCCTCATCACCTTGATATGCAGACATAGTCTCGTAATGGACGATTGCTGATGGCTCCTTGTTACACATGGCCTGAAACCATATAGGCAAAGCTTCATATGATGCTTCCCAACCGCCAAATATTTTTTCCACTGCTTTTTGTTTCGCCAGCCATGCCTTCCGATAGCTGACGGTGTAATTGAACTTCGACTGCACTTCTGCAATAACTGATTTCACCTTTATCGACGGGTCAGCCTCAACCAACGGCTTTATTGCTTCCGCAATTGTGTTCGAATCCAGCTTCGAATGATCCTGAGAAATAGTGGCTCTAGTACAAGTGTGAGAACCGTTGTACCTCCTTATAACCCAACAATACTTTCTGCTGATCATGCTAACCCTGATAAGCCAATCACACCCTGATCCATACTGTGTACACTTCGCATAGAAGGTCAACGGCTCCGACTCATACACACGGTAGTCTACGCCTCTTCGGATGGTATAATCTTTCACCGCCTTCAATACAGCTTCCCTAGAACTGAATTCCATTCCGATTGCAAATTCACCATCTGCGACCATAGGAATTTCTACCACAACGACAGCCAAATCAAAATAATTTAAGGCAAATACATTTAATAACTTAAAGACTACGTCAATGCTCCATATATCCCCATCAATATCAATATTATTCCTATCTATCATGTTGTCATACCACTTTTCAAATCCTACAAACATAAACACATCAAAAACTTTGGACGAATGCACAGAAATTAATTTTCACGTCACTTATATTCTTATTTACATCTATCAACATAGATTATTTCCCAAAGTCTACTACTTTCTACATTTATATGTAAATACGTACCGGCACTCATATATTCCGGAAATTCCGGCGCATGCATGGCTTCCAAGTCCAGAGCCCGCATGAAGGACGGCTCCTCAAATGGATCTTCGTTTGCAAGTGCATGTGCAACGTCTCCCACATTTGGAGCCTCCACCCCGTCACCTTGATCTTCTTCTCCTTCTGGAGCAACAGCTTCGTAATTGCTTTCAAACTCTTCCTCACTGTCACTATCATATTCTTCCTCTTCAATATTTCGGTCAGCTTCAGATTGTTCGAATTCGACGTACAACTCTATCACCGATATCTGACCGCGACTTTCAAAATACATTGAAAACATCTCCTGCATACTCGCTTCGTCGGTTACATACTTGGTTTGATACTGCACGAAACCGCCAAATACCGGTATGGGATATCTATATACCATACATGATATTTTTTTGGATATCTGAAAACCTATCCTCTCACAAATCACACCTTTCAGCTCCTCAAATGAGATCGTGAACGGAATAACAATATCTAACGGCTTCTCACAACTAAATCTCACTCCTTCAGGTGTTTGTAATAGAATCTGACCAAAATAATATACTCTAACTGTAACTCTATCAACCATTTTTCATACTCTCATACATAAATATCTAGTAAACTCTCATTTATTCTTGAAGTTCAAATAAAATCACAAAGACGCAATGACAAGTAGAAGAGAAGAGAAACAGCAGGAGGAAGAAGGGAAGAAGACGCCGAAGAACATACACGAATCACATATGAGGAGTGGATCCGAGTTTCCAACACACACCCACATATATATATATATATATATATATATATATATATATATATATACAAATCGGACCCCCCGAATCATACAAAAAAATTTTTTTTTCCTCAATCATCAAATCGGACCCAGCGACTCCATAGGAAAAAAAAATTTTTTTTTTCACCCACAAAACGGACCCAGCGACTCCGTCTAAAAAAAAAAAAAAAAATTCCACCAAACGGACCCAACGAGTCCATGCCTAAAAAAAACAAAAATCAAAAACCCCCCCAAACGTACCCTCCGATTACCCTTTCCTACACAAAAAAAAATTATTAACATTGGAATCGGACCCTACGATTCGCATCTAATTTCAAGTTTCTCTCCCGCACAGCCCAATCGCTGGGTCCGATTCCTCCCTGCCATGGATCAGAAAAAGCTGCCCCACACCCATGTCTAACACCCCCATATCCCATTTCTCTGCATAACTCCTCCGCACTCCCAATATTGAAAAAACTGAGCCTATTTTTGTCCATCCACTAGTTTATATATTGATTGATTGTTGATGAAAAGAAATATAGTTTTCTAACAAAATCATTAATTATAATGCTAACACGTGTTGTGAAAGATGAACCAAATGAATGGCATAAGAGAATGTAATAGAAACCACGTATTTATTTTTTCCACTCACACACATATAATGAGATTCTGTGCTCAATTCAAGTGCAGAAGAAACAAAAATACTATTAGTACATTAAAATTAATTATTAATATATATTTATATAAATATAAATATATTTTAATTTATTTTTTATATATATTTATATTTTAATATTTATTTTATATTAATAATTATTTTTTATTATTAATTTTAGTGTACACATAACATAATCGAAAAAGAAAACATATCTTAATTATGTCCACTAATTAATCTCAAATGTCAATGGTAATGCATTCAGCAAATCACTAAGAATATCAACGCAAAAAACAAAACGAAAAAGCAATCCTAACCCTAATAATAGGTTGAAAGTGTTGAGAGTATAGAGGACATAGCATCATATATGGAACGTTACAAGGCCAGGGGGAGGGAATGGAATTTCCGATCCATGTTCAAGATTTTGATGTTGTTGCTATTCTAATATGATTTTATCATATAATTGTAACATAATTCATCACTACTTCACTCTTAAGATAGTGACATAAGCCCTTTTAATTTTCCCCTTAATTGACATCTTTCTAGCTTTTCTCTCTCTTTGAGTGATGCTATATTAGGCTTAACACACTCCTTACCAAGGCCAATAATTAATTAAGAATTGAGAGCAATGGTTCTAGGTTTTATGAAATGACAAATGCTAAAATGTTATTTCTAAAGAGAATTATATTGGGAATATCTTTTAGTTTTGATTATCATAAATGCTAAAATTTAATTCATTATTATTATTATTATTATTATTATTATTATTATTATTAGGGACGGACCTATGCATAAAGAAGAGGAGACATTTGCCCCCACAAAGCTTTTTCAAAAAAACTAATACTTACACTTTATATATATATATATATAAAACTTATTATATTATGTTTATTTTAAAATAAAATATAAATAATTTTTTTGTATTTTATATTAAAAAAATATTTTATTAAATTTAATTTAGTATAAAAAATAAATAAATAAACTAAAAAATAATAATAATTAATTTTATTATATTAGTTAATTAATTGTTAATTAAATTAAAATTTAATTTTTAATTAAATACAACTTAAATTATTAGTAATTTTTTAAAAATTATTTAAAATAAACAAATATGTTATTTATATGTTAATATTACTGTAATTATTTTGGTTAAAAAATTTATTTATACCATAAAGATTATAATAAATAAATTTAACAATTAAATATGAGATAATAAAAAATAAAATAATTATTTAAAAAAATATAAAAATAATATTTAGTCATGTTAAAAATAAAAAAAGTCGTTATAAATTATTTTTTTATTATTTTGAATATTATACTGTATGTATGAAATTATATTTTTATTATTTTAAATATTATAAAAGTGATTGTATATATATTTTTAGTTCTTATTAATATGTATAGATAGTTCTCATTTAAAATTTTAAATATATCTAAACCAATTTGGATTGGTCAAGTGATAATTTAGTCATCTATTTAAATAAGTATTGAGAGTTTAAATTTCATCTCGTATGTGTAGCATGCAATTCATTATCGGTCAATTGCAGGCTGTTAAATGGAACCTAAATTCACAATAAATTAGCTTTTAACTTGTTAGATATCGTAAAAAGCTAAAAAAAATTTTATATCTAAATTTTATTATATTTTTATCCCCACTATTAAATTTTTTTGGGTCCGTCACTGATTATTATTATTATCTTTTTGAATGTCTATGTCCTAAAGGAGTCTCCTAATACAGCCATAAAAAGCTAAATTTGTATTTGATTATATCAATTTATTTGTAGGAGTAGATATTATCACATATATGTCAGCTATCAGCATTCTTTAAATTTTAAGCCGGAAAATTTTAGATAAGAGAGAGAACATACGTTTCTTTAGTTCTTAACATGTAGTTATTAATTACATGTTAAAATGTCACATTAAATTTTGAAATGCGTGAACGATAAATGAAAATGAAAATGAAAATGAAAGATAAAATAACATGCATCTTGATGATTTGCGGTCAATTTAGGAATAATTCGTACCACTTGTCAATTTTTGCAACCCTCACCCCAAGCTTTTGTCTTGTTTTGCAGTGTTCATAAACCACATTCAAGTAATATACTCCACTCATAATATAAAATATTTTACCTATCATTTAATTATATTAATTTTAAATAATTATTCATGCAATTAATATAAAAAATAATTATTTTTAATAATATAATATTACGTAATAAAATAAATAGATTTTTTAAATTAAATTTTATAAATATAGTAAAAAAAATAAAATTATACACATAAAAAACTTTTATCAGTAGTGATAAAAAAGTTATTATTTTTTTATTTTATTGGCTAAAATTTTTTATTATGAAAGAAATACATATAATTTAATTTTATTAGTTGTCCATGTATTTTTATTTTAATATGAAAATTAGTAATTAGACTTACTGATTATTTTATAAGTTGATTTTTAAATTTTTTTAATATTAAATTCGAAGATTCGATTTATTTGTTATAATTTTTTTAAAAAAATTATAAATTAGAGAGTCTAATTTTTGTTTTTAACAAATTTAATGATCCAATTTTTGTTTCCAAAAAAAAATTAAAGAGTTCAATTTTTATTTTTTAAATAAAAAATTCTACATTTAAAAATAACATTTTTATAATTTATAATCTTAGAAAACACCATTTTCACCCCAATACAAAAAATAATTTGCGTAATTTATCTTGTCCTTCATCATCACTTCATTTTCAATTTTGTTTGTATCTCTCATTGATTTCCCTGCCGTGTGCGAATGTCTAATTCTTTTCACTAATTTGTTGTGGCTCAACAATTTTGGTCAAATCATAAAACCAAGGATAAATAGATAATGATAGCGTAAGCTAAATAGTGCAATGCATTGAATACATGTCGGTTCTTTTAAGTCTTCCATTTCCAACAATTAATCCTAATTATTCTTTATCATAATTAATTTTTTCAATAGATAAAAAATTAACCATTCAAATCTAAAACATTATATGTGAATCATTCAAACAACTACTATTACAAATAGTGGGTTCATGCATTCAATGAAAACAATCAATTGCTTCTATATGATAAGCCCATGTTATCTCTGTCCATTCCTAATTTCATTTTGATGTGATCCAATGCATCCCTTACCATTGCATTATAGCAACCAGAAATGTCTTTTCACTATAAGAGATATTTTCTTTTTCTTTTCAACGTTGAATTGAAATTTTGCATCAACACTCACAGATATTCTTCACCTATGTACATGTACAATTTCAAATGTGTTTTTAGTTTTATTTTATAATATATTACTAATTAACATTTAACCTATGTGAATTTTAAAAAGCTTTTTACATGGATTATGTATTAAAAATATAATCATTTATATTATTTTTTTTCATTAGTTTAAGTTATTAGGATGAATATTTTTAAAATATAATATTAGAATTTTATATTTAAAAAGTCTAGAATTCGATTTTTAATAAATTTTAAAAATAAAAAAACATAGAATAAATAAAAAAATACAAAAATTAAACAAATTCAAAAGAATATTTACTTTAAAAATATTAAAAAAATAATCATTCATATAACTTTTTCCTAAAAATCTAAAAAAAAAGAAAATTAAAAAAAAAAGAGTGTCTTAACTTAAATGCTTTAAAAGTAAAAAAATTTCAGATTTTTTATAATTAATGCTCAAGATAACACATAAAAATAATTCTAAATCTTAAAACGTTAATTCGAATATTTAAGAGTACATATAATAGAATTATAGAGAGTACATATAATAGAATTATAGAGGATTAGGGTAGAAAAAAAAAAGATTTTTAAAAATAAAAAATAAAAAATATATTTTTATTCTCATAAAAGTTTATTGTCATTTCTCTATTCAAACAGATTGAATCAAATTGAATGAATACCTATAAATAAGATTAAAATTGCCATATCTAAATAGCAATTAAACTGTGTATTTAAAGTTGAACATTCTTTTATTCATAGCCGTTTATCAAAATTACATCATTACTTGTATTTGTTATCCGGTATATATTGTTTTGCCAAATTTTCTAAAATTTATATTCACATGATATTGTGACGATTAGGTTGTCACCACCTAGTAGCGATCAATCCAAATATTATTCGGACATTGAATCGTATAGCGGAATTAGAAAGCGACACATTTTTATTGGATGGTTGTTTTTTTTTCAGTAATTTTGGATAAACTGTGTTAAAGAGGCTCTGTGGCTTTTGACCTGTGAAATATAAACAAGTATACATAAAGACAAAAAGGTAACCAAAATAATTCAAATGGGTCCCTTTGACTGTAATGGACTTTGATATCAGTTAAGGACAATTTGATGATATTAAAGCATTAAAGCCATAAAAGGCTGCTGTTCAATTTGTTTGTTGTTGACCAGAAGAGTCAAAGATAATATTGGATGATTTTTTTTTTATTTCAGAAAAAAAATGCTAGAGTGGAGGAACCTATTCAAGGTGCCGTTTTTCCAATAGAGAGATGCAATTAACCAAATTTAAGATGAATAAAATGTGAGAATAAAAGAATGAGCTTTATAGGGGAAAGACAAATTGAGTCGGAATTGAGATAGATTTATTGGCCCTAAACGGATTTGAGTTATAATGTGTGAAAGTGTGAAACATACTATTTTTTTGTGTGTGTTTGAATTATCGTTTGTAAATAGAAGTTTGCATAAAATTAATGTTGTAAACTTGATTTTAATGAAAAGTAAGTTTGTATTAACGTTATTTATGTTTGATAATTTTTATATTAAAATAGATTGTAGTAAAATAAAATATTATTTAAATTACACTAATAAAAATCACTTTTAAATAAAAAATTATTAAAAGAGACATCAATTTAAATAATTTTTTATATTATCCTATTATTTTATTTTAGATATTTGAATAGATTTTATTAAAAAAATGAATAAAACCAAATAAAAAAAACACTCTAAATATTAATCATAAAGAATAATAAATAAAAAAATAAGAAATAATAATATACATGAAAAGCATAACACTAAAAAAATTAATATAAAAAATATTTATTATATAAATAAAATAAATACAATAAAAAATAAAAATATGAAAGAAAGTGCGTACTATATATTTTATAATGCCAAACAAACAAATATTCTATAATCTTTTTAATACGTTATTACTCTTTAATTTATATAATTTTGGAATATACAGTAAGAAGTACAACAAAAACAAAAAAGAAAAAAATTTCATACAAACATATAAATAAAAAAATACAATAAAAAACATAAAAAACAAAATATGAAAGTGAGTACTGAGTACTAAAAAATTAAAGTTTTTACCTTGCCAGTGATTGAAACAAATTTAAAAGATTTTGATGAAAAAAATTTAGAACAAAAAACATACACAAAAAAATGAACAAAGAACTATTGTGAAAACAGGGACGGAGATAGGGGGCGAGTGGCGGCCTCACCCCCAAATTTTTTTTAATAGTAATAAGTTATTGTATATAATTTAATTTTTTTTAAAAAAATTATTTAGTATTTAATCTAATATAAATAAAAGTTCAGTCTAGTTTAAATATCAATGATTTTTAATATCTAAAAAGTAAGTAACAATATTAAAAAAAATTGAAAAAGATATTATTATTAATATTTTTTAATTAAATAAAAATTTTCAAATCTCATAAAGTGAATTTTTTTCCTGTGGCCGTTTTTTTTATTCATTTGGTATTAATTCTCTCTGTTTCAACTGCTATAAAATCCTTTTTAATTATGAATATTATGAAAAATAACTTAGAAATAAAATAAAGATGAATTTTTTGCTAATTGTCTTTTAATTATATTGTAAAGAAAATTACTGAAAAATTTGACACAAATTCTATAATCGGTAAATTTTATTATACAAAGAATCGACCGCTTCGTTAATAAAAAGTATACATATATTTTTTAATTTAAAATATATTCTCTATCCGTATATTTTTGTAATATATTTTATATTATATAATTTTTTAACATAATTTTTAATATTATATGTATTATTGGCCCCCCATAATATCATTTCAGGATTCGTCCTGAAAGTATGGTTACTTGCATCTTTTTATAAAGAGAATGAAGGGTAAGGTTGATAGAAAAGAAATAAATCTCTCACCTAATTCCTCCAACAATAGACTCAAATTTTAGCTTCACGTGGAACGCACGTCTAGAGGTAAAAGTACTTATGGGCTCAGAGTTTCAACAATTGCCAAACATAAAAATGGGATGTTCAAGACACTCAAACCGGCTTCTCTCCTCTCTAATGTGAACCCCAAATATACCCTTTGTCCTGTAACACATGACTGTGATTATGTGATACTGTTTTTTATTTAGATAAAATTAAGATTAAAGGATAATTTTAATGCAAATCATAAATATTAAAAATAAAATTAAATATTAAGAAAATTTAGAATGAATATTTTTTATTATTGATTATTTGCTTGGGATATTGCACTTTCTGATCAACCGTTGCAAAATAGTATCCGACTGACTTATTAAGTATGTGTATTATATAAAAATAGATTTCAAAAATAGAAATTAATACATCACTAACAATTTCTAAAAATAGGATTAATAAATTTCGTTGATTTTTTTTTTAAAAGAAAGAAGATCAACACAAAAGTGGAGCGAAAAAGTTAGAAAAGCAATAAAACAACACTTCTTGTAATCACCTGATAAATTCTCACACCATAATAGCTTATCCCAATATCATTTCTGGCATTGCCATCAATAACAAAAGAGATCCTCGCACTGCTACTCATTGTATGAAGTAAAGTCATGTTGAAGATTTCTTCAGCACCTTTTCCTGTGTTCTGAAACAACTTCCTGCTTCTTTTCAACCAGGCGTTCCAAACAATCGCAAAAAAAAACTTATGAACCACTTCTTATGCTCCTCCTTCCTACTTGTAACACATGTTCAGTTTTGAAAGTGTTCCTTTAAAGTACCGAGATAGGACCATTGTCTGCCAAAATCAAATAACCAAGCACACCACACCTGCCAAGTAAATTCATAGCCAAGAAACAAGTGGTGAACATATTCAACATTCTTATTACATAATACATATAAATTATCACCCTAATTAATAATTCCGAGTCGACCCAGCCTTTCCTTTATATTCACCCTACCTAACAAGACAAATCAGACAAACAACTCTATTCTTGGAGGGACTAATCCTTTCCAAAGAGTCTTAATAAAGCTATAACTTGTTACGTCATCCGGAAGCATTTCTGCCTGTAGCACCTTCACAAAAGAGTTAGTAGAAAAAATACCTTGACTGGCATACTTCCAGACAACTCTATCCTCTTTATCAAAGGCTAGTTTAACCGGCCTCAAAGTATCGTATAACTAATTCACAAGTTCTAACTCCGATTGGAACAGAGCACGCCTCCATTGGAAGTTTCATATCCACTCTAACCCTTCCCAGAACCCACAAGCCCCTATGAGGCTATGACCAAGGTTGCGAGAACCGGACCGGTCAATGAACCGGTGAGGTTACTGGTTCAATGGTTCAATGGTTCGACCGGGGTTCAACCGGGGTTCAACCGGTTTAATTAAATATTAAATAAAATTATTAAAAAACCTAAAAATAATTTTAAATATATTAATTTAATAAAAAACCGTTAAAAAATTGTTAAAAAATCGGCCGGTTCAACCGGTTTACCGGTTAACCGGCCGGTTCGACCGATTTTTTACCGGTTTTTTGCTGACCGGTTTTTGAGCTTACCCGGACCGGTTAACTGACTGGTTCCCGGTTTTTCCGGTTGAACCGGCCAGTCCGGTCCGGTTTTCAGAACCATGGCTATGACAGAGCCTTTCTGAATTGAAACTAAGAAGAGTCTTGGAAACCTATCCTTTAGAGGACCACAACTTAACCAGACATCTTTTCAAAAAAGAGTTCTTTTGCCATCACCAACCTCCATGGACAAGCTAGCTATGATCTTGTCTCTTATATGTTGCTCCTTAATCTGTAGCTGGCAAATATCCTTCCATGGGCTCCCTCTAGTAGGTAGAGCCTTGGTGGACAAAAGCTCATTAGGGGAGAGATTATTACAAGAGCATACCACCTTCTTCCACAATGGACAATCTTCCTTTGAAAACCTCCACCACCACTTAAACAAGAGTGCGGTGTTACGAACCATCTCATTTCCGACTCCTAACCCCCTAACTTCTTTGTAGCTTGGACCACTTCTCATCTAACCAAAGCCATACCATTCTTTCCATCTTCCTTACTCCACAAAAATCTTCTCTGTAATGAAATAAATTTCTCCGCCACGGCCTTCGGCATCTTATATAAGCTTAAATAATAAACTGGTAAGCTATTTAATACTGCTTTGTCGAGCACCAACTTTCTCGCTTTGTTTAGAACCTTCAATTTTCATAAGCTGAGCTTCTCTTTCACTTTGTCTATAACTGACTTCCAAGTCTTGACTAACCTCAGGTTAGCTCCTAAAGGAATTCCAAAGTATCTAACCGGCAAAGTAGCTTCCTTGTACCCCAGCAAACTACACATACTTCGAACCCACTGTTGTTCACAATTGATTGGGATCAAGATGTATTTATCAAAATTGATGCTTAGCCCCGACATCAACTCGAAACATTGTAGGAGCCTCTTTTAGTTCTTAATAATATCCTCCTCTAGCGGACAGAATAACACAATGTCATCGACAAATTGGAGATGTGGCAATTCTATATTATCTCTCCTAACAAATAAAGGGGATATCCGACTATTTCGAACATCCTCTCCAATCATCGAAATTATTATATCTCTCTCCCTTTCTCTCTTCTCTCTTCTTCTTTTTTGTTCTATTTTTTTTCTTCTTCTTTTTTTTATTTCATTCTTCTTCCATAATCCTACTTGACTCCACTCACTCTCTTGATCAATAATATTTTTTTACCAATTTTTACTTTTATTTTTTTAAATTTCTTTCACCATCTTATTCCTATTTCAATAATCTTTTATACGATCTTTATTTTTAGTATTTTTGTTTAAAATATTAAGAATACAAATGGAACCTTTTGAAGCAGAATTCCATCACAAGTTGAATTTGAAGGATAAGCATAAAAATATCATTGAAAATAATAATAAAAAAATTTTGTTGTTGGTAGTGAAGACTTTGGTGGTAAAGAATTGGATAGTAAAATTGGTTGTGTCTCAAAAACTGGTGAAACACAGATAAGTGACAATAATGATTGTTGGATTGATTATGAGAATTATGGCTGGATTAAAAATATGAGAGTGAGGTTGACAAGGTAAATGAAGATTTTGATGGTGACAGTGATGATTGTTGCTGAGTCCCCAACTAAGTGGGACCCATAATTTTAAAACAATAAATAAATAAATAAATAAATAAAAGAAAGTGGCAAAGCCACGAAAGAGAGAGAGAGAGTGTGAGCTTTCTTTCAATTTCAAAAGAAAGCAAACGAAGCCTGCTTCGACGTCGAAGAAGAGGAGAAGAATTTTGGGGAAAAGGGCTGTTACAATTTAATCCGATTAAACCGGTAAACTTGCTCTATTTCTTATAAAATTTTAGTATGTTATTCCTGGTGTAGAGATGTACAATAGGATATAACTTGCTAGTTGTATTGCCTTCTCTTTTGGCTGATTTTAGATACCCACTTTTGTGGAGGGTTTATGTTGATTCCAACAGTTTTGATGAAGTATTTTGTTGACTGTTGAGATGCCCTAGTGTCACTAGAAAGACTGTTTGTGTACCTATTATTTTGATAGTGGAAGATTTTACTGGACTAAGTCCTGTGGATTTATTGTCCCTCCTTTGAGAGTTTTTCCACGTTAAAATTTTGGTGTCTGATTATTTAATTTCTGCCATTATATTTGGTGCTTGGAGTATCTTTGGTATTTCCTAATTAATCGAACAGGTTTTGGAAAAATTATTTTTGGTGCTTCCACTGTTAGACAAATTCTTGTTTGAATCTTTGTTGAGTTTTCCCAACAAAGTAGTATCAGAGCCGATGGTTAATTGGTCTAGTGGTTTTAAGGGGTATTCAAGGTGAAACATCGAAGTCTTCCCAGAAAATGTTGTCCAGGCAGCATGTCCTGCGGTGTTTTACGGCGGTGTTATTGACGAATATTCGTGGTGGAAGAGCTAGAAAGAGGGGGAGTTGATGCTTGATGTGGAGGCTCACACTTGAGGGAGAGATTGTTAATGTTGCAAGTGTGAGGAGTGTATGAAGTTAGTCCCACATCAAAGAAAGCAAGGAAGAGTGAGGAGTTTATAAGATAAGAAACCCATTAACTTACTACGTTAAAGTTTTGAGTTAGATGTGGTGTCTTTTCATCTTATGTTCTCTCGCTTGATTCCTCCCCAAAGTCTCCCCGGTGGTCGAGAGCTCTCCACGGTTGGCCCAACAAAGTGGTATCTAGATAACATATGCCGAGAAGATGTAAAACAAATTGAAGGAGTTATATGAGAGGAAGAATGTGCAAAATAAAGCATTCTTGATTAGGAAGCTTGTCAATATGAAGTATATTGAAGGTAAATCAATGCCGGAGCACTTGAGCATTTTTCAGGAGACGGTAAACCAACTGACAAATAATGAAATCACTTTGAATAATGAGTTGCAAGCTTTGTTGTTGTTGAGCTCTTTGCCTGATAGTTGGGATGTTCTGGTTGTGACACTGACTAACTCAGCTCCAATTGAAAAGTTGACATTAGCAATGGTTAAAGAGAGTATGTTGAATGAAGAAGCCAGAAGAAGAGAGCGTGGTTTGACTAATGCCTCAATCACTTTGAATAATGAGTTGCAAGCTTTGTTGTTGTTGAGCTCTTTGCCTGATAGTTGGGATGTTCTGGTTGTGACACTGACTAACTCAGCTCCAATTGAAAAGTTGACATTAGCAATGGTTAAAGAGAGTATGTTGAATGAAGAAGCCAGAAGAAGAGAGCGTCGTTTGACTAATGCCTCCTCCCAGTCAGAAGCACTTGTTTCAGAGTCACGGGGGAGAAGTCAAAGTAGAAAATCTCACAGTTCCGACAAGTCAGAGAGTCAAAGCAAGTCAAGAGAAAAGTACAAGCTAAGAAAGGAGTTCATTTTTTGCCATTGTGGCAAGCCGGGACATATCAAGAGGTATTGTAGGTTCTCATCCTATAAACTCCTCACTCTTCCTTACTTTCTTTGATGTGGGACTAACTTCTTCATACACTCCTTACACTTGCAACATAAACAATCTCCCCCTCAAGTGTGAGCCTCCACATCAAGCATCAACTCTCCCTCTTTCTAATTCCTCCACCACGAGTATTTGTCCATCACACCGCCATAAAACACCGCAGGACACGTCGCGCGGAGCACCTTTACTGAGAAGACTTTCGATGCTTCACCTTGAATACCCCTTAAAACCATCAGACCGATTAACCATCGGCTCTGATACCACTTGTTGGAAAAACTCAACAAAGGTTCAAACAAGAACCTGTCTAATAGTGGAAACACCAAAAATAATTTTTTCACAACTTGTACGATTAAATAGACAATACCAAAGATACTCCAAGCAGCAAATATAATGGCATAAATTAAATAATCAAACATCAGATGTTGAAGTTCCACTTGAACTACCCAGTTGAGCCTGAATTGAGAAGATCTACTAGAGAGCGTCATCCTTCTCAGAAATACTCTCCTCATGAGTATGTGTTAACACTGAGACTGGGGAGCCAGAGAACTACAAGGAAGCTATGTCTGATGAGCATAAGGAAGATTGGTTGAAGGCCATGCAAGAAGAAATGAAATCCTTACATGAGAATCATACGTTTGAATTGGTAAAGTTATCGAAAGGTAAGAGAGCATTCA